>NC_138235.1:41492066-41506445 GCF_964197995.2 Scardinius erythrophthalmus
AAAACATTTGCGAATAAAGCAGCGTTTCCATCTCATGTGTTCAAGAGAGCAAAAGCGTCACTTCCTGGGAAATTGGTGCAAAATATCAGTAATTAAACTGTAAGTTTCTGCAATCTTACTCTTCTGTGTGTCTCAGAGCGTCAGACGAAACACAGTAAACGCTTTCGTGTTCTCTAGCGTTCGGACGCTGGTGTTCGGGAACACACTCGTGTGTGTGAGACGCTTCTGGAGGGAATTAGAGCAAATCATCCTGATCACACACTTCGACTCCGGCGTTTCAGAAACACCAAACCAACATTTGAGATGCTGCGACGCCATTGGTCCGCTGGTTACTCCAGTTATCCAATCACAGCCTCCGCTGAGGAACATCGAGGGATTTATTCGTAAAATGTGTTTCAATCGTAGTTTATGCACGTCTTCTTATCGGATTAAAAATGCGTCGTTTGAATGCTTTTTTAATGCACATTTTTAAAATGTATGCATATCTTATTTCCATTCAGCGCTTTTTTAATGCAACATCTAGGGATGCACCGATCCACATTTTTTCACTTCTGATCCGATCCCGATACCCGAATTTGGATACCGGCCGATACCGATACTATTCCGATACCAGAGCTTTGTTTGCTTTAATATTTTTGTCATCATTATTGTTTATTTTATATGATGCTGAAATAAACTTCTCTCAACAGGCAAGTATGATATATACGTACGTATGCATGTACACTGCTCAAAAAAATAAAGGGAACACTTAAACAACACAATGTAACTCCAAGTCAATCACACTTCTGTGAAATCAAACTGTCCACTTAGGAAGCAACACTGATTGACAATCAATTTCACATGCTGTTGTGCAAATGGAATAGACAACAGGTGGAAATTATAGGCAATTAGCAAGACACCCCCAATAAAGGAGTGGTTCTGCAGGTGGTGACCACAGACCACTTCTCAGTTCCTATGCTTCCTGGCTGATGGTTTGGTCACTTTTGAATGCTGGCGGTGCTTTCACTCTAGTGGTAGCATGAGACGGAGTCTACAACCCACACAAGTGGCTCAGGTAGTGCAGCTCATCCAGGATGGCACATCAATGCGAGCTGTGGCTAGAAGGTTTGCTGTGTCTGTCAGCGTAGTGTCCAGAGCATGGAGGCGCTACCAGGAGACAGGCCAGTTCATCAGGAGACGTGGAGGAGGCCGTAGGAGGGCAACCACCCAGCAGCAGGACCGCTACCTCCGCCTTTGTGCAAGGAGGAGCAGGAGGAGCCCTGCAAAATGACCTCCAGCAGGCCACAAATGTGCATGTGTCTGCTCAAACGGTCAGAAACAGACTCCATGAGGCTCCCCACCTGTGGACGTTGGGCCCTCATACCACCCTCATGGAGTCTGTTTCTGACCGTTTGAGAAGACACATGCACATTTGTGGCCTGCTGGAGGTCATTTTGCAGGGCTCTGGCAGTGCTCCTCCTGCTCCTCCTTGCACAAAGGCGGAGGTAGCGGTCCTGCTGCTGGGTTGTTGCCCTCCTACGGCCTCCTCCAAGTCTCCTGATGTACTGGCCTGTCTCCTGGTAGCGCCTCCATGCTCTGGACACTACACTGACAGACACAGCAAACCTTCTTGCCACAGCTCGCATTGATGTGCCATCCTGGATGAGCTGCACTACCTGAGCCACTTGTGTGGGTTGTAGACTCCGTCTCATGCTACCACTAGAGTGAAAGCACCGCCAGCATTCAAAAGTGACCAAAACATCAGCCAGGAAGCATAGGAACTGAGAAGTGGTCTGTGGTCACCACCTGCAGAACCACTCCTTTATCGGGGGTGTCTTGCTAATTGCCTATAATTTCCACCTGTTGTCTATTCCATTTGCACAACAGCATGTGAAATTGATTGTCAATCAGTGTTGCTTCCTAAGTGGACAGTTTGATTTCACAGAAGTGTGATTGACTTGGAGTTACATTGTGTTGTTTAAGTGTTCCCTTTATTTTTTTGAGCAGTGTATGTCCCAAAAGGCAAGGTCAGAAAAGGAAGTAAAAAAACAGGAAATCCTGTTAACACGAAAAATCCCATTCTGAGAACAAATATGCAACTGTAAGAGTTTCAAATTGATTGTCATGTCAATATTTATTACATTCCCAAAATGTCAAATACTTGAGTCTTGAAATATAAGAAAAGTGCAAGTTTAAACATCTTACACACACACTATCTGAAGGGTGATCCTCGCTCCAATGCGGTAACTCTCTCGATGAATGCTCGATCAACATCAGCATCTTGCAAACAGACAAGCGGATTTCACCTCAGACGCGCGAATGGATTCAAAATATTCAAGCGTCCAACTAGACGCGGTAGACGCGAATTTGATGCGCTATTCGTGTTTGGTGTGAACGCACAGTAATGTAGTGCTTTTTTAAATGTTTGATTGCGTTCGTTGTGTTGTACGACACGAGGGAGCTTTAAAGAGATCTGAATTACGGCTTTGCAAACATTGCATTTAGCTATCTTGCTCTGCGGTGTTTCCAGTGTGAAGTATTTGTTGGCTAGCCGCAAACTGTGGAATGGATTTCCTGAGCGGGGGCGTATCATAACTCTGTGTCTCATTGAGCTGCGCCTCTGTTCAGGAAATCCATTCCGTAGTTTGCAGCCAGCTAGCAGACTCGCCGGCGGGAATCACTTTTGGAGTCATTTCAGCAGACAACGTTAAAGCGCAGACATAACTCATGGATATCGGATATCTCCGCAAGTTGGATCGGGAAAATCCAATACGTGAATTACGCAGGTATCGGTCCCGATACCGATACTGGATCGGATCGGCCCCATCCCTAGCAACATCCCAGAATGTGCATATAAATGGGTGGAAACAGATTGATAATAATCATAAATGTTTCTTGAGCATCAAATCATCATATTAGAGTGATTTCTGAAGGATCATGTGATGTGACACTGAAGACTGGAGTATCACAGGAATAAATTACACTTTACTATATATTCACATAGAAAACAGATGATTTACAATGGAGTGATATTCACTAATTTACTGTATTTTGATCAAATAAATGCAGAGCAGAAGAGACTCTTTCAAAAATATTTAAAAAATCATAGTTATGTCAGGCTTTCGAGCGCTAGTATACCTGAACAGTGTAGTTGAACTGTCGGATGGTCCGCATGAACCTCAGGTAGCCATCGGTCGCTTCTGTGGCTGCTGTGATCACCAACACCTCACCTGAACACACACACACACACACACACACACTGTTATTATACTGTAATACATCACTGAGTTATTCACTGAGTCCTGGAGATTTTATTCCCTGATTTCCCGAGTGAGTCAGACAAAGATAACCAAGTCAAAAACACTAAAACATCTTCAGAATATAGTTCATTGGTGCAACTGTTGATCATTAATGATGTGAAGACCATGAGAAACTCAAACCAGTTTCTCCTGTAGAAGCTTCTGGATCTGTGTCTGTTTCTCGTGGTCCTGTGGATCCAGAAGCTTCTGAAGGACCGTTTCCATAACCTATGTATTTTCAATACATTTACGTTCTGTTTTATGAATGTTTTGAGTCACCCTTAACAAATTTACCATGGTAAACACAGTTTCCACCAACACACCACAGTTACTGAATAGTAGTAAATATGAAATATGGGAAATGATTCAAACAGTGTGAGAAGCTTTTTGTCATTTTGAGTCACTTTTTTTTGTGATGACAGCAAACAATAGTTAACATAACGACATTTTGTTATATACGATCTGGTTTCGGTCTGTTTACGCTGAGATTGTGTTTCGGATCGGCGGTTACATTCAGATTAAAATCTGACTGTACATTTAAATGTAAGAAAATTATTTAACGGTTCTTACTGGGTTTCCCGGAGCGCGGCTCGGTTCGGCAGAGCTGAACGGAGCCCAGAAACAGGATCAGGATCACGCGCACCGCAGTCATCGCGCTCGGGTTCGGTTCCGTTTTCACGCCGATTCGGTGCAGAACTCTCCCGAAATTCGCGGACGAGGGGCAGGAATTTCACCGTCAACATGAAGAATCCGCCTTGTTTCCGCTCGGACAGCCAATGACCGCGGAGCAGAAGATGACGGACAGACAAGCAGCCAATAGGAAGTTAGAACGCGATGGCGTTCAACCAATCAGAGTCAGACAAATGGAACGCGATTCTCCTAACAAAAAAAATCAACCCCTTCGGCTACTGAAAGAGAGATTGAGGGAGGAGTGCCACGTTTTAGGAATTCTAAAAATATAGAATTTGTAGTGGTTTTAAGGTGTTTCTAAAAATATTTGTAAATCCTATATATATATTCACACCAATAGTGTTTACATTTATGTGATAACTTCTCTCTTTATCTGTTGTTTATTTAGTTTATTTATCAGGTAATATATTTAAAGATACTACACATTTGATAAAAAGTTTGGACACATTCACTTATTCTTTATTATGACTATTTTCCAAAATTTAGAAGAAAATATTAAATTCATGAAAACTATGAAATTGCAGAAAAGTTAGGTTAGTTAACCCAACATTTGTTGACATTACTCACTGAGCTTTTGGTGGCACTGCCATAAATAGCCAATTTGTTGTTGCTTACCAATAAACACCGTGAAACCTTGTAAAAAGAGATTTTTACAACCAACCTCCATATATATTTATTTAAATCTTGAGTTGATCTGAGGTCAGCTGGACAAATACTGTGATTGGAGCTCCTGTTTGTACTCCACATACACAAAGTAAATATTCATCCTGCTCAAAGTACACTCTCACACTCACACATCAGGATCTCATTTCTAATGCAAGAGGTAAGAGGAAAATTAACATCTATTTTCAAGTGAACTCCTTGAGCGTCTCATGAATTATTAATAATGTTTCAGTGTCCTGGATGACTGACCATCTAATCTTTTACTAACAGATTTATTTAGTGAAACTATTCATGATCTAGAGACTAACTTAGAATGAGAAACACTGATTTCATATCACAGCGGTGAAATCAATCTGGGGCATATAGTGAAAATCGTGTGTTTTTATGACGGTTTGTTGAAGTATTTCAGAACTTATTAACTCATTTAGAGCCATTTAATATTAATTCTGGCTGTTTGGGGTTCTAGAGTTACTTTGCGGCTTTTTGGATGTTGATAAAGTTCTTGATGTTTCATCATATGTTTAATATCAGATCAATGTTTAGGTTTCTCGGTAGAAAGCTATGACCTGAACTAGAGAATCAAACATTATAAGGGTGCTTTATGATTTCAATCTGTAAAATTCCCCCAAAATCGTCTAACTGGGACTTTTAGAGTTCTCAAACCGGTTCCACGGAGGGCCTAGTGTATGCAGGTTTTTGGTCTTTCCCTTCAATTAGTGCCCAATTAAGACCTAGACTACCAGGTGAGGGGAGATCTTAACCAATTATTGACCTACTCAATCAGTTTGGTTCAAGGTAAAAGAGAAAACCTGCATACACTAGGCCCTCCGTGGAACCGGTTTGAGACAACTAAATCATTTTTAATATGTTAGTATTAGAGTGATTAAATGCTATATTTCCAAATTTCCTTTTATTTCCTCTGTGTTGAAGAAGTATTTTGACAGAGTTTATGTGCGTATTGTATTTTTGTGTAAATTGGTGTTTTTGTGTTTCTTAACTGTCTATTTTTCTTCTGATCTACTTGTTCTGCTCTACAAAGCCCAGTGGTACTGTATAATTAATAACTGAAAAACGTTATATGTGTGGAAAACAAACTATTCATAAACTGATGTCCATTCACAAACACACGAGACCGAAAACATGCGTCATCTTTTGCTGCGAATCAAAGTTCAAGTTTGCAGAATTCTGCCCTGTGAATTTGCGTAGAGCAAAACATTTGACCAACAGAGGATCTGAGTCTGAGCCGAATGACCTCTTGATGAATTCAAAGAACACAAACTTCAAAGCTTACGGGAAAGTGGCTTAGATTAATGTGTCTCACATTCTGAATATACTGATAGTTGTCATTAATTAAAAATAAAACATATCATTCAAAATATACAACAATAAATAGTTATTTATATTTGGCTGATACAGAGGGTAATCAAACTGAACAGAAACAGGTGTGATTCAGTTCAGTTCAATTCTATTCAATTCAGTTCAATAACAGTGTCGATGTTGCAAAGTTCAATTATGAAACAAATTCAATTCAGTTCAATAACAGTGTTGATGTTAATGAAGTTAATACATTATGAAACTCATTTAATTGAGTTAAATTTGATTCAATTTTGTTCGATAACATTATCAATGTTGCAAACTTCAATAAAGAAACAAATTCAGTTTCAGTTATAGGCAGCTCTAAAAGGACAAATCAGTAATATTACTGAATATGAATAGTTTTAACTGTTGCAGTGCCCAAAAGTGTGACTGGTCAGAGGGACTGAAAACTCAAGAGCTACCAAAGTAACTTAAAACATAGTAAAATATAAACATATTAATAGCAGGTAACATACAGAATAAAGCTCCGCCTCCTTCTGACGTCAGCCTCTTGATGATTGGCTTACAAAGCACATGTGATCCATGTGATCTTTTTCTAGTTTCTATAAGAGATTCTTTTCCTGCGTCTCAATGTCCACACTATCCATCCTAATGCTAATGTAAGGGATCCACTGGAGGCCAGTTTTAGAGAACCCAAGTGCAGTTATTTAACCAAAACCAGATTAAACATCAAACAAAGGCACGGCAAGAAACAAGACCGTGGACGTGAACATGAACATAGACTCACAAGAACAGCAGACTACAGGAAAAAATACTTGACAAAGACACATGGCAAACATGAGGGCTTAAATACACAGACTAATGACAAGACAAGGGACACCTGTGAACAATGATCAGACAATTAACCAATGACAAGACACATGGCAGGATCACATGACTTTGAACAGGGATCACATGACAGACATGAAACATGACAAAGACATGAAATGTGACCAAGACCAGACCAAATCGTGACACCTAAACAGTGTGTGAGATTAAAATAAGTGTGTCCCAAAGCATCGCATGTTGAAAAGAGTGTGTCAGAAGTCCTCGCATGATCTACTATTTCCAGTCGATTATCGAAGTGTGGATCCATGCTCACTATAACAGCTAATATTACCCACAACCCACTGCGCTTTGCAGGAGGAACTACAAACACGAAACACAAAAACTACAAAACATGGCGGATATGCGCGGCCGATGGTGAGAGGTTTAGATGAAGGTTTGGGTGACTAATCAAAGTTTAACCTGATCGAAAAATATTGATTTAATGCCAGCCATGTTATATTTCATCTGTAATAACACTGTGGACTTTTATAAAGATCCGTTTGGCCATTAACTTTTAAATGCATCATTCTGCATTAATACGAGGAGAGTCTCCGCATGACAGACCCACAAAGTGCTTCTGCATCTCTCTCTGATACAGTAGGAAATGAAATGTGGAGGACTTTATCTTTGACTAGATGATTGACAGGCCAGTTTGAGTGACAGGATGTGTGTAACTAATGACAGAGAGCAACCGTTAAAGACATGTATGACGGGATGGTTTCTCCCAAAGCTTGTCTACTCTTCTACACACTCAAAAGTATGCACTTTTTCTTCACAAAAAGGGCCCTATCTCGCACCCAGTGCAATTGACTTTGTACACGACGCATGTATCATTTCTATTTTGCACCGGACGCACAGCGGACTCTTCCCTCCACAGACGCACGTCGGTAAATTAGGGAATGAACTTGCGCTCCCGGGGGGAAAAGAGGAGGCGTGTTCCAGCGCAAACGTTCCCTGGTGCTATTTTGCAGTTTCAGAAAACAATTCCTCCACAGTCCAGGAGAAACCTCGTCTAAAGTCAGCGGCGCGTTGCGTATGTTATTCAGAGGCTATTTTAAGGGCGCATGCTTGGCCATAATGTAGTGAGCACAACACACACACACTTTGATTCTTTCATCTGCCGTTATAATAGCAATCCGCCATGGAACAAGTGCGTCTGCTCTTAAAGGGAATGTGAGATGACGCTCTGATTGGTTTATTTCACGTTACGCCCAAACCACACCTATGAGTAATGAAGCTCTTCAGACCAACCCATTTTAGATTTGCGTCTGGCGCAAGAGTCATTTATCCCGCCGGGAAAATAGCAACAGCGCCAAGACCCGCCCACAAAGTTACTTGCGTTTCGCGTTTGATACTTGCGTTTCAGATCGTTTAAATAGGGCCCAAAGAGTACATAGTTTTATGGCGTAGTAAAAGCAGGCGAATTGAGACGCAGCATTTGACTAGTGCTCAAAAGTCAAGAGGTCTGACGATTGGCTGGAGAGATTCACCTGTGATTGGTCAAACAGGCTCTTCTGTGAATGGCTGAGGAACTTTCTATAGAATTTTAAATGAATGAAGAACTAATGTTGTGTGTTTTTGCAGGTCAAGACTCACTCATCATGAGGGTCGTTACATCAGACAGCGGCTCTGTCTCTGTGGCAAACCAGTATACAGACGAGCAGGAGAACCCAGACACCAGTGACGACACCGAGTTCTGGAGGAAAGGTGTGAGACCACATCAAAACATGAAAAACACACAAATAAACATGTTTTAATTCAAATATAAAAGGTTTCTGTGAGTTTTAGGGGAAAGAAAATTTAATTTACAATACTTTACAATAAGGTTTCATTAGTTAACTACATTAGTTAACATGAACTAGCAATGAAAAACACTTGGTAATCTTAGTTAATGTGAATGTTAAAATCACAATTTGTATCTGTTAATATTATTTAATGGATCTGAACTCACATGAACTAAAGAACAGTTGTATTTAATAATGAATGTTAACAAAGATTGATAAACAAATGTATTTCTCATTGTTAGTTAATGCATCAACTAATGGGACCTTCTTGTAAAGTGTTAGAGTCAATGAATACGTCAACAAACGTGTGTGTGTGTCTTTCTCAAACATTCCTCTATTTGACTGGCTGTAGTTTATACAGCTGCTCAACCTCTTCTGACCTTTAACCTCAACTTTTGACAATCACAGCATACACACACACAGTTCGAAAAATAACTCGAATTATAATTATCGAAATAATAATTAGTACAAGAAACCATTTTTGAGCACACTAATCTTTCCCTATATATATATAGAGAGAGAGAGAGAGAGTGAGAGAGAGTTGCCTCATTTCGTGTGCGGTTCTATGAACAGCTTTCTGGGCGCACGCATCAAATGTTTATGCCATAGACTGTAAAAAAATTGTTTATGCGCAGAAAACGTAATGAGATTACTCTATCGCCTTCCTGTAATAATGTAGGGACTAGGGAACCACCCGCTATACATAAACATGTATCAGTAAGTAATTGTGTGTGAAAAGGATCCATAAGTAGAATAACCTGTGTGTGTGTGTGTGTGTGTGTGTGTGTGTGTGTGTGTGTGTGTGTGTGTGTTAGACTCGTCTGTGCCCAGGTTTGTAGCAGCGCCCTCTATGGGCCGCTGGCGGTGGCGTGTGTTCGCTGCCATCAGTGTCACGGCTCTGATGCTGCTGTTGCTGATCGTCACAGTGTCTGTGAGCCGTGAGTAAAACACACTCAAACATATTGTGATACTATACTGACAACATGTTATTTTTCTTAATAATTCCTTAATAATCAGCTTATCGTCAATGTTTTAAAGGGGTGGTTGATTATGATTTGACTTTTCTAACTTTAGTTAGTGTGTAATGTTGCTGTTTGATCATAAACAACATCTGCAAAGTTACAACGCTCAAAGTTCAGAGCAAAGGGAGATATTTGCTTTTACAGAAATCGCTTTTTAAGGACTACAACAAACGGCTGGTAGAGACTACACCACATTCCTCCTGGGTTAGTGACATCACCAACCCTAAAATTTACATAAACCCCGCCCCCTGAACACAGTCCATGTTGAAAAGAGGAAGAGTTGTTGTAACTGGAGCATCCGTCTTTTCACATGCAATAGACAGTCACTCTGTGTGCATCTCACAACAGTTCCTATACAAGCCATTTATAGATTATCATGACAGAATATGCTAATTGAAGATAGTTAACTCCACATCAGCAACATAAATTCATCAACTAACCATTCAGAGACGTCCTGTTGCATTCTACATGTTGTCACTTCTTCTTGAGTCTCTCCATCTTTGTCTGACTCCGTTTAAACATAAAAGGCAGAAGAGTTTCTGTCAATTTAGTGCGTGTCTTCCTGAGGTAATCGGAGCTGCTAACACACGAGCTCTTGAAGCTCCGCCCCCTGTGCCGGGAGCAGCAGCTCATTTGCATTTAAAGGGACAGACACAAAACGGTGTGTTTTTGCTCACCCTCAAAAAGTGACAACTTTAACATGCTATATAAAAATATCTGTGGGGTATTTTGAGCTGAAACTTCACACACACACACACTCTGGGGACATCAGAGACTTATTTGACATGTAGTGAAAAGGGCATTATACCACCCCTTTAAGGCCAAAACGTGAGAAGAATGTGGAGCATATCCTATAAGTTTTAACACCATGTGTATATTTTACAGAGAACTAGCAAACTAGAGTTATAAATAAAAATGAATGATGTTTCATTTTTTCACATGCGTTTTGTTAGACGTGAAGTTTGATCGGAAGTTCTCGACTACCGAGACAGACGTGAAGAATCTGACGGAAAGGCTCCTGAGCATCATTACCAAAACAAACATTCTGGAGGAATACGGTAATGTTAATCTTCATAATCTTTTATCAAAATAAAAAAAACTTTATCCACCCACACTCTCAGCTAACAAGAAAATGTTCTAATTAAGTTATGAAAACGTTATTTTTGAATTTCTCTAACCATTCAAAACTTTTTTTTTTAAAGGGTTAGTTCACCCAAAAATAAAATTTTCTGTCATTAATTACTCTCCCTCATGCCGTCCCAAACCCGTTAGACCTTCGTTCATCTTCGGAACACAAATTGTAAGATATTTTTGCAAGATATGAGATATAGACGCCACATGCAGCAATGACATTGACACTTTCAAGGCCCAGAAAGGTAGTAAAGACATCGTTAAAATAGTCCATGTGACTCCAGTGGCTCAACATTAATGTTATGAAGCGACCAGAATACTTTTTGTGTGGAAACCCCCAAAATAACTACTTTATTCAACAATCTGCTTCCACGCTGTTCTCCTACACTGTTGCCGAAGCACTTCCTGGTTCTACGTCAGAACGCCGGCTCACTATTGGCCGACGCTGGTCACATGAGCACCACGAGTCACGACACATGCGTGTGATGCAGACGCTGGAGCCGGCCAATAATGAGCTAATCATTTTTGGGTGAACTAACCCTTTAATATGTAAAAAAAGTTTTTCTGGGTTATGTGAACGTTAACGAAAATTTTATTTTACGGGAACAACGTTCCATGAAAATGATGGAACAAGTAGACTTTTATCACTTTTTTTTAAACTGGCAAAAATTTGACATGGAAACTTTTACTCCCCTGCAAATTTTAAAAATATATATATAAAAAAATGATTAATTATTACCCCCCCCCACAACTTTCATCATCTATCACTCTTATCAACTATTCATTCTTATAGAGACACTTTCACCATACAAAGTTCATCATGGAGAAAATCAATAATGGTGTTTAATGCATGTGAGCACATTCACCTCCACTAGTTTAACACTCGGTCTAATGCGTGTGTGTGTGTGTGTGTGTGTGTGTGTGTGTGTGTGTGTGTGTGTGTGTGTTCAGGGCATACAATGCATTTGGACATCAGCAATCTGGAGTTCGACCGCGACACGATGCAAAGAACGATCAGTGATAGTACGTACCACACACAGACACATACACACAGACAAAACACTTGAAATTAAATGAAATCCACTGCAGATCTTCACAGGTGTGTGTGTGTGTGTGTGTGTGTGTGTGTGTGTGTGTGTGTGTGTGTGTGTAGTGTCTGATTCAGCACAGGCTCTTCTTGACAAGGTTTCGGAGCTGAAATGCTACATAGAGAAGTTCATAAACAACAGTAAGTGATGCTAGTGTTTGTGCTGCTGTATGTTGATTTCACACAGTCTCTGATCTGACGTGTGTGTGTGTGTGTATGTGTGTGTGTGTGTGTGTGTGTGTGTGTGTGTGTGTGTGTGTGTGTGTGTGTGTGTGTGTGTGTGTGTGTGTGTGTGTGGTGTGTGTGTGTGTGTGTGTGTGTGTGTGTGTGTGGTGTGTGTGTGTGTAGGCACGCAAGAGCTGTGCTGTCCTACCGGATGGATTCTCTTCTCCACACACTGTTATTTCTTCTCTCAAGACGGGATGCCGTGGGACGCGGCCAGAGACGAGTGTGAGAAGAAGAGAGCAAAGTTACTCATCCTAAACAGCAAACAGGAGAAGGTCAGAGCGGATCAGTACTGTACAACTACACACATCAGACACACAACTGAACTTATACAACTACACACATCAGACACACAACTGAACTAATACAACTACACACATCAGACACACAACTGAACTAATACAACTACACACATCAGACACACAACTGAACTAATACAACTACACACATCAGACACACAACTGAACTAATACAACTACACACATCAGACACACAACTGAACTAATACAACTACACACATCAGACACACAACTGAACTTATACAACTACACACATCAGACACACAACTGAACTAATACAACTACACACATCAGACACACAACTGAACTAATACAACTACACACATCAGACACACAACTGACCTAATACAACTACACACATCAGACACACAACTGAACTAATACAACTACACACATCAGACACACAACTGAACTTATACAACTACACACATCAGACACACAACTGAACTAATACAACTACACACATCAGACACACAACTGAACTAATACAACTACACACATCAGACACACAACTGAACTAATACAACTACACAACCACACAACCAACATCAGACACACAACTGAACTAATACAACTACACAACCAACATCAGACACACAACTGAACTAATACAACTACACAATCAAAATCAGACACACAACTGAACTAATACAACTACACACATCAGACACACAACTGAACTAATACAACTACACACATCAGACACACAACTGAACTAATACAACTACACAACCAACATCAGACACACAACTGAACCTAATACAACTACACAATCAACATCAGACACACAACTGAACTAATACAACTACACAACCAACATCAGACACACAACTGAACTAATACAACTACACAATCAACATCAGACACACAACTGAACTTATACAACTACACAACCAACATCAGACACACAACTGAACTAATACAACTACAAATCAACATCAGACACACAACTGAACTATACAACTACACAACCAACATCAGACACACAACTGAACTAATACAACTACACACATCAGACACACAACTGAACTAATACAACTACACAACATCAGACACACAACTGAACTAATACAACTACACAACCAACATCAGACACACAACTGAACTAATACAACTACAATCAACATCAGACACACAACTGAACTTATACAACTACCCAACATCAGACACACAACTGAACTAATACAACTACACAAATCAACATCAGACACACAACTGAACTTATACAACTACACAACCAACATCAGACACACAACTGAACTTATACAACTACACACATCAGACACACAACTGAACTAATACAACTACACAACATCAGACACACAACTGAACTAATACAACTACACAACCAACATCAGACACACAACTGAACTAATACAACTACACAACCAACATCAGACACACAACTGAACTTATACAACTACACACATCAGACACACAACTGAACTAATACAACTACACAACCAACATCAGACACACAACTGAACTAATACAACTACACAACCAACATCAGACACACAACTGAACTAATACAACTACACAACCAACATCAGACACACAACTGAACTAATACAACTACACAACCAACATCAGACACACAACTGAACTAATACAACTACACAATCAAAATCAGACACACAACTGAACTAATACAACTACACAACTCAACATCAGACACACAACTGAACTAATACAACTACACAACCAACATCAGACACACAACTGAACTAATACAACTACACAATCAACATCAGACACACAACTGAACTTATACAACTACACAACCAACATCAGACACACAACTGAACTATACAACTACACACATCAGACACACAACTGACTAATACAACTACACAACCAACATCAGACACACAACTGAACTAATACAACTACACAACCAACATCAGACACACAACTGAACTAATACAACTACACAACCAACATCAGACACACAACTGAACTAATACAACTACACAACCAACATCAGACACACAACTGAACTAATACAACTACACA
>NC_138235.1:41506645-41521645 GCF_964197995.2 Scardinius erythrophthalmus
CAATAATGAGCTAATCATTTTTGGGTGAACTAACCCTTTAATATGTAAAAAAAGTTTTTCTGGGTTATGTGAACGTTAACGAAAATTTTATTTTACGGGAACAACGTTCCATGAAAATGATGGAACAAGTAGACTTTTATCACTTTTTTTTAAACTGGCAAAAATTTGACATGGAAACTTTTACTCCCCTGCAAATTTTAAAAATATATATATAAAAAAATGATTAATTATTACCCCCCCCCACAACTTTCATCATCTATCACTCTTATCAACTATTCATTCTTATAGAGACACTTTCACCATACAAAGTTCATCATGGAGAAAATCAATAATGGTGTTTAATGCATGTGAGCACATTCACCTCCACTAGTTTAACACTCGGTCTAATGCGTGTGTGTGTGTGTGTGTGTGTGTGTGTGTGTGTGTGTGTGTGTGTGTGTGTTCAGGGCATACAATGCATTTGGACATCAGCAATCTGGAGTTCGACCGCGACACGATGCAAAGAACGATCAGTGATAGTACGTACCACACACAGACACATACACACAGACAAAACACTTGAAATTAAATGAAATCCACTGCAGATCTTCACAGGTGTGTGTGTGTGTGTGTGTGTGTGTGTGTGTGTGTGTGTGTGTGTGTGTAGTGTCTGATTCAGCACAGGCTCTTCTTGACAAGGTTTCGGAGCTGAAATGCTACATAGAGAAGTTCATAAACAACAGTAAGTGATGCTAGTGTTTGTGCTGCTGTATGTTGATTTCACACAGTCTCTGATCTGACGTGTGTGTGTGTGTGTGTGTGTGTGTGTGTGTGTGTGTGTGTGTGTGTGTGTGTGTGTGTGTGTGTGTGTGTGTGTGTGTGTGTGTGTGTGTGTGTGGTGTGTGTGTGTGTGTGTGTGTGTGTGTGTGTGTGGTGTGTGTGTGTGTAGGCACGCAAGAGCTGTGCTGTCCTACCGGATGGATTCTCTTCTCCACACACTGTTATTTCTTCTCTCAAGACGGGATGCCGTGGGACGCGGCCAGAGACGAGTGTGAGAAGAAGAGAGCAAAGTTACTCATCCTAAACAGCAAACAGGAGAAGGTCAGAGCGGATCAGTACTGTACAACTACACACATCAGACACACAACTGAACTTATACAACTACACACATCAGACACACAACTGAACTAATACAACTACACACATCAGACACACAACTGAACTAATACAACTACACACATCAGACACACAACTGAACTAATACAACTACACACATCAGACACACAACTGAACTAATACAACTACACACATCAGACACACAACTGAACTAATACAACTACACACATCAGACACACAACTGAACTTATACAACTACACACATCAGACACACAACTGAACTAATACAACTACACACATCAGACACACAACTGAACTAATACAACTACACACATCAGACACACAACTGACCTAATACAACTACACACATCAGACACACAACTGAACTAATACAACTACACACATCAGACACACAACTGAACTTATACAACTACACACATCAGACACACAACTGAACTAATACAACTACACACATCAGACACACAACTGAACTAATACAACTACACACATCAGACACACAACTGAACTAATACAACTACACAACCACACAACCAACATCAGACACACAACTGAACTAATACAACTACACAACCAACATCAGACACACAACTGAACTAATACAACTACACAATCAAAATCAGACACACAACTGAACTAATACAACTACACACATCAGACACACAACTGAACTAATACAACTACACACATCAGACACACAACTGAACTAATACAACTACACAACCAACATCAGACACACAACTGACCTAATACAACTACACAATCAACATCAGACACACAACTGAACTAATACAACTACACAACCAACATCAGACACACAACTGAACTAATACAACTACACAATCAACATCAGACACACAACTGAACTTATACAACTACACAACCAACATCAGACACACAACTGAACTAATACAACTACAAAATCAACATCAGACACACAACTGAACTTATACAACTACACAACCAACATCAGACACACAACTGAACTTATACAACTACACACATCAGACACACAACTGAACTAATACAACTACACACATCAGACACACAACTGACCTAATACAACTACACAACCAACATCAGACACACAACTGAACTAATACAACTACACAACCAACATCAGACACACAACTGAACTTATACAACTACACACATCAGACACACAACTGAACTAATACAACTACACAACCAACATCAGACACACAACTGAACTAATACAACTACACAACCAACATCAGACACACAACTGAACTAATACAACTACACAACCAACATCAGACACACAACTGAACTAATACAACTACACAACCAACATCAGACACACAACTGAACTAATACAACTACACAATCAAAATCAGACACACAACTGAACTAATACAACTACACACATCAGACACACAACTGACCTAATACAACTACACACATCAGACACACAACTGAACTAATACAACTACACAACCAACATCAGACACACAACTGACCTAATACAACTACACAATCAACATCAGACACACAACTGAACTAATACAACTACACAACCAACATCAGACACACAACTGAACTAATACAACTACACAATCAACATCAGACACACAACTGAACTTATACAACTACACAACCAACATCAGACACACAACTGAACTAATACAACTACACAACCAACATCAGACACACAACTGAACTAATACAACTACAAAATCAACATCAGACACACAACTGAACTTATACAACTACACAACCAACATCAGACACACAACTGAACTTATACAACTACACACATCAGACACACAACTGAACTAATACAACTACACACATCAGACACACAACTGACCTAATACAACTACACAACCAACATCAGACACACAACTGAACTAATACAACTACACAACCAACATCAGACACACAACTGAACTAATACAACTACACAACCAACATCAGACACACAACTGAACTAATACAACTACACAACCAACATCAGACACACAACTGAACTAATACAACTACACAATCAAAATCAGACACACAACTGAACTAATACAACTACACACATCAGACACACAACTGACCTAATACAACTACACACATCAGACACACAACTGAACTAATACAACTACACAACCAACATCAGACACACAACTGACCTAATACAACTACACAATCAACATCAGACACACAACTGAACTAATACAACTACACAACCAACATCAGACACACAACTGAACTAATACAACTACACAACCAACATCAGACACACAACTGACCTAATACAACTACACAATCAACATCAGACACACAACTGAACTAATACAACTACACAACCAACATCAGACACACAACTGAACTAATACAACTACACAACCAACATCAGACACACAACTGAACTTATACAACTACACAACCAACATCAGACACACAACTGAACTAATACAACTACACAACCAACATCAGACACACAACTGAACTAATACAACTACAAAATCAACATCAGACACACAACTGAACTTATACAACTACACAACCAACATCAGACACACAACTGAACTTATACAACTACACACATCAGACACACAACTGAACTAATACAACTACACACATCAGACACACAACTGACCTAATACAACTACACAACCAACATCAGACACACAACTGAACTAATACAACTACACAACCAACATCAGACACACAACTGAACTTATACAACTACACACATCAGACACACAACTGAACTAATACAACTACACAACCAACATCAGACACACAACTGAACTAATACAACCAACATCAGACACACAACTGAACTAATACAACTACACAACCAACATCAGACACACAACTGAACTAATACAACTACACACATCAGACACACAACTGAACTTATACAACTACACACATCAGACACACAACTGAACTTATACAACTACACACATCAGACACACAACTGAACTAACACAACTACACACATCAGACACACAACTGAACTAATACAACTAAACAACCAACATCAGACACACAACTGAACTAATACAACTACACAACCAACATCAGACACACAACTGAACTAATACAACTACACAACCAACATCAGACACACAACTGAACTAATACAACTACACACATCAGACACACAACTGAACTAATACAACTACACACATCAGACACACAACTGAACTTATACAACTACACACATCAGACACACAACTGAACTAATACAACTACACAACCAACATCAGACACACAACTGAACTAATACAACTACACAATCAACATCAGACACACAACTGAACTAATACAACTACACAACCAACATCAGACACACAACTGAACTAATACAACCAACATCAGACACAAAACTGAACTAATACAACTACACAATCAACATCAGACACACAACTGAACTAATACAATTACACAACCAACATCAGACACACAACTGAACTAATACAATCAACATCAGACACACAACTGAACTAATACAACTGAACTAATACAACTACACAACCAACATCAGACACACAACTGAACTAATACAACCAACATCAGACACACAACTGAACTAATACAACTACACAACCAACATCAGACACACAACTGAACTAATACAACTACACAACCAACATCAGACACACAGCTGAACTAATACAACTACACAACCAACATCAGACACACAACTGAACTAATACAACTACACAATCAACATCAGACACACAACTGAACTAATACAACTACACAACCAACATCAGACACACAACTGAACTAATACAACTACACACATCAGACACACAACTGAACTAATACAACTACACACATCAGACACACAACTGAACTTATACAACTACACACATCAGACACACAACTGAACTAATACAACTACACAACCAACATCAGACACACAACTGAACTAATACAACTACACAATCAACATCAGACACACAACTGAACTAATACAACTACACAACCAACATCAGACACACAACTGAACTAATACAACCAACATCAGACACACAACTGAACTAATACAACTACACAATCAACATCAGACACACAACTGAACTAATACAACTACACAACCAACATCAGACACACAACTGAACTAATACAATCAACATCAGACACACAACTGAACTAATACAACTGAACTAATACAACTACACAACCAACATCAGACACACAACTGAACTAATACAACCAACATCAGACACACAACTGAACTAATACAACTACACAACCAACATCAGACACACAACTGAACTAATACAACTACACAACCAACATCAGACACACAGCTGAACTAATACAACTACACAACCAACATCAGACACACAACTGAACTAATACAACTACACAATCAACATCAGACACACAACTGAACTAATACAAATACACAACCAACATCAGACACACAACTGAACTAATACAACTACACAACCAACATCAGACACACAACTGAACTAATACAACTACACAATCAACACCAGACACACAACTGAACTAATACAAATACACAACCAACATCAGACACACAACTGAACTAATACAACTACACAATCAACATCAGACACACAGCTGAACTAATACAACTACACAATCAACATCAGACACACAGCTGAACTAATACAACTACACAATCAACATCAGACACACAGCTGAACTAATACAACTACACAATCAACATCAGACACACAGCTGAACTAATACAACTACACAATCAACATCAGACACACAACTGAACTAATACAACTACACAACCAACATCAGACACACAACTGAACTAATACAACTACACAATCAACATCAGACACACAACTGAACTAATACAACTACACAACCAACATCAGACACACAACTGAACTAATACAACTACACAATCAACATCAGACACACAGCTGAACTAATACAACTACACAATCAACATCAGACACACAACTGAACTAATACAACTACACAATCAACATCAGACACACAGCTGAACTAATACAACTACACAATCAACATCAGACACACAGCTGAACTAATACAACTACACAATCAACATCAGACACACAACTGAACTAATACAACTACACCAACTTAACTAAACCAGACACACTGCTGTTAGCTAAGCTAGTGTGAGCTTTCCTGTAGCTCAAACAGTAGAGCGTCATGGGTTTGATTCCCAAGGAAAGCAAGAACTGATAAGAATGTAAATGTGTAGCTTGAAATGCAATGTAAGTTGCTTTGGATAAAAGCGTCTGATAAATGTAAATGTAACTTTGGCCCCGTTTACAGCTGGTATTAAGATGCGATTGGTCGGTGTAAACGCTCGTGTGGTCAAATGATTTCGAACATCCAGTAAAAGTCGCCTACTCTCCGTCTACTGACCTAACGCGTAAACATTACGGGAAGCGCACTAGCTAGACGGATTTAAACTTTTGGCTGAAGAGGAAAAATGTACCAAGCACAAATGTCTCCCTCGTCTACTTCTGATCCGATCATCCAAAACTTAATACTAGGAGTAAACAGGGCCTAAACCAACAACACAAGACAACTAAACCAGCAAACTGTTGATCATTTGGAGTGATAATCAGAGGTGTGTGTTCAGAGTTTCGTGGTGAGTAAGACCAGGCCTCTGTTCTACTGGTTGGGTCTGACTGACGGACGCACCGGCGAGTGGGAATGGCTGGACGAGACGCCGTATGTGCATGTCAGGAGGTGAGTGTGTGTGTGTGTGTGTGTGTGTGTGTGTGTGTGTGTGTGTGTGTGAGTAAGTGAGTGAGTGAGTGAGTGAGTGAGTGAGAGCGTATGTGTGTGTGTCAGTGTGTGATGGGTAGGTTTAGGGGTCGGGTTAGTGTGTGTGTGTGTGTGTGTGTGTGTGTGTGTGTGTGTGTGTGTGTGTGTGTGTAGGTTTAGGGGTCGGGTTAGTGTGTGTGTGTGTGTGTGTGTGTGTGTGTGTGTGTAGGTTTAGGGGTCGGGTTAGTGTGTGTGTGTGTGTGTGTGTGTGTGTGTAGGTTTAGGGGTCGGGTTAGTGTGTGTGTGTGTGTGTGTGTGTGTGTATGTGAGATGGGTAGGTTTAGGGGTCGGGTTAGTGTGTGTGTGTGTGTGTGTGTGATGGGTAGGTTTTGGGGTATGGTTAGTGTGTGTGTGTGTGTGTGTGTGTGTGTGTGGGTAGGTTTAGGGGTCGGGTTAGTGTGTGTGTGTGTGTGTGTGTGTGTGTGTGTGTGTGTGTGTGTGTGTGTGTGTGTGTGTGTGTGTGTGTGTGTAGGTTTAGGGG
Organism: Scardinius erythrophthalmus; assembly: GCF_964197995.2. Lineage (NCBI taxonomy): Eukaryota > Metazoa > Chordata > Actinopteri > Cypriniformes > Leuciscidae > Scardinius > Scardinius erythrophthalmus. The sequence continues at coordinate 41,514,006 of NC_138235.1, forward strand.
TCGGGTTAGTGTGTGTGTGTGTGTGTGTGTGTGTGTGTGTGTGTGGGTTTAGGGGTCGGGTTAGTGTGTGTGTGTGTGTGTGTGTGTGTGTGTATGTGAGATGGGTAGGTTTAGGGGTCGGGTTAGTGTGTGTGTGTGTGTGTGTGTGTGTGTGTGTGTGTGTGTGTGTGTGTGTGTGTGATGGGTAGGTTTTGGGGTATGGTTAGTGTGTGTGTGTGTGTGTGTGTGTGTGTGTGTGTGTGTGTGTGTGTGTGTGCGTGTGTGTGTGTGTGTGATGGGTAGATTTAGGGGTCGGGTTAGTGTGTGTGTGTGTGTGTGTGTGTAGGTTTAGGGGTCGGGTTAGTGTGTGTGTGTGTGTGTGTGTGTGTGTGTGTATGTGAGATGGGTAGGTTTAGGGGTCGGGTTAGTGTGTGTGTGTGTGTGTGTGTGTGTGTGATGGGTAGGTTTTGGGGATAGATTAGGGTAGGGGAATAGAATATACAGTGTGGACAGTATAAAAACCATTACGCCTATGGAATGTCCTCAAAAGCAAAACAAACCTGTGTGTGTGTGTGTGCAGTGAATGGATGCCTGGCCAGCCTGATGACTGGGAGAATCATGGTTTGGGTGGCGGTGAAGACTGCGCTCACTTTCACCACGACGGACGGTATAACGACGACCACTGCTCTCGACGCTACCGCTACGTCTGCAAAGCTCACGCGTCCTCCATCTGACGACACACACACTTCAGCAAACCAACAAAACACATCAGTGTGCATGTCAACAGTATAATGTTTTATATTTAATGATATTAAAGGCTTTCATTCTTCCCTCGCACTTTGAAACACTTCTTTCCCTCGCGGGTCAAAATGACCCGAAGCCCTAAAATTATACTTAATTCTTTTTTTGGTCTAGAAAGCTTATTTTATTTCATTTTGATAATATTTGTCTATTTTTTAATGCAATTTCTTTGGAGATTTTTTGATATTTTTTATTTTATTCATCTTTAAATTACTAGATTTGATCAATAAATAATAAATAAATAGTCATTTAAAGGGACAATAAGTAACTTTTTAGGTATTTTATTATCTAAAATCAATATTTTTACTCATAAATATGTCCTCAATGGTGTCCAAATACCTCTGCCAATGATCTGACTTATCCTCGTAAACGAAGAATTTATTATCTTTATATACATGGGACGGGTAGGTCCACGGAGGCTTCCATGTAGTTCCGCCATCTTGAAAAACTATAATAGCAGAGAGGGACAAAAAGTACTAGGCCAACGCGTTTCCACAACGCGTTTTCGTTCAGAGCCCGCGTCAAGTGACTGAAACCAGCAGAAACGGAGCAGAGCAGTGAGAGGCGCTTTTGTCACTGCCCCGGCAAGTTTAAAAGGCTGCACTGCACGGTTAAGTCAAAGGATAACGAGTCCTCTTAGTCGAAAAACTCCACAATAAGACCGTAAAAGGAAACGTGATCGGAGATTACAAAAACAAGGGTTATTAGCTATAATGTCGGGATAGCTAATGCAGGAGAAAGCTTTCAAAAGAGACGCTGAAGTTGCCTGCTTTCTTCTCGACAGGTAAGTCAAGGTTAAGGTCTTAATTACAGGCTTTTTGTTTTTTTATTAGCCTATATAGACCAGCGTTTCCCAGCGGGAAACTGTGTAAAAAAAAAAAAAAAAAAATCTTTACCATCAATCTCGGATCGTCGGAAGTCTCTAATAACAACAAATAATGCGCACAAATTTATAATACAAATGCAAATCATAAGTTTTTGGCGTTGAATTGCGGAGGTTGCGCTTGCATGTGATTTTATTCCCGTGCCTCATTCCCAGTGCGTCCACATAAAGCTGCCTATTTTTCATTGATGCGCTTACAGTCAAATACACACGAATTGTCACAACGTCCGTCTTGCCGCGTATTCACATCGGTTGTGCTGCTGTCAACGCAACGCGTGCGATTAATATTTTTCAATTTAACACGTTAAAAATATTTAACGCAATTAAAGCAGCATTTTTTTCTGTCATCCTTTGGCTAGCGTTACATTATATAATCACGTTCGTCTTCATGCAAATGCTTCTAACCATGCAAGCGAGAAAATACAAAAGAGAATGCGCTGTCCTGTGATGCTGACACGACGCGCGCCAGACTCGACTTCTCTTTCGCGCTTTCGCTTTGAGTATCCTCATGAGAGCAGTCTTAAATTAGTTAAATAAAGTCTTAAATGAACGTTAAGAGTTGTGAGAAAATGGGACGCGTGTGGGATCCACATGTGACAGTGCAGCAGTGACATCAGAATCAAATAACACTTCATTCATAAAAAGATGCCATTAAACAATTATTTGAAATATACTGTCTTTATGATGTTTCTACATTAATTTGGAGATTTACTGTGAAATTATTAGGCTACATAAAATATAGTAAAAACAAGCTATCTTGTGCAATTATAACAAAATTATATATTATATAAAATTAAAAATGTTTAATTCATTCATTCATTTGTAACATGCATGAACGAAGAAAAAAAAAAGGAACAGGAAGAAGAAAATCTTATGGTAGCCTACCTGTCATTTATTTGTGCACATCAAAAATAATAAAAAAAAAAAAACAAAACCAGCACATTTCAAAGTATAGTATCAAAGTAGTATCGTGACAACACTAGTGTAGGGTGCCACACATTTTTTTTAAATTTCAAAGGGTGCCTTGACTGAAAAAAGGTTGGGAAACACTGATATAGACAGTAGAACATAGTTAAAAGTTAAACAGGCTCTTTGATGAATAGCAGCTATTGAGTAAAGTAGAGATGGTCCTATAAACAAGGTTGTAAGTTTTGTTTGTTCAAAACTGTAACATTCGTTTGTTCGTTGTGTCAAGTTGTAGTTTGTTTGAAATAACAAACCAGTTCACCAGAAGGAAAACTCGACGAGGTGCTATTAGAAGACATCCTGTCAAAGCTTTTTGGTACATATCGCTTACCGTAGATGCAACGCGCATTTGAAAACGCGAGGCGCTGGAGAGCAAAATTAGTTTGATTGCAAAATACAAATTCACCACTAGATGGGAGTAATTCTTACTTACTGCCCCTTTAAGCACATTCCTCACATTCTTTCAACTTAAATGAAAAATAACTCACAATTTCATACATACCCCTTTTTATTCAGCTTAAAATATCTTACATTGGGTGTCTTTGTCGACCTCTTGTGGAAAATAATAATTTAACATGATTTTTCATGACACTGGATGGCCTTATTTCTCTATATGAAGCAACTGAGATGTTACTTTTTAAAATTTCAACCACAAAACTCCTCCAATCCATTACATTTTTTGTGTGTATTCGTGGTTCAAGTGTGACAAAAGTCTGAGAGTCTTGGATCCCCTCTGATAAACAATAAAAAAATTTAAATAAAAAAAATATACGGCCGGATGAGGATTTACTGTATGTCAGACCAGAAACAGTTCCTTTATGCTTCATTTTTATTTTATGCTGGTTAGTTTTGGGGAATGACAGTGTATTGTAGTTTAGTTTCCCATGTTGTCCGAGGATAAAAGTCAAACAGCTGTGATACAAAAAAAGTTGTTCTGAATAAAAGCATCTGCTGAACAAATAAATGAAATGTTGATGTTTCTGCAGCACGTAATACTCCAGTTATGTTGCTGTATTAAAGTTATATGGCTTTATTATAGTAGTGATACTGTATATCAGTGTCATTAATGCTGTAATGTTTGGATTGTTTCTATGAAAATACTGCTGTAATTTTGCACTATTGTGAATAAGTGAATATAAACATGCTGCATCAGAATGATTCCACAAATACATCATAGATGGACAGTTCATTAATAAATATACATTTGCTTTAGATAAAATATATATGAAATCATGTAAATTGTTCCATCTCAAAGTTATTTCAGGTTTAAATTTCCCATGTATAATTATTTTCTCAGGGCAATATATCAATCAGTTATTAATTATGAGTAAAACTACATTTAAAGAGAAAATTATGTTACAATAATAAATGATACTCTTAATATGACAAATATTCAAGAATATTCACTAAATATGGTCACTGATTACACTACCATTTGGGGTAAGACTTTATTTTTATTAAAGAACTTAATACTTTTATTAATCAAGGATGCATTAAATTGATTAAAAAAAATGACACTAAAGACATTTATAATGTTACAAAATATTATATTTCAAATAAGTGCTGTTCTTTTGAATTTTCTATTCATCAAAGAATCCTGGAAAATAAAACTTATCACTGTTTTCAACACTGATATTAATCATAAATGTTTCTTGAGCATCAGATCCTCATATTAGAGTGATTTCTGAAGGGTCATGTGACACTGAAGACTGGAGTAATGATGCTGAACATTCAGCTTTGATCACAGGAATAAATTACACTTTACTGTATATTCACATAGAGAACTACGGAAGAGGATTGGGGCCATGCAATAATAAAAATAATAAAAACATCTCGAGATTAATGTCATAATGCGAGAAAAATCTCGTGAAATTTTGAGAAAAAAAAGTTGAAATACAATGTTGAGAATAAACTCATTAAATTTCGAGAATAAAGTCGTTTCGAGAAAAAACTTGTTAAATCTTAAGAAGAAAGTCAAAATAAAACATTGAAAGTAAGCTAATTAAATTTAGAGAAAAAAGTCATTGTTTCGAGAAAAAACTTGTTCAATTTCAAGAAGAAAGTCAAAATAAAACATTGAGAATAAACTAATTAAATTTCGAGAATAAAGTCGTTGTGTTTGGAGAAAAAACGTGTTAAATTTTGAGAAAAAATGTCGAAATAAAATTGAGAATGAACTCATAATCCTCCTCCGTAGTAAACAGCTGCTATACACTGGAATAATATTTCACAATATTTTTGATCAAATAATTGCAGCCTTGGCATTAAAAACCTATACTACATATAAAACAGTGTACTAACTTTTGAACGCTAGTTTATGAGCTGAAAGAATCATTTTCCTGGAACATTGGCCGATATTAGCAAGCTAGCATTATCACGATCCTTTCCCCCGCTCTACCTCCAGACGGGTTTGACAGTTTTATCACGCGACCCACGAACGAGCACCGAGTTTTCCGAGCGGGCGGAGCTGCTCTTCCTCAGACGGCCAGCAGGAGTCAGTGATAGCCGGAGCGACGGCGTCACCGGGGACGGTTTTGGGTCGGCTTTCGGCTGGCTTACGGGGGCGACGGCGGTGCGTGTCGCGGACGCCACGGTGTTGCGAGCGAAGCTGAGTGGTTTGATTGAGGAGGAGGTTCGAGGCCGCTCGAGTGTAGCGCGACACATCTTCTCCTGCGGCGGCCGAACCGCTGGCTTGGGAACCTGCGTCCTGAGAGGAACAACCTTCCTCACACACGATGATGAAGATGATGATGGTTTAGCGGAAGATGAAGGTCTGGTTTTAGAGCCCACGGGTCGTTTGCTGCTCGTTTGGATCGATTGTGTTGCTCCGCCGCTGGTTTTGAGTGCCTCGCTTGTACGCTTGGCGTTATCTCTAGCTTTATGATCGTCATTCGCCACCTCTGATTTTGTCACCTCACCGATTTGTGAGGGGTCAGAGGTCACGACTGGGGTCACTTCTGTATTTCTGAATTGCATTTGGTCGTTTTTCGGGGATTCCTCGATGGAAAGGCTCTTGTTTTGTATCTCTGGCTCCTCCGTTGTGATGCTGCTGTGTGCGATGGAGAGTGAGTGTATTGGAGGAAGTGAATCTGCTCCACAGGGGTCAAAGGTCATGCTCTTCTGTCGGCGTGATCGACGAGCGCTACCGAAACGCAGTGGTGAACTTTGAGGACTCGTCATCAGCAGCTCCAGAAGCCCCTCCCTCTTTAATGCCGCCTCCACGTCTGCTTCACTATTGGACCGCAGCCCGAAGACTCCGCCCACACCCTCATGCCCCGCCCACGAGTGGCGCTTGTCCTCCGACTCCTTCAGACGCTTGCACCGAGACTCCTCCCACATTCCTCGCTCCACGTTCTCCTGAGGAAAGAGAAGTCCATATTTTTATATTTAAATAAATATAAAAATAAATAATTGATTAAATAACAAATGAATAAATAAATTATATGAAAATAAATACTACAATTGTAGTAAAAATAAATGCATAAATAGATTGTTATACGTAAATTATACAATTATATGAAAATAAATTTATAATTAAATTAAAACAAATAAATAAATAATTATGATTAAAATAAATAAAATATATATTTTTTATTTAAATAAATAAATATAAAAAAATAATTGATTAAATAACAAATGAATAAATAAATTATATGAAAATAAATAATACAATTGTAGTAAAAATAAATGCATAAATAGATTAAATAAATAAAAATAAAAAAGATATATAATTATAAAATTATCTGAAAATAAATAAATAGATTAAAATAAATAAATAAATAAATAAATATGTAGAAAACAAATATTTTAAATTGGTTTAAATCAAATCCTTTAAATGCATCTAAACTGGGACTTTAAACATGAAAATGCCATGCACGGTAATACATTTTATTTTAGATCTGTTTTACCTGAACTGCTTTTTTAAATTTGGAGCAGAAATTCTGGAAAATTCGTAAGCACTCGTCCATTTTGAAGACGTCTTTGTCTTCGCAGAAGAAATCGATCAGAGCGTCTCCTTCCCTCTGAAGCTCATCAATCCTGATCCTCAAATCCTCCAGAGCTTCAGCAGCGCTCTGAAACAGTGGGACAGTTGAACACAAATATACTTAAAATCAGATGCAAACGTCACAGAGAGGCAGGTAAAGGGTCAGAGGTCAGAGGTCACCTTTAGTAAGGACTGCAGCTGCTCCAGGAGCTCGTCATCTGTGTGGATTTGCTGCTCTAAATGATCAACTCTTCTGGTCAGAGACTGAAACTCTACATGGATGCTGTCAACACACACTCTACACACACACACACACAGACACAGGTTTGAACACAGGCTTCCATTGTTTCTCTACAGGTTAATGATACTTTATGATATAATTCTGTTGTGTTTTTATAATTGTTATTAGTTTCTTGTTAATAGTTTCCGCCGATTGGTTCTCACCGAGCTGCTTGCTGAACATGCAGAAGTTTCTCTGGAAACATGAGCAGATCTTTCTTCTGAGCCTCCTGTTAAAGTCACACAAATGTGCGCGTTTCACTTCATTGAGATGCTCTCTGACTTTGTGTCATGAAAGAACACGTGTGTATGTTGTGTGTCACAGTATAAACCGACACACATACCAGAGCGACAAAGTGCAGCAGGTTCATTCCAGGTTTGTTGGCTTTAGTGTCGGCCAGAGACAGCAGAGAGGAGAGTCTGAAGCCCACGGCATTACCAGCAGACCCACCCTGAGAGAGAGAGGGATGGATGGATGGATGGATGGATGGAGGGATGGATGGAGGGATGGATGGATGGATGGATGGAGTAATGGAGGGATGGAGGAATGGAGGGATGGATGGATGGATGGAGGGATGGATGGAGGGATGGATGGATGGATGGATGGATGGAGGGATGGATGGATGGATGGATGGAGGGATGGATGGAGGGATGGATGGATGGATGGATGGAGTAATGGAGGGATGGAGGAATGGATGGAGGGATGGATGGAGGGATGGATGGATGGAGGAATGGATGGATGGATGG
>NC_138235.1:41531645-41599145 GCF_964197995.2 Scardinius erythrophthalmus
TCTGGTTTTAGTTTTAGTTGATGACAGTAATAGCCCCGCATCAGACCCGCTGAGGTCAGAAGTGTGCCTGACCTGCTGTCTGAGATCTTTCCCAGAAGCTTTTCCTCGTCGGATACTCTTCCCGCTGGTGGATGACGGCGTGTCCTCGTGTTGTTCGTGTTGTCCGAACAGCTCCTCGATGGCTCTGATGTCGATGTGGAACGGCGTCTCCCTGCTGGGCCGTCCGAGGGTCCACAGGTTCGGCCCGTCGTGCTGTTTGACACGATCTTCAGGAATCGGCTTCCAATAGAAACCTCTCACCCTCCTCTTCCTCTCCGCGGGGATTCCCACAGGCAGGGGCGGAGGAAGGGGAGGAGCTGGGGGTGGGGCATTAATGGGGGTGTGGCCATCTAATAAGGAAGGAGGGGTCATTAAAACACTAACCCCGCCCTCTTCATCAAAACTCTGGCTCTCATTGGCCAACAAGACACTGCTCATAATAGGAGATGTGGGTGTGGTCAGAAGATGATTGACAGCAGACTGTATGACATCATCAGGGTGTTTCTTAAAGCCACGCCCCCCTGAGATGGATGCTTGAACGCCATCAGAAGCTTCTGTAATAGGAGAATCAACACCAAAAACATGAACGGGATGCAAATCAAACTGTAAATATTCAACTAGATTTTTCCATCTTGACATCCTCTGGCGTTCGTGCACAATTAAACACACTTGAGTGACCATACAAACACACTGAGGACCCAATGAACAACAAACTCATCATTGTTTTATAGAACACTTCCAGTTTTTGCTAAATAATGTACGAGCGCTTACACAAGCAAGAGAAAGAGCATTCATGTCCCTCTGTGCTGGAAACAGCTTTTCCAATAGTTCCTGAAATAGAGTATATTTATGAAACCATCTTTTAACGGACACCTTTTAGGATATTGAGAGATTAATTCAGATATTTAGTCACTAATACGTCCATGTGCTGACGTCATGTGATCTTTATGAGATGACATCACAGCGTCAGCAGTTTATTATGGAAAGAAATATCAATCCATATCAGTTCTTCTGCACACAGCAAATATTTACACATGAACAACCAGAACAATAGAGGCACAAGCTCACCTGTCAGTATGGAAATTATGCATAACAATCATACAACATTTGTGTACGAATCATACATCAAATGACTTCAGCATCACAAATAATTCACCATCAACAGTGTTTCACTAAATCTACTCTTATTGGTGATTAATATGATGTTTCCTTTTTCATTTACTTGTGAAAACCCACTATATCTCAATATAATAACATTCATAAATATGCCATTATGTTTTATCCATAAGCTGCACTCAGTGGAATGAATCAGACATAAATAAATAAAAAGTTACTCTGACATATTTCAGAATTAAACTGAGAAAACAAACAACTATAATCAAGCAGACAAGCTTAAGTAAACTCGTTTAACAGCTGCATCATGAAGATAACGCTTATATTTAATATAATTAAAGTCCCTCATAAAAACTATGATACATAACATACAGTAGTATAATATATTGACAACTGATTGAAGTGTGATGAAGAAAATAAGCTTACTAATGAAAATGTTCCTAAAGATTACTTCAGTCACAGCACTTTAACTGATCATAACTGTAATAAAAATCACCCAATATTTTCATAATTTAATAATTATTTATATTACATTACCTTAATTCCATTAAAAATGGAGGTGAGTGAATTTTCCGTGCGTCCAGTGAGTTTGACAGGAGCTCTCGCGCATGCGCACACCAGATGAACGAACAAGCACACACACACACACACACACACACACACACACACACACACACACACACACACACACACACACACACACCTAAGTTAAACACAATATACTCATATATTTATATTAGTACAGAGTCATCTAAAGCAGAGTAATGGACAACAATCATGGCATAAAATAATGAGACCTGGAAATGTTATAATATTAAAGCAGATGTGTAAACAGTGTCGAGTGTGTGTGTGTGTGTGTGTGTGTGTGTGTGTGTGTGTGTGTGTGTGTGTGTGTGTGTGTGTGTGTGTGTGTGTGTGTGTGAGACTGATAACAGCTCTGCTAGTCACACCCAGCATCAGTAAACTGTCAGCCCTTCAATGTGTTTTATTATTTGCATGATTGTTGTACACACAAAATTTGCCAAAGAATAAATACAAATAGTAATTTGTAGTTCTGGTCAGGTTAATTGCCACCCTTGGTAAATAGGAACAAAGAAGCCTGTGAAAATAAATATGTATTGTAAATTGGATTTTTTCTTGAAACCCTCCCAAACAACATGTTGTGATGTACTGTAGGAGATGGCCTTTGTGTTTCCTCATATTTCTACTTCTGTGAAACAGGAAGTCATAGCTAGACAATTTCATGTTCCTAGTCACCCTGGTGTGCTAAAAAAAAAAAAAGATAAAATGTTTTTAAGTATTAACACATTTTACAACTTATTTTTGAAACATTATTTGAAAAAATGTGGACATTTTAAATCAACTCAAACAAACACGCCCCTCCCGTCGTTGCTCCGCCCCCAAATGCAAGAGTGGATGTCTATTTACATTGATGAAGCGATGCTTCAGGAAAAATCAAGCGAAGATGACGAAAGAACGACAAGGAAGAACAAAAACTGAACACACAGTGGAGTATAGATACAAGCAAGAGTTTGTTAGTCGCCAGCAGCTCCAGACAAACAATGACACTCAAAACTGTCTTGTTACTAGAGCTAACATCACAACAGCATTGGTTCTGTGAAACGTTGTGAAACCAATGTTACTCACATATAGAGCAGAAACAACACAACCTCTCTGTCCATTTTCAGGACAGCTTCTGTCTCTCCAGCGCTCGAAAGCTTTTCTAATATTAATGTACTGTCTCTCAGCCATCTCTCTTTCTACAGTCAAATCTCCCTCTTGCTCTAACTCCTCCTCCATCATGAGTGGACACACCCCCTACCACTGACTGGCTCACTCACTCTCTTCCCCCATCATGAGTGGACACGCCCCCTACCACTGATTGGCTCACTCTCTCTCCTCCCCCATCATGAAAACAACCGGCCGAATCGTGGTTAATCCCGTTTTTACAGAGGAACCCGAGGAAAGCTGCGGGACCCGATGCCATCTCTGGACGGGTGCTGAAGGACTGTGTGGACCAGCTGGCTGGGGTCTTTACCAAGATCTTCAACCGGTCCCTATCCCAGTCCACCATCCCACCCTGCCTGAAGAAACCATAGTTCCACTGCCAAAAAAGACCAACATCCTCAGCCTGAATGACTCCCGTCCAGTCGCAATAACTCCCATTATTATGAAGTGCTTCGAGAAACTGGTGCGGACTTACATAATCTCAAACCTCCCGCTTGACACACACCAGTTTGCTTACAGAGCAAATAGGTCTACAGAGGACGCCATAGTCACAACTCTCCACACGGCTCTGACCCATCTAGAGCAGCGGGCGAGCTACGCTAGGGTGCCGTTTGTGGACTGTAGCTCTGCATTTAACACCATACTTCCTCACAGACTGGTGACTAAACTGGTAAATCTAGGTGTATCTCACTCAATCTGCCGCTGGATTAAAGGTGGTATCAGTGATTTCAGGCCCAAAAATATTTTTAGCACATTCATCTAATCTTTCCTAACGATCCGCTAGCTGCCCGCCCCATAAGCATGCCGTCAAAAAAATGTGTCTCTGTAGGCAGCCTAGGCTCTGAGATCTGCACACAAAAACAAATGGTTTAGCCAAACACTCAAAACCAAAACAAATAGTGTTCCAACCAATCACCGACAGGGGGAGGGTGTTGTGAGGTTTTGAGCTTGTGTACGGCTGCACGCGAAGTCAGAGCTGAAGAAAAAGCTGGCTCAAAACCTCACAACACCCTCCCCCTGTCGGTGATTGGTTGGAACACTATTTGTTTTGGTTTTTAGTGTTTGGCTAAACCATTTGTTTTTGTGTGCAGATCTCAGAGCCTAGGCTGCCTACAGAGACGCGTTTTTTTGACGGCATGCTTATGGGGCGGGCAGCTAGCGGATCGTAAGGAAAGATTAGATGAATGTGATAAAAATATTTTTGGGCCTGAAATCACTGATACCACCTTTAAGGAGTTCCTGTCAGATTGCTCCCAGAGGGTGAGAGTAGGCCCACATCTCCTCAGCTCTCAGTCTCAGCACCGGCTCCCCACAGGCCGACTCTACACCCTGTACACCCGCGACTGCACCCCTACCCACTCCAGCAATCACATCATTAAATTTGCGGATGACACCACCGTAGTGGGGTTCATCTCTGGGGGGGATGAGTCCGCTGATCGGGACGAGGTGGAGCGGCTCTCTGTGTGGTGCATGGATAACAACCTGGTCCTCAAAACCACCAAAACCAAGGAGTTGATAATAGATTACAGAAAGAGAATGTGGGATGTAAGAATGTGTTCATCAGCGGGAATGTGTTCATCAGCGTGCACATAGAGGAGGACCGAACCTGGAGCACTAACATCACAGTATTGGTCAAGAAGGTACAGCAGAGACTTTACTTCTGAGGATTCTTAGGAAGAACCACCTCACCCAAAAAGTGCTTATGTCCTTCTACCGCTGCTCCGTAGAGAGCATACTGACTTACTGTATCTGTGTGTGGTTCGCGCACTGCACAGAGACAGTGAGGAAAGCGCTCCAGAGGTTCGTCTCCACCGCCCAGAAGATCACTGGCTGCTCTCTCCCCTCCCTGAAGGATCTTTAGGCCGTGTGTCCACCAAAGCGTTTTTAGCCAGCTGAAAACGCTAGACGCTCTGCTGAATATGCCTAGCTCTTGGCGCTTGAGGGCGTTTTGGCAGCGCAGAGTTTTTTCAGTTGAGACGCTTCGTTGCTATGATACAAAATATCCGCAGCACAGTTTACTTGTAACTGAGTTCGCAGATAATTTGTTTCATACTAAAAAATTTTTTTTCATCCATTTTGTTCGGTTAGCTCTGCTGGTTTATGTTGTTGTACAGAAAGAATGTTGTGACAATTGGTCGGTGTGGTATTTGTCCCGCCCCTCCTCCACTGTGATTGGACGGCTGGGTAAAAAGTGACAGTGATGAGCGCTGCGTTTTACTCAAGTTGAACTCAAGCGCTTCAGCGTGAAAGAAACGCTCAGCAACTCGTTACGCTCATGGCGTTTTAAAAACGCGGCGCTCCCATTGAAAACAATTGAAAAAACACGGCAGCCGCGTGAAAAAACACTTTGGTGGACACACGGCCTTACAGTTCCCGCTGTCTCTAGAAAGCACAGATCCGTCCCACCCCGGACACTCCCTGTTCGAGCTGCTGCCCTCGGGGAGACGCTACAGGACAATGACGACACGAACAAATACATTCAAAAACAGTGTTTATCCAAAAGCGATAGCAGCACTAAACATGATCTGAATGCAGTATTAGGAGATGTGTCGTGCATTGAACTGTTGTGTATGTGTGATATGATTTTTTTTATATATTTATGTATACTTGTATTTTGTTTAATGTTGCACTGATCAGATTGCATCCAATTTCGTTGTACAGTACATGTATAATGACAATAAAGATTCTATTATTTTACCACGATCACTGACAAGTTAGAGCTGTCATTGATGCAGTTTCCAGTGTTAATTCATTAAAATACTATTACAGTTTTTATCAATATTTTTGAAATAGTTTTATTTTTATTTTCCTTTTCCATTTCCAAGTTTTATTAATTTTGTTGAGTTTTTGAAATGAGAAATGTTGCTTTTGGCAACTAGCTGAAATAAAATAAGTTTAAGATTTTTAATGTTTTATTTGAAGTAACAATGTGTTGTTTATAACAACAACAACCCTGTTTTGCATGCATTGGTAAAAGAAACACAACACTGACATGAACATGATTTTGCATATTACCTGAAAAGCGTGTTTTTCCCAGCATCACGGCCATCTTGAGGATCAGCGGCACACCATTCAAATTCTGTCCTGAAGATTTCATCTGAACCGAAACTGAGACACTGAGACACTACTGTCTGCATTCAGCAAACAACAAAAATGTAAATTAAAAGGGGGAAAAAATTCAAATGTGACACTGATACACATGGAGATAAACATGCCAGGAGCATGAGATTAATATCAGGATTCATAATAAAATTACTCTAAAAAAACAAAAATATACTTTTGCTCTTTCATGTCATCAAAGTGTCAGCTTTACCTCAGATGTGTCTTCTGAGAGTCGATCCAGTCAGAGGACTGACACACACACACACACACACACACACACACACACACACACACACTCCATCTCTCTCTCTCTCAAACACACACACACACACACACACACACACACACACACACACACACACACACATACACACACACACACACACACACACACACACACACTCGCTCACAAACTCCCTCACTTACACACACACTCACATTCAGACACACACACACACACACACACACACACACACACACACACACACACACACACACACACATACTCACTCACATTCAGACACACACACACACACACACACACACACATTCACTCTCTCATGCACATACATACTAACTCACACACACACACACACACACACACACACACACACACACACACACACACACACACACACACACACACACTAACACACACAACCACACACACAATCTCTCTCTCTCACACAAACACTCTCTCTCTCTTTCTCACACACACACACGCACACACACACACTCTGTCTCTCTCTCTCTCTCTCTCACACACACACACACACACACTCACTCACTCTCTCGTGCACACACACACACATACTAACTCACACACACTAATACACACACAATCTCTCTCTCTCTCTCTCACACACACACACACACACACACACACACACACACACACACACACACACACTGGACAATATTTGGGGCACTCGTGGCCTTATGGTTAGAGAGTCAAGCTGGAAACTGAGGGTCAAGGGTTTGATTTTCAACTCACTCCCCGGGTGTGTGTGTGTGTGTGTGTGTGTGTTCACTACTCCTAATGTGTGTGCACTAACTTGGACGGGTTAAATGCAGAGGACAAATTGTGAGTGTGAGTGTGAGTGACCTTACTTGACCTTCACACATCACTACTTTAGTTTCTGATCCCCAAATGGAGGTTTTGTCTGGGTGAAAATGTACACCTTACTTATCAAGCTGATTAATTAAGAATTACAAACATTTTTTAAATTCTTTAATTTATTTAGTTTTTATGAAAGTATGCAAATGAGGCATTATCTAATTAAATATGAACTAATTTAACCAGAAAATAAATCTGAACATTAGATAAAGACAGATGCATAAATCTTGTTTTCTTTTTTACATATTACAGGTTTTTACAGAGAGGATTTGGGATTTTTAATTTCTCTATAAATCCGAAAATACCATCAATATCAGAAAACAAATACATTTTCACCATGTTTTAGGAATAAAACGTTCTATAAATCAGGTGAATGATATAGATATGAATAAAACTGTAAAGTTTGGAGTCTGTAAAGCTGCTGGAGTCGAGAACAAACTCATGGCCTTCAAAGATATGGATTGTGTTTGGAATCTACATGCACAAATAAATAAAGTGCAATAAAATAAACACAATGTGTTTTTTTTTTTTCATTAGTTCAAAAGAGGACAAGTTAAGGAAACAAAATACAGAATATATATATATATATATATATATATATATATATATATATATATATATATATATATATATATATATATAAACAAATAAACCACAGAAGGGAGTTTTTCCCTCCAGGAACACCAGAGCTGGGAGGAGCAGAAGGAGAGATGATCATGATATCAGTCTGCCTGACAGAGAAACACACACACACACACACACACACACACACACACACACACACACAATCGCACATGAAAACAACATCGACAGGTAAGAAACAGAGTTTAAGACAGTTACTGTTGTTCTAACATTACACTGATTACAATAGGATTGATTTAACTGTGTTTTGTATTAAATTATGCTCTGTTCTATTATTTACTCAAAACTAAAGCTTCTTTATTGACATTGATGGATCCATGAAGAATCTTTAACATCCATATAATCTTTTCCATTGCACTAAAGGTTCTTTATAGCGGAAAAAAGTTCTTTAGATTCTTAAAATGTTTTACACACTAAGAAAACATGAATAAAAGACTCTTTGAGGAACCAAAAAAGGTTCTTCTGTAGGATCGCTGGGGGAAAAAACAAGAAAAAAAAAACGTTTGGAATCTTTATATTTAAGAGTGTACAAGAGCAAAAATAAAAAATAAAGGTAAATTAATTATGTTGTTAAATAATAAAAATTGCATTTACAGCAATACACTGAAGAACAGCACTGCACTTCCAGATCTCTGTCTATGAGTTTAATTCTGAAGGGTTTAAAGCGGACACGTGCAGCACTAAACTGTACGACTGAACTGACACCATCAGCTTTAGGAGCTTCATGTGTTTATAACTGATGCAGAAGCTAATCAGCAATGATCAAGTAGGAATGACATGATCTGAAGTTCTGGATTCTGTACGAACTCGAGCTGTTGCACTTCAGAGCAAATGAAGCTGGTTTACTGAGTCTGTTTTCTGTCTTTCCCTCAGGAATGGAGAGAATCACACTGACGTCTCTTCTGCTCTCCGGTGAGTGTGTGTTTCATGCAGCGCTTCACTAGTTCTGGTGCTCTAGTGTTGTGTGAGACGGACACTTGATTGAACTTTGTGTTGTCGTGAAACAGGTCAAACTGCTGTTATTTCTATGCCGGTAAATTAAATGAAAATATTTAGAGGAGAAATGAAGAGGAGTTTGGGGCAGAAACACCGAAATAATAAAAATGCCACCAAACTTGGAGATATGGGCACAGAAATGCCCCTGATTGAGTTCTTGTTTTTAATATTTATAGTGAGCAACATCACACGAGCAAAACAGAATATCAGAACGATTGCAAATATTATGTTGATTTTATTCAATAGTTCAATAAATAGTAAATATAAAGGGATTTTAATTGTATCATTTTTTGGTCTATTTTGCAAATGAAATTAATTTGAAATAAAGCCCCCTTTGTGCATCCACGGCTGCTACACATTTTTTTTAAAGTCAAACTTAAGGATATTTAAGAGTTTTTAAAACCTGAAGAAATAAAAAATAACACTGTACATTAGGGGTGTGCAATATTCACAAAAAAAAAGAAAAATAATAATATATATATTTATATATATTGTTGATAAGAATAATGAGATGATGTGTTGCTGAGAGTGTTTTTGTGCTGGTATTGTGGCTGGTTTTGGCCTGTTGTGGACAGCTGACTCACAAACACATTCATATTATTCATATTCCCTGCGGTGGTCCGTTCACAGAAGAGACAGAAATTAACTTTATAATTAAGGGCCATTTTTACCCAAAACATGTAGATGTATCACCAATTATGTCCAATTCTAACATTCAAATTAAATTAAATTATAAATATAGCTGTGAGCAGCAAATATTTAAGGCCTTTTAGCACTTGCATAAAAAGGTATTGTGTTTCATTTATCACGTAACCACTTATATTATAGACGGGAAAGACCATTTACAGCAAATACAGGCAATTTACCAGGAAATGTGTTTTTTAAAGGTTTTTAACAGTTATAGCGCCACCTATTGTCCGATCTCCATAAAAGTTTGCATGCTTCTTCAGAATAATATGGCGCATATGCACACCTAATTTTGTGAAGTTCTACGTAGAGCAGACCATTTTTCAGTCATTTAAATGTAATTTTTCATAGGACATATATAGCATTTTCACCTTTATAACACTTAAAGCTCCAGCTGTGGCCGATGTCCATTAAAGTTTGCTTGCTTCTTTAGAATCACGAGCCGCATGTGCTCACCTAAACCCCTTTCACACCGCACGTTGATCCTGGGAAAGTGCTGTAAAATTGCTAGAGTGCCTTCTGTGTGAACGCAAACACGTCCCGGGACTGATGCAGGGATGGGGACCTGGTAACATTGCCGGGATCAGTCCCAGAATGTGCCCTGTGTGAACAAAAGCCAGGACCAGTGCCGTAAGGTGCAATCACTCTATCCAACGTTACATAACCAATCAAACTTCATCCTTACGTTCTTAACTTTAAAGCAGATTTTAGATTGGTTAATATTAGCTGTCAATCACTCCCACTCCCTTTCACTGCGCTCCGTTGTCACGTGACAGGGAACTGACTACCGCACGAAATTAGGGATGTCATCCCTGATTGGTCAACTCCAGTGACGAGTAGGTTTAGGGGTGGGGTTAGGGGTAGGTCATCAGACCAATCAGGGATGACTTGCCTAATGAATATTCATGAGTCTTCCCCTACCATCCTGGGGAAAAAAATATCGCGATCGGGACAGTACTGTGCGCCTCGCCAGTCGCCACCAAAATTTTTATTGAGGTTGAGCCAAAAGCCTAGGACTAGTTTGTCTAGGACAAATATTTCCCTGTAATGGGAAAGATAATGTCTATGGAAGTAAAATAATGACAAATGTTTTTGAAACAAAAAAGCTTGTTGAATTGCATTGAATATGCAAAAAATAATATGCATTGCATTAGCGCTGCTTGTATTTTAATGCAGTGTATTTTTAGGGCTTGCCTTTTTATGGGCTGAAATTCAACACGGTTGTATATTTCACACACGTTTTCACTATTAAAAATTAAATAATCCATATTCACCTTTTAGATTTCCCTTCCAAAATGTACAGAATTAAAAATACAACCTATAATATTCGACAGGCATTTTTAAGTCCATTTTATTTCACTTTACAAATTCGCTTCCACAAATTCAGTGGTTCAAATTCGACAGAAAATTCAACATTTGACATCCGGGAACGGCAGGAATATCAGTAGATTGTCGATTGATAGCCTCCATAGCGGTTAGTCTCCTCACCAGCAGGGGGCGCAAGCGGCTGTTGACGAAGAAAACTATAGAGCAACGGGTGAGAGACTCATTCATTCATAAAAACAGATTAACAGAAATGGAGCAAGCCGTCAGTATTTGTGATGATGATCAGGGCCAGTAGTAGCTATATGTGGAAAAGCTGATGAAGACACAAAAGATGTGTTTACATTTAAGTCTTTCTCTACCGTGAACGAGATTATAATGTTATTCCCCGATGCTGATGTACAGATCAAACGTTAAATCTGAGGTAGTAGACATATATTTCTCTCGGTTGTTTAGTTTTCTTAACTTGATATGGCGGCGCTGCTGCAGAACTCAGGACACTTCGCATCACTTAATGGACTAATACAGTGATATAAAAGACCAAACTCGCACCTTAAGGGGATGTAGGCTACAGGCGTGCAGATGGACCAGAATATGAACGCAGTGACTCCCGGTGAAGTACTGGCATAAGCTGGCTTGACACTGGATATTCACACATTTAGGGACTGTCTCTAAAGTTACATACGAAATTGGTACACTTTGGCAATCTACTGATATTCCTGCCGTTCCCGGATGTCAAATGTTGAATTTTCTGTCGAATTTGAACCACTGAGTTTATGGAAGCGAATTTGTAAAGCGAAATAAAATGGACTGAAAATTGCCTGTTGAATATTATAGGTTGTATTTTTAAACAGAATGAACATTTTGGAAGGGAAATCTGAAAGGTGAATATGGATTATTGAGTTTTTTAATAGTGAAAACGTGTGTGAAATATTTTTAATTGAAATATTCACAGCTTATATATACAACCGTGTTGAATTTCAGCCCATAAAAATAAGCAGGGTTCGGCTAATGCAATGCATATTTTCTTCAAGTAGTGCAATTCAACAAGCTTTTTTGTTTCAAAAACATTTGTCATTATTTTACCTCCATAAATGTCTGTCATCGATCAGAAAGTGAGATGTGAGTCTTGAGATCTGTGTGAATTCTCTCTTCTCAGCCGTGGTCAGTTTGTCTGCAGGCGCTTTGCGTCAGTATCACTTTGTGAATCAGAACATGACCTGGACTGAAGCTCAGAAACACTGCAGAGAGAAATACACAGATCTGGCCACAATCACCGACACACAAGATCAGAACGACACAGAGCGGGTCATAAAGAGTGTGAACCATAATGCTAACCCT
Organism: Scardinius erythrophthalmus; assembly: GCF_964197995.2. Lineage (NCBI taxonomy): Eukaryota > Metazoa > Chordata > Actinopteri > Cypriniformes > Leuciscidae > Scardinius > Scardinius erythrophthalmus. The sequence continues at coordinate 41,543,734 of NC_138235.1, forward strand.
GTCTGGATTGGGCTGAGGAGCACAAACACATGGATATGGTCTCTGAATGACCCCACGTTCTACACAGCAAACCAGTCTCAGTACAGGAACTGGGAAACAGCATCAGGACAACCAGAAGGAGATGGAGACTGTGCTTATATGAAGGCTGATGGACAATGGCATGATATAGCCTGTAGTTCAATGGAAATTAAACAATTCATCTGCTATAATGGTGAGTTCAGCTGCAAGATCACAACACACTGAAATGTGTTAAAAGACCATATTGAGGGTTTTCATTTACAATACTAAGCACTTTCAGTTTTAAATGATGAACCATAATTGCATTTAGTGAATTTGTCTTTTTGTCCTTATGTTCTTGTTTCTTTGCCTTGTGTTTTATGTATTTAATTTCTCTTACATTTCACAATATTAGACAAATGTCTTTCTCTTTTAAAGCCAGCAGTAAAACATTCGTCCCTATAAATGTGAAAAATAATTGGACTGAAGCTCAGAGTTATTGTAGACAGCATCACACAGATCTGGCCAGTGTGAGGAATGAGAGTGAGAATGATGAGATTAAGAACATCATAAAACACAACCTAACTCCTAATGATAAATCGGCCTGGATCGGTCTGAACAGACTCTGGGTTTGGTCAGATAACAGCACCTCCACATTCACACACTGGCTAGCTGGTGAACCCAACAGTCCATCTGGAAGAGATAATGTCTGCACCTCGACTGATATCAAACACTACCAAGGACGTTGGGTGGATGATCCTTGTACAGAGCATTATCCGTTTGTGTGTTATGACGGTGAGTAGACGCTCTCACACACACAATCATCTGAACAAAGGCAACTCTACATGTGAAACAGAAACTCTAATCAGAGAATGAGTGCACTACAGCTTTAACCCAACACTAATCACACATTTCTGACTGGGTTATTAATTATAGTGGATATATCCAAACAAATCCATATGAATCGAGTGGAGTGTGAAGAGATACGATCACATTATATGACGAACAGAGTTAATTTAGGCTTTCATTCACATATAAACACACATATATTTCACATAAATACAGTTCTGTACTAGTAAATACAGAATCTCCAACAAAAGAATCAGGTTTGTTCTAGCGTGTGACACACACAAGTGTTAGTGTTTACTAAATATGATGTGCTCTAATTGGGACAATCATTTTTAGATTTGAATAAAAGCCTAAACTGAATCTGGATTAAACGCTCGACTCGTATGGATTAGTTTTATGACTGTAATGACCGTTCTGGATCATGTAAGGTTTTGTTGCCTGAATTTCCAGTGGAGGGACAGAAACATCTCAGGGGCTGCTGCGTAAACCACTGAGACTAGTCTTACAAGTTAGACATCACTTTTTTTTCTTTAAATCAGTTTCATAAAAACATACATTGGCCTAATTTGATACCGAAAAGTCAGACTGACGGCCCCTGACGAACTAAAAAATATAAAATATATTAATTTGCATTTTGAAGATGAACGAAAGTCTTATGGGTTTGGAACGACACAAGTGCAAGTAAACGATGACAGAATTGACATTTCTGGGAGGATTGTTGTTTAACTAAAAATGTTTAATGTTTTTGTGGCAACACTTTAGTTTAGGGTCTAATTCTCACTATAAACTAGCAGCTTATCATCATCATATTACTAGGATATTCACTGTTTATTAGCACATATTAATGCCTTATTCTGCATGACCATATTCTACATCCCTTGACTTCACAGTTGTGTCCAGAGTGGCTATATATATAAATGAACTAAATTAATAATAAATAAATAAAAATTCCTTTTCTTTTCTTGTTTTACAATAAAAATGAATCATCACTGAGCTGACTTAAGCTGGACTGTGACACTATTTTCTTCTGGAGTCAAACTTTGTTGCATAATTTTCCTGTTATCACCGTAAAGCTGATTTGAAACAATCTGTTGTAAAAAGCGCTTTATAAATAAAAATGACTTGACTTGACATCCCTTGATCCTGCTCAATACGTAAGGAATAATTGACGACAGGCCGTTGAATTATTAGAAAAATAATGCACACCCGAGGTGGTAATGCGGTCACGACGCGAAGCGGAGTGGCCGTTCAACTCGGGTGTGCATTATTTTTCTAATAATTCAACGGCCTGAAGTCAATCATTCCGCTTATACTACAGTTACCACACCTCGAAACATTGTTCAGATTATGTATTTCAAGACGTTTGTAAAGTTTTTGTCATTAAAACGCTCTTGTATGTAGGACTAATTTCTTACACATCTAAACCAATGCCTCCGTTGCTAATTCCAAAACGTCATTTTAGAGTTAGTAACGGAGGTTAGAGCCGCTGATAGCAGACTAATGCTGGGACACACGACTAGCTGACACATTCTCTGACTGTTTTCATCGACTGCAGCAGATTTTAAACACCGACTTTGAACACAGACTGAACGCGCTGAACACGCGTTTGGGCATGATCAGTCATACGTATCAAATTACATTCATAACCGGCCTTAAAGTGTGTCCCCAGTTATTAATGCAGTTATTAGAGAGAGAGATGTTGCAATAATGAGACAGAAAAGCATGTGCGTCAATATTATTATTTATTTATTAATTCAATTCCTTTTAATTAATTCGAATTCATTCTTTTTTTTTTCCTATTATTGACAGATGACAGACTAGCCAAATAAATGAAACACAAAGCCCTTTTAACAAGTAGGCCTATCAATAATTATTTATTTGTTATATTATCTGCAATAATAATCCGTGCTGCAGGATTATCCATTTATTTAGCCTATATTCAGTTTAATTTTCTATTGATTATAGATAGGAATATACTTTATTTATTCAAATTAAACTGCATGTTTCCATTGATTGTGAAGCTAGACATTGAAAATTGCAGATCAAGCGCATGCGGCTAAATGTTTTTTCTTGTTATGAATTGTATCCTATTTTCCGTTATTACCGTTAACTACGCGAAGTGATATGGAACTGTAATGCGGTCAAGACCTGCCTGGAACTACTTCAGCTGTGCGTTTCCCTGAAAATAATGCACACCTTAGAACGTTCGTCAACCAATCAGATTCAAGCATTCAACGGCCCTGTAGTATAACTAAACTTAACAACTACCTTTCTAACTATTAATAAGCAGTAAATATGAGTTTATTGAAGCAAAAGTCACAGTGAATAGTTAGTGAATAGTGAGAACTGGACCCTAATCTAATCTAAAGTGTTGTTGTTCCTTGATCTGTTTGTGTTGCAGATAAACTGGTTCTGATCAGACAGAATCTGACGTGGACTGGAGCTCTGAGATACTGCAGAGATAAAGACATGGACCTGGTGTCGGTGGACTCTGAGGAGATCCAGCTTCGGGTGAAGAGCATGACCTCGATGGCCTCCACCGCTCACGTGTGGCTGGGTCTCCGTCACTCCTGCGTGCTCGGCCTCTGGTTCTGGGTCAACGGTCAGACCCTGTGCTATGAGCAGTGGGCTCCGGGTAACGGCACCGGGGACGAGGACTGCTTTCCGAAAGTGAGATCCGGAGCCATTCAGACCAGCAGCCAGCGCTGGATCAGCCTTCCTGAAACTGAGACAAACAACTTCATCTGCACCAAGTGAGAGATTCGAGTAACGGTTTATGAAGATTCAATCAAGCCAAATTAACTTCATTTAAAGTCTATATAACCTTCACTTTTCTGAGATCAATTCATGTGGTGATGGATTCAAACATTTACTATTTTCTTTCATTTTGCTTTATTGTTTTTTTAGTTTAGTGCATATTATCTAGTACTTAGCATAAAATTGGATTTGATTTGTTGGTCGCTGGATTTGATACTGAATCTGCTAATTAATGTAAATAGATAAATGTAATGACCTCATATTGATTCAAATATATCATGGAATATTTGGACTTCTAAAGAACTTTAGTTAAATGAACTGGTGAAGGTTAAAATGTGTTAACTTAAATAAAATTGTGATCTACAAATGTATACAGAGGCATTCATTCATTACCTCTGTTGAGGCGGTGCTGGTGAGGTCCAGAGAGGCAGGGGTCCAGAAGCACATCCTTCAGAAGTTCGAGACGCCTCCTGAACCGCTGAGGGCGTTCCCCAAAGCATCAACGAGACGCAGCGTATCATTCCCCTTCTCAGGGAACCGGGGTGCATTCACAACCTATGAGGTTTTTATGACAGTCACCGTTTAAATGATTATTTTTCAAAAATATTAAAAAGTTATTCTAACTTATTTATCATAAAAACTACCTTCCGTGCAATCTAACCCCTAAATGTCACCGTCCAGTAGCAGGACACTTGGCGCTCTTTTTTTATATATCACATATATTAGTAATCATCATAAGTTAGGTATCATTTCAAAAGCTTACGAACTGAAAATTCATCCTGTGAAAACCATTTTGAAACTGGAGCTTGCGTTACCATAATTCTTTTGGCAGGCTCCCCCCCAGTGGGCGGTGTCAGTGTTCATATTACAAAAAATATTTTAATTACTTTATAATCAAAACTATTCTAATCTTGACAAAACACACATCGTCGGAAAGTCTTAAGGTTCCCTATTTGGCGACTACTTTGTGATAGAATGATATTTGTGCAGAAATGTGTTCATTTGTTTCAGGAGAATGCATTAAAAAAATCAATGGATTGTGGCTATGTTTGGTACAGCGCCTAAACAAAGTCTCATAGGAACTTCAATTTTTGTGATATCAACTTCAAATTTGGAACACATCTTGTCTATAAATGTGGCTTTGATTTTGAAAAATATTTTGTAAAATATATTTTTTATAAATATATATATGTTTATTACAGTACTATTGATTTACAGTCAATTCCATTCCATTACTTTTTCATACTTTAATGCTTTCGCTTTAGTAATAATCTGCTGAGTGTCTCAAGACCAAACATAGGTCTATATTCCAAATCATTCTTGAATTACAACCATTTAAGTTTGGATAGTGCATTTCCACATCCATTCTCAAAAAGGGTGACAGTTAAGGGGTTAAATATTTGTATATCCGTTGTTAATGTTTATTAATGGTATAGTTTAAAGAAGAGATTTGTTTTCCTTTGATAAAAAATTTACCAAACCTGATATTTTTTTAATTAATCAAGAGAGATTGGAATTGATTCAAATTGTGAAACTGAAGTCAACACCCAGCCCTACATACATTTTGAATGTCAGTGATTTTCTTCTTTGATGGATTTCTGTAGTGGATTTGAGTCGGTTTGTGATTTATACTCATTTCTTACTGAGAAAATAAAGCTTTGGAAGAAATTTCATTTGTCATTGATGTCTTTTGTCTGACTGTCATCCTGTGTGAATCTGATCTATTTTGTCGTATGCTTAACATTTATTCTGACGTGCAAAACTGATCTGTTCTTTAAGATCTTTGAGTTTGGTAGCACAGATGCATGATTTCAGAGATCAACACATGATGCACAGGTCCCTGAGGGAGGAGAATGAATCAGGGCGACCCGTCAAGACCAGATGCGGCTGGAAGTGTCTAAAGCTTGAATGAGCTCACAATGAAGATGAAAGTGACTGAAAGTGCTTATATACATTCTTGTTTATGTAATAATTTGTCTTTTCATGGTGTTTATAGCAAATCAAATTTTGTTGAATGTTTACTCTGCTCTTTTCCATATGGGACAGTTTAATATCAGTAAAGTTGAGATATAGCCTACCATAAAATCAGCCCACAATGCTCGTAGACAAGTGAAATTACTGAAGGAAAGCACAATATACAAGCATTCACTCTTATCTTATGTCTGATATGCTGAAAACTGATATGCTAATGCTCATCACACACAATCAGGAACTACACTGTGACAAAAAATGCAAATGACATTAAAATCTGAGAAATTCAAGGTCAGTAGTATTTTGTATCCCTGGATAAATAATGTCTGTTGTTTAACATATTTTATCATGAACAGTTGGCAAATACTGTATTGCATTCTCATGTTCAGGAAGATTTGGAAGGGCAAGTAAAATTCTGAACCTCTGTGTTATATTAAATGCACAGCTAGAACAGATTCTTTACTGTCATTGCTTAATACAACAACAACAAACAAAAAAAAACACAGTTTAGCAGGAAAGACACAAAGCTAAATGTGACTAGATATAATGGTTTTAAGATTGTTTTAAGTTTACTAAAATTAAAAGTTGTGTATTAAATGTTAAAAAGATGGCTTTTAATTATTGTGTAACACTGAATGGCTATAATTATTCATTTCATCCCTAGATATTAAGAAAGAAATGTATTAAATACAGAAAAAATGTGGGATTAGATTAAAGAACACATTCTACTTAATATTTAATACTTAATATTTGTAACCATGTCCTTTTGTTTTGTGTATATCTTGGTTGTTGTATACTTTATTGTTGGGGCATTAACAGCAGTTTGGTGCAATTTTTATATACAGTGCTTTATAAATAAATGATTGATTTTATGATGATTTTAGATCTTCGCTTCACTCTCCATCCAGTAGGTGGCAGAAATGCAACATTAAATGGTTTGTCAAGCCCCATTTAACAAACATGAGGTTTCACTAGTAGCTGCTATTATACTGTAAAATGACGTAAGATCTAGAATAATAGATGTATATTAGTGCCTGCTTTTCTCAGTCAGCCAAGAGAAAGTTGGTGGAAGCTACCTTCTTACCTGTCTTAGATTATGGAGATGTTTTTTACAGAAATACCACTAAGGCTCTTTTACAATCATTAGACTGTTTATCACTCTGCTCTAAGATTTATAACTCGTACAAATTATTATACTCATCACTGTGCACTGTATGAAATGGTAGGTTGGCCTTCACTTCACTTAAAAAGGTACAAGCATTGGCTTATACTTGTGTACAAGGCCATAGTTGGCCAGCTTCCTCTGTATATGATTAGTCTATTAACTGTCAATAGTCAAGGGTATAATCTGCGTTCAAGTAGATATATTCTTTTAAATGTTCCCTTAATGAAGACAGAGTTTGGAAAAACTGCTTTTATTTATAGTGCACCAACTGCTTGGAATGAGATTCAAAGATCATTGAAACTTACTATATTTATTTCAATCAATGAGTTTAAGTTATATCTCAACCAAACATTCCAAACTGTCTGCACCTGTTCTTAACTTATAATTTTGTTTTATTGTTGTGTTTGAGTGTGTATGTGTGTGGTTGTGAGTGTGTGTTGTGACTATTGTTTTATGTACTTAATTTTACTTTGTTTTTATTATGTTTACTGTGTGCTGCTACCTTGGCCAGGGCTCACTTATAAATGAGATATCTATCTCAATGTGATTTTCTTCCCTGGTTAAATAAAGGTATAATAAAAAATAAAAAAAATTAGTGAACAGGTCTCAGAGCCACGATGGGATGCCCCTTTCGTGGGTCTGCGTCAAACCATGCGGTACTAGTTAGATGACAGTTTCCTGACAATGATTATTGGTAAGTAAAATATCTTACATTTCATACAATATTAAATTTTTCAGCATGCCATTTTCTAGTTATGACTATCACAATGAGTAAAACCAAAGAATATAGTTCTGATGTGCAGAAAAAGATTGTTGAGCTTCACAAAATAGTGAGTGGCTGTAAGAAAATAGCTAAAGCATTGAACATCCCCATCTCCACCATCAGGGCAATAATTAAGAAGTTCTAATCAACTAAAGATCTTACGAATCTGCCTGGAAGAGGACGCATCTATATCGTCTTAATGCAAGAGTTTGAGATGCCAAAGACTGTTCAATGATCACAGAGATTAGTGAGTCTTTGGGTCAGAAAGCCTTATAATGATCAAACAGCCCCTACATCACCACATGTTGTTTAGGGGTGTTTCAAGAAAATTCTCCCGCTCATCAAATAACAAGCTCCAGCATATTCAGTTGTCAGACACGACTTGAAATTTCAAAAGGGATTCTGTGGTCAGATGAAACTAAAAAAAATAGTTTTTTTGGCAGCAAACCCACCAGATGGCTTTGGTGCAAACAGGGATAAAACAGTACCCCATGCCCACAGTTAAATCCTCCCGGAGAACAGGAAGTATCTGGGATACTGGGCCTGGTTACTCCGGAATGGCAGCCTCTTTCTGTTTGAATTCATTTTGATTAATTCCTCCAGAAAAAAGGACATAATATATTATATTATTTTACTCATGTAGTAAATGCATCTTGATTTAAGAATTTTTAGATATTTGAACTGGAAACAAGACAAAAATACAAAGAAAAGCATTTTTTTTTGCAGTGTAGCTACTGGAGTGCCTCAGGGCTCAGTGCTGGGACCGCTTCTCCTCTACATCTACATGTCCTCACTAGGATCTGTCATTCAGAAACATGGATGTTCCTATTAGGGCTGAACGATATTCTGTTTTAACATCGACATCGCGATGTGCGAATGAGCGATAGTCACATCGCCGGAACATGCGATGTGAAGGGTAGTAGCACCCACAGTGTATTAAGAGAACGGTAGCACACAGTAAACACGAGTCAAAATCAGTCAAAATCAGCTATTTGGGACTATTTCGTCTACAAAAAGGAGGATGTTTACCAAAAAGAGGTACTTTGTGTCACGTTTAAATCAAGAAACATAAACGAGGACTCAAATGCAGATGAAACAAAGGTAAGATTTTAATTAACAAACCAAACAAAAGTACAAAGAATAAACAAAACTCCCACGTGGGGGAAAACACTAGAACAAATACTAAACAGGTTTAAACACTAGGAAGAAAACACAAGAACATAAGACAACGTAACAGCACAAGACTACAGACACAAGGAGACTAAATAGGGGATCAAACAAAGGAGGGTAACGAACACAACAGGTGGGACAAATTAACCAATAACTAGATAACAAGATGGGAGGGGCTAGACAATGGACACGAGCACATGGCTCAAAACAACAAAACACACAAGTGCAAAACAAGACAGGACAAGCTTGTGACATAACCCCCTCCTAAAGGAGCGGCTACCAGACGCTCCACTAGGACAGGAGGGACGGACCAAGGCGGGACGGGAGAGACAGACCAGGGCGGGACTGGAGGGACAGACCAGGGCGGGACTGGAGGGACAGACCAGGGCGGGACTGGAGGGACAGACCAGGGCGGGACTGGAGGGACAGACCAGGGCGGGACTGGAGGGACAGACCAGGGCAGAGACAGTCCAACGGGCGGCCAGGGCGGAGACGACAGTCCAACGGGCGGCCAGGACGGCGGCGACCCCTCGGGCGGTGTAACTGGCACCAACGGCTCAGGCACTGGAACTGGCACCAACGGCTCCGGCTCTGGAACTGGCACCAACGGCTCCGGCTCTGGAACTGGCACCAACGGCTCCGGCTCTGGAACTGGCACCAACGGCTCCGGCTCTGGAACTGGCACCAACGGCTCCGGCTCTGGAACTGGAACTGGCACCAACGGCTCCGGCTCTGGAACTGGCACCAACGGCTCAGGCACTGGAACTGGCACCAACGGCTGCGGCTCTGGAACTGGCACCAACGGCTCCGGCACTGGAACTGGCACCAACGGCTCCGGCTCAGGCACTGGAACTGGCACCAACGGCTCAGGCACTGGAACTGGCACCAACGGCTCAGGCACTGGAACTGGAACTGGCACCAACGGCTCAGGCACTGGAACTGGCACCAACGGCTCAGGCACTGGAACTGGAACTGGCACCAACGGCTCAGGCACTGGAACTGGAACTGGCACCAACGGCTCAGGCACTGGAACTGGAACCAACGGCTCAGGCACTGGAACAGACACGGGCTCCGGCTCAGGAACAGACACGGGCTCCGGCTCAGGAACAGACACGGGCTCCGGCTCAGGAACAGACACGGGCTCCGGCTCAGGAACAGACACGGGCTCCGGCTCAGGAACAGACACGGGCTCCGGCTCAGGAACAGACACGGGCTCCGGCTCAGGAACAGACACGGGCTCCGGCTCGGAAACAGATACCACCGGCTCGGGAACAGACACCGCCGACTCGGGAACAGACACCACCGGCTCAGGGACTGGAACAGACACCACCGGCTCAGAAACAGACACCACCGGCTCAAGTGTGTGCGTAGCCCACACACACACCACATGGCTGTGGCCATAATGGCCAGTGTCGCGGTCACTGAAGGCTCAGGAACAGATGCCACCGGCTCAGGAACAGACACCACCGGCCCAGAAACATACACCACCGGCTCAGGAACAGACACCACCGGCTCAGGGACTGGAACAGACACCACCGACTCTGGAACAGACACCACCGGCTCAGAAACAGACACCACCGGCTCAGGCACAGGCTCCGGCTGTACGGCCATCTTGTCCAGGGACACCGGCTCAGCAGGCATGACGTGAACAGTTTCTGGCTGGGCAGACACGACGAGAACAGTCTCCGGCTGGGCAGACGTGACGTGAACCGTCTCTGACTGGGCAGACGTGACGTGAACAGTCTCTGGCTGGGTAGACGTGACATGAACAGTCTCTGACTGGGCAGACGTGACGTGAACAGTCTCTGGCTGGGCAGACGTGACATGAACAGTCTCTGACTGGACAGACGCGACATGAACAGTCTCTGGCTGAGCAGGCGTGACGTGAACAGTCTCTGGCTGGGCAGACGTGACGTGAACAATCTCTGGCTGGGCAGGCGTGATATGAACCTTCCCGGGAACCTCCAGGATCTTAAACAGCGTCGAAAAATAATCCAACAACGTTTCAGCGGGCGTTCTGTCAGGGGACACAGACTCAGTGGCAGCCATCTTACCCGGTGACACAGACTCGGCAGACGTGACGTGAACAGTCTCTGACTGGGCAAACGCGATGTGAATGGTCTCTGGCTGGATGTGAACAGTTGCAGAGGAAGCCTTTCTTCTCCTCCTGCGTTTTGGAGTCCCCAAACTCTGGACCACCGGCACTGAGGTCACTGGGACCATCGGCGCTGGAACCACAGGCATTGGAACCATCGGCACTGGAACCACGGGAACAGGCGAAGAAAGACGTTTGGGGCTGAACCTCGCCGGTCCATGGTCAGAGAATGACCAAACTGGAGAATGCTGTCGGTGCTCACCTCTAGTATCTCCTCCCCTACGTCCTCCACGAGTTCCCCTAAATTTGACCAGCCGGGTTCCTCTAAAAGTCTCTCTGTCCCATGTGGTAGGAGAAAGCCCGCGAGAATCCATACTGCTGAGTCCTCAAATGGCTGTTACGTTCTGTCACGTTTAAATCAAGAAACATAAACGAGGACTCAAATGCAGATGAAACAAAGGTAAGATTTTAATTAACAAACCAAACAAAAGTACAAAGAATAAACAAAACTCCCACGTGGGGGAAAACACTAGAACAAATACTAAACAGGTTTAAACACTAGGAAGAAAACACAAGAACATAAGACAACGTAACAGCACAAGACTACAGACACAAGGAGACTAAATAGGGGAACAAACAAAGGAGGGTAACGAACACAACAGGTGGGACAAATTAACCAATAACTAGATAACAAGATGGGAGGGGCTAGACAATGGACACGAGCACATGGCTCAAAACAACAAAACACACAAGTGCAAAACAAGACAGGACAAGCTTGTGACACTTTGCTGGAGTGTTATAAAGTTGTTGTTTTTAAAGTCTTTTATTTTTCGTGTTCGCATTTATGAGGAAAAAACAATGTTAGCCTACGTGACAGTTCTCAATCACGGACGCGACCGTTATGAAAGCGGCACTAAAAGACTGCTTTAAAACTTTCACAGAGACCTCAAACAGAAAAGTACAAAGCCTTTCGTTAAAGCGAATTTCGTTTTGTATTAATTGTATCTTAATTTGAATCAGTGTTTCATTATCCAATTTCCTGGAACTACAATACTGCAGGAGCAGCACGCGCTATAGTGCATATACTGCTTTGCAGTTTGTAGGTTAACTGATCCGCGGCTGTACCAGAAACACATACTCACTATTTTTTTTATTTCAAATCCAGAAGTTATCAGCAATTTTTATTTTAACTCTACATGAACGCGTCACTGCATCAGCACCGAAAACATAGAGAGAGAAAGAGAGAGAGAGAGAGAGAGATTTTTTGGAATTCTAATTTTGGAATAAAATATTAAGTTGCCTTTTTGTCACTTGTAATGAAGCTTGCTTATTAGTGAAATTATTAATATCATGGTATGGTAATTATTGACTTTAGCCTGGATTGATGGCTCGCAATATCGCAATATATATCGTTGGGAAAAAAATATCGCAATGTAATTTTTTTTCCAATATCGTGCAGCCCTAGTTCCTATCACTGCAAGACTGATACACATACAACCTCTCATTCCAGCCGGATGATCCGACGGTAGCTGCTCGCATCTCAGCCTGTCTGAGACATTTCTTACTGGATGAAGGACCACCACCCTCAACTAAACCAGTCCCAAAGACAGAACTGCTTTTGATTACGGCCAACCCAACACTTCAGCACAACTTCTTCATTCAGATGTTCATCATCCATAACCCCATCCAGGACAGCCAGGAACCCTTGAGTTGTGATTGACGATCAGTTGAACTTCTCAGACCACATTGCTGGAACGGCCCGGTCCTTCAGATTTGCCTTATACAACATTAGGATGATCAGGCCCTTCCTATCAGAGCTACACAACTCCTTCTCCAAGCTCTTGTTATCTCCAGACTGGACTATTGTAATGCTCTCTCCTTCCAGCATCTGTCAACCTCTGCAACTGATCCAGATGCTGAAGCAAGAGTGTGTTTATCGAGCCGAAGAGATGCACATCACTCCTCTCCTCATAAACTTGCACTGGTTTCCAACAGCCGGATTCAAGGCCCTGATGTTTTCCTGCAGATCAACCCCTGGCTCTGCTCTCCTAAACCTAAACTCACTACTTCAGACCGATGTGTCTCCAGAAGCCTGTGTTCTGCAGGTGAACGGTGTCTTGTGGTGCATCATCCCAAAGAAACACAGAATCACTTTCACAGACCTTCATCTGGACGGTTCCCTGCTGGAGGAATGACCTGCCAAAAATTTTTAAGTCGCTTTGGAGGGTCTGCTAAATGATTAAATGTAAAATGTAATGTAAATGTCGTCTTTTTAATGAAAAATACTTAACAAAATTAAGTGAGTTTATGCTTTAAGCAAGAACAAATATCTACCAATGCGGCCAGAAAATTAATCTCGTTTTCCCTTCTATTTTTATGACCCCATAGGCAGATATTTGTTCTTGTTTTAAAGTGTAAATTGTAGGTTAAATTTTTCACGAAGATAATGCAATGTGTTTATTAAACATAAAGATAAGAACCCCCACCATTGTTTTTTATACCAAAATGCTGAATATAATATGAAAAGTTGGCACTTTTAACAGTGGTTTTAACCGCTCCCGCTCCCTTGCACTAGATGGGGCGTGACGTCATAAGAGGAACTCACTAGTAGAGTCACCGGCATAGTCATAGCTATAGATGCCTTACATAACTACAGAAAAGTTGGTTGTATGTTTTATTTGATAAAAAAAATATGGGTAAAATAACTCAACTGTAAACATACTCGTGTGTGCTGACTTCAAGAGGACCGTGATCCTGCCTGACATGAGAATAAGCTATTCGCAAAACAAACGGGTTCAGGCACGTCAGATCAGCCGGTCGCAGGTCGAGCTGTTCCACGTTCACCTCACGGCAGCACACACTCTCCACTGCTGATAGCCCACACAAACACAGTGATGGGGACATCTCTCTTTTTCTTTTCTGACAATAAACATCGCTAATTAAATCGGGAGAAATAGCGTGGATTGAGGAAGGGTATTACATGACGTTTGAGGCGTCGATGAGACTAGGGATTGGTGCCTGTGCAGTGTGTGCATCTCTACAGCTCTGATTTGGACTCACACCATGTAAGTAAATAATGTCTTCAGTCGTTGTCCCTCCTTGCTATTCTACATGACGGCAATATTTTGAAAAGACTGGCTTGTTCCCTTATATTATCCGGGTTAAGTTTGCACCAGGCTAGCCTAAACTAGCTCTAACGTAGCTAACGTTACTCACCGGGACACCTGGCCAACCCTCCACTCATTCTCCTCACACCAAGCATTAATAACTCTTTGAGTGCCATGGCTCCCCTCTCTCACGCCTGACTGGTTAAAATTTGTAGGGCTGTGGTCCATACAGAATTTGATGGTTTCCCACATCCGCAGTCGTTCTCCAAATAGCCATAATATAGTGGGAATCTAGCGGAGTATGGGTTGTGAGTTCCTCTTGTGACGTCATCACCAGTAACTGAAAAAACACGCTACCTTTGAAGAAACCCCAATAAATGTTATTTTAACGCATTTTAAGACAGAAATAATTAAATATATACATATAGAGCACTTTAATTTACACATTAATTGGCTGTGGTGGTTAACCTGCAACTTACACTTTAAGCATAAACTCACTTCATTTTGATTAAAAAGACTTAACATCTTAAATCATTTTGCGTCTCAATTGACCCTTCGCTAAGCCACGCCCGAAAACCGCCACAGGCCAATCATGGCTTAGCAACCGTAACTAGGCGCGGGAGGTCTGGCAAGCTTTCGAGCGAGGGAAACATGCCGAAGCGGTGTGCGTATGGATTGTGCAAATCTGATACCCGGTATCGTAAAAGTTTGGACGGGGTGGTGGATTTTGTTTCCTTCCCGAAACCTAAAACCCAAGGGGAGAAATGCCGGGCGTCATCTTCATTTATATAGCGCTTTTAACAATGCAGATTGTTCCAAAGCAGCTTTACATTGATAATAGGAAATTTAAAGTAAAGTGTTTTGGCTTTATAGCAGCTCTAGAATAAAGTTATTGTCCAGCTCGTGGATCAAGCAGTGTGATTAAAGGCAAGACGGAGGCTCACTGACATAACTTAACATTACTTAAAAATATATTTCAGCATTTTGTTAATCGACAGCCAAACTAGTAACGTTACCCCAATCCGATCGCGACTCTCCCGGTGTTAGTTCTAGTAAAAGGTAACGTTAGTTAGTAAAAGCAGGGAACATCACAGGGCTTGCTGGAGATCTCCAAAGAAAAGGTTGGTATGCAAACTTAATCAGTTCATAACAGTAGTCACTAATGTGACCCACGACGTGTGAGCAGTAACGTTAGCCTGGCGCGCTACAAATATAAGCGGGAGATCATTATCATTGCAAAGTGGTCAGGCTAATGTCTTGTGTTTATTCCACAATACATATGGATAAGCTGTTTGATTTATAAATATTAGATTATTTTCACATTTCACTTACCCTGCTGGCTCAATTTGTGTGTTTCCCATTTGAATGGTCAGCGTATGAGGCGCTGCTGCTTGCGCTGGGACCTAACGTTATAGACTTTAGCTTCAATTTTGATGAAATTATTTTCTAATCGTTTGCATATTATGTCGTGGATATAGCCCTCGAATGCATACTGCAGTCTTGCTCTCTCTTATTTTCACCTGTTCGCCAAAAATGACTAATTATCTCCTTGGGAATGTCTGAAACCGGTGCATACATACTGTAATAGACGTGCCAGGCGCAAAAGCTTGACAGGCATAGCAACAGTAACTAAAGAGGGCGGGGCTTAGCGAAGGGTCAATTAAATGCATCTTTTTTAACTATGTTTAGATATTTTAACTAAGTATATAGATATACTTTTTACATCATCTTACTGGAAACATTTTTCATGTAAATCACTGGAATATAATCTGACTATAAATGATGTGCTGCTGTCTCATATTTGCATGTTTGTGAAGCTGCACAAAGACACACTTCACTGCAACTGAATGCTCCTGTGACATCATAGCAACAGTGATGCAAATAAAGCAGTTGTTTATTATACCCTTCGTTCTCCAGTCTCCAATATTCTCCATCATCAACCCAAAGACTTCCAGTTTACACTATTACTCTTCAGTTTAAGACTCAACGCCACCACTTTATGCTCACCACTTCTCTGCACATTTACTGTACCTGTTCTCCTCAGCGCTGCCGTTCCACCAACATCAGTATTGTTCAATAAACTGTTCTGGGTTCAGTTCTATCACCCTGTCTGAGTCTCTGTAACAGATATCGCATTGCTGCTTTATAGCTGAACTGAACTCGTTTCATAATTTGTCAGTAATAAAGAGACACAACACTCACAATAACATGATTTTGCAAAGTACCTGAAAACCGCTCCTGGTTTCCTGGAAAGATCGTGTTTGTTTTCGCAACACTAATTTAATCTAAACCGCATGTGAACTTTCATCCCTGAGGGACAGTGAGAGACACTCATGACTATTATCTGCATCAAACAAGTAAAGAACATATACAAATAAAAAGTTAATGTGCGAATAAAAAATTCAAATGACACCGACTCAGCTGAATGATGACACTGTTTTCTTTTAGAGCTGTTTGCTTCAGTGCATCATTTCCCTGTTATCACAGTCACATTACTGACATAATCTGTATTTTATAAAGCACTTTATAAATAAAGTTTTTTAAAGTTAAAAAATTCAAATGACACCGACTCAGCTGAATGATGACACTGTTTTCTTTTAGAGCTGTTTGCTTCAGTGCATCGTTTCCCTGTTATCACAGTCACATTACTGACATAATCTGTATTTTATAAAGCACTTTATAAATAAAGTTGACTTGAATAAAAATTAGTGGTGGGCCGTTATCGGCGTTAACGCAGCGCCGTTAATCTATTCTCCAAGTTGGGTTGGGAGCTGGCTCAAGCTACACAAGCTTTGATGACGCAATCTACCCGCGGCCGCGAGGAACACCCGGCTGCAACGCATCATATTCGTCGTCATCTTAAGGAAACACGGCTGAAAGTTAAAGCTGGTGTAAAAGATCGGTTGCGGTGCAACATCCATTATTTGGACTTGGTTCGGATTTAAGCCGTCCGACGTAGACTGTGTGGTGTAACAGTTCGGTAAGTTAACACACGACTAATCCGTTCTACCACCTCAAATTCAAAACGAAACATATCACTGAATACCAGCGCGCGCGTATTATTCCCAATATATCTTAGTGGTGTAGAACATAATCTCTGTCTGCGCCCGATTTAAAGAATCGTTGTTGTGTTTCTTTTTAACTGAAAAGACATCAGTTAGAATATTCTAATTTTAAATTTGGGGTTTCATAAGCTCCAAGCCATAATAAACATTAGACCTACTCAAGTCTCTGCAGCTAGTGTACTTACATTTTATTTATCAGCAAAATTATGTTGTATACTTACAGTTTTGCACAATATATGTTCTCAAAACTACATGCACCCTTTAAAAAAAAAAAAAACATTTAGCAGTTAGCAGGGTCTGTGTAACCTGTTCTGAAATGGTTTTATTATAATATCGTTATCGCAAGAGGCTGCAATGTATATCACAATATGGATTTTAGGCCATATCGCCCATCCCTAATTTATTTCCTATAGTAGTTGATAATAACATAGGCCTACCTAATGTTGCCTACGGACGGTAACAGTACAGTAGTAACTTTTTACAGTCTATGAGTAGAACAGCTTTCTCAAGCAGTTTGTGATGCATTTTGGAAACAGGAGATGAACCCCTGGTCTAATGCGCCACCTGGCTTGAGAAACCCGTTCTCAAAGACTTACTTTTATAGTCATTATTTGGGTAGCACACATATTCTGAATGTCTTCGGCAGAATTCAAATGAGCCATTTTAATCTAGATTAAAAAAATTAATCTATGCCCACCTCTAATAAAAATATACTTGTGCTTTTCCCCCTAGACTGAAAGAACGCTTTATGAAAATCCAAATAGCCCAACATCTCAAAATTAATCAGTACTGAGTAGATACACACACACACACACACACACTCACTCTCTCTCTCTCTCCTTCTACCTCTCCATCTCTGTCTCTCTCTTACACACACAACATTGAATAGACAACACACACTTACGGGTCAGTAAGTCGTCTTTGGTCAAGAAAGGAGGAGATGATCCATGATATCAGTCTGTCCTGACAGAGAAACACACACACAATCACACAGAAATCACAACATCGACAGGTAAGAAAGTTTAAGACAGTTACTGTTGTTTTAACTTTACACTGATAAATTTCATTATTTTTAAATAGATTTTTAATAGATTTCTTACACTTTACAATACTTTAGACAGAGTTTAATTCTGAAGGGTTTAAAGCGGACACGTGCAGCACTAAACTGTACGACTGAACTGACACGCATCAGCTTTAGGGGCTTCATGTGTTTATAACTGAAGTAGGAATGACATTATCTGAAGTTCTGGATTCTGTACGAACTCGAGCTGTTGCACTTCAGAGCAAATGAAGCTGGTTTACTGAGTCTGTTTTCTGTCTTTCCCTCAGGAATGGAGAGAATCACACTGACGTCTCTTCTGCTCTCCGGTGAGTGTGTGTTTCATGCAGCGCTTCACTAGTTCTGGTGCTCTAGTGTTGTGTGAGACGGACACTTGATTGAACTTTGTGTTGTCGTGAAACAGGTCAAACTGCTGCTATTTCTATGCCGGTAAATTAAATGAAAATATTAGGCCTACATTTGGATTGTCAGAAGCAGGGGAAGAAATGAAGAGGAGTTTGGGGCAAAAACACCGAAATAATAAACATGCCGCCAAACTTGGAGATATGGGCACAGAAATGCCCCTGATTGAATTCTTGTTTTTAATATTTATAGTGAGCAACATCACATAAGCAAAACAGAATATCAGAACGATTGCAAATGTGCTGTTGATTTTATTCAATAGTTCAATAAATAGTAAATATAAAGGGATTTTAATTGTACAATTTTTTGGTCTATTTTGCAAATGAAAATAGTTCCAAATAAAGCCACCTTTGTGCATCCACGGCTGCTACACATTTTTTTTAAGTCAAACTTGAGGATATTTAAGACTTTTTAAGACCTGAAGAAATAAAAAATAATACTGTACATTAGGGGTGTGCAATATTCACAAAAAAAAAAAAATAAATAAAAAATTATATATATATATATATATATATATATATATATATATATATATATATATATATATATACAGTGAGGAAAATAAGTATTTGAACACCCTGCTTTTTTGCAAGTTCTCCCACTTGGAAATCATGGAGGGGTCTGAAATTGTCATCGTAGGTGCATGTCCACTGTGAGAGATCTAAAAAAAAATCCAGAAATCACAATATATGATTTTTTAACTATTTATTTGTATGATACAGCTGCAAATAAGCATTTGAACACCTGTCTATCAGCTAGAATTCTGACCCTCAAAGACCTGTTAGTCTGCCTTTAAAATGTCCACCTCCACTCCATTTATTATCCTAAATTAGATGCACCTGTTTGAGGTCGTTAGCTGCATAAAGACACCTGTCCACCCCATACAATCAGTAAGAATCCAACTACTAACATGGCCAAGACCAAAGAGCTGCCCAAAGACACTAGAGACAAAATTGTACACCTCCACAAGGCTGGAAAGGGCTACGGGGAAATTGCCAAGCAGCTTGGTGAAAAAAGGTCCACTGTTGGAGCAATCATTAGAAAATGGAAGAAGCTAAACATGACTGTCAATCTCCCTCGGACTGGGGCTCCATGCAAGATCTCACCTCGTGGGGTCTCAATGATCCTAAGAAAGGTGAGAAATCAGCCCAGAACTACACGGGAGGAGCTGGTCAATGACCTGAAAAGAGCTGGGACCACCGTTTCCAAGGTTACTGTTGGTAATACACTAAGACGTCATGGTTTGAAATCATGCATGGCACGGAAGGTTCCCCTGCTTAAACCAGCACATGTCAAGGCCCGTCTTAAGTTTGCCAATGACCATTTGGATGATCCAGAGGAGTCATGGGAGAAAGTCATGTGGTCAGATGAGACCAAAATAGAACTTTTTGGTCATAATTCCACTAAACGTGTTTGGAGGAAGAAGAATGATGAGTACCATCCCAAGAACACCATCCCTACTGTGAAGCATGGGGGGGGTAGCATCATGCTTTGGGGGTGTTTTTCTGCACATGGGACAGGGCGACTGCACTGTATTAAGGATAGCATGACCGGGGCCATGTATTGCGAGATTTTGGGGAACAACCTCCTTCCCTCAGTTAGAGCATTGAAGATGGGTCGAGGCTGAGTCTTCCAACATGACAATGACCCGAAGCACACAGCCAGGATAACCAAGGAGTGGCTCTGTAAGAAGCATATCAAGGTTCTGGCGTGGCCTAGCCAGTCTCCAGACCTAAACCCAATAGAGAATCTTTGGAGGGAGCTCAAACTCCGTGTTTCTCAGCGACAGCCCAGAAACCTGACTGATCTAGAGAAGATCTGTGTGGAGGAGTGGGCCAAAATCCCTCCTGCAGTGTGTGCAAACCTGGTGAAAAACTACAGGAAACGTTTGACCTCTCTAACTGCAAACAAAGGCTACTGTACCAAATATTAACATTGATTTTCTCAGGTGTTCAAATGCTTATTTGCAGCTGTATCATACAAATAAATAGTTAAAAAATCATACATTGTGATTTCTGGATTTTTTTTTTTGATTATGTCTCTCACAGTGGACATGCACCTACGATGACAATTTCAGACCCCTCCATGATTTCCAAGTGGGAGAACTTGCAAAATAGCAGGGTGTTCAAATACTTATTTTCCTCACTGTATATATATATTGTTGATAAGAATAATGAGATGATGTGTTGCTGAGAGTGTTTTTGTGCTGGTATTGTGGCTGGTTTTGGCCTGTCGTGGACAGATGGCTCATAAACACATTCATATTATTCATATTCCCTGCGGTGGTCAGTTCACAGAAGAGACAGAAATTAACTTTTTTATTAAGGGGCATTTTTACCCAAAACGTATTAGATGTATTCATCACCTATTATGTCAAATTCTAACATTCAAATTAACTTCAATTAGAAATATAGATGTGAGCAGCAAATATTTAAGGCCTATAAGCACTTGCATAAAAAGGTATTGTGTTTCGTTTATCAAGCATGTAATCACTTTATAGATGGAAAAGACCATTTACAGCAAATACAGGCAATTTCCAAAGCTTTTTAACAGTTATAGCGCCACCAATTGTCTGATCTCCATAAAACTTTGCATGCTTCTTTAGAATCATATGGCGCATATGCACACCTAATTTTGTCAAGTTCTATGTACAGCAGACCATTTTTCAGTCATTTAACTGTATTTTTTAATAGTGAAAATGTGTGTGAAATATTTTGAATTTAAATAAAAAAAGCTTATATATACAACAGTGTTGAATTTCAGCCCATAAAAATGCAAGCCCTAAAAATACACTGCATTAAAATGCAAGCAGGGTTCGGTTAATGCAATGCATATTTTCTTCAAGTAGTGCAATTCAACAAGCTTTTTTGTTTCAAAAACATTATTTTACTTCCATAAATGTCTGTCATCAATCAGAAAGTGAGATGTGAGTTTTGAGATCTGTGTGAATTCTCTCTTCTCAGCCGTGGTCAGTTTGTCTGCAGGCGCTTTGCGTCAGTATCACTTTGTGAATGAGAGAAAGAGTTGGACTGAAGCTCAGAAACACTGCAGAGAGAAATACACAGATCTGGCCACAATCACCGACACACAAGATCAGAACGACACAGAGCGGGTCATAAAGAGTGTGAACCATAATGCTAACCCTGTCTGGATTGGGCTGAGGAGCACAAACACATGGATATGGTCTCTGAATGACCCCACGTTCTACACAGCAAACGAGTATCAGTACAGGAACTGGGAACCAGCACAAACATCAGGATCTAAAGCACAACCAGAAGGAGATGGAGACTGTGCTTATATGAACACTGATGGAAAATGGCATTATGAAAAATGTAGTTCAAGGAAGCAATTCATCTGCTATAATGGTGAGTTCAGCTGTAAGATCACAACACACTGAAATGTGTTAAAAGACCATATTGAGTATTTTCATGTGCAATAATAATACAAACACTTTTAGTTTTGAATGATGAACCATATAATTGCATTTAGTGAATTTGTCTTTTTGTCCTTATGTTCTTGTTTCTTTGTCCTTATTTCTTGTTTTATTTCTCTTACATTTCACAATATTAGACAAATGTCTTTCTCTTTTAAAGCCAGCAGTAAAGGATTCATCCCTATAAATGTGACAAAGACTTGGACTGAAGCTCAGAGTTATTGTAGACAGAATCACACAGATCTGGCCAGTGTGAGGAATGAGAGTGAGAATGATAAGATTAAGAACATCATAAAACACAACCTAACTCCACATGATAAATCGGCCTGGATCGGTCTGAACAGACTCTGGGTTTGGTCAGATAACAGCACCTCCACATTCACACACTGGCACACTAATGAACCCAACAGTCCATCTGGAGTTGATGTCTGCACCGTGATTCATATCATAAACCACCAAGGACGATGGGCGGATGATGATTGTAAAGTATCTCATCGCTTTGTGTGTTATGACGGTGAGTAGACGCTCTCACACACACAATCATCTGAACAAAGGCAACTCTACATGTGAAACAGAAACTCTAATCAGAGAATGAGTGCACTACAGCTTTAACCCAACACTAATCACACATTTCTGACTGGGTTATTAATTATAGTGGATATTTCCAAACAAATCCATATGAATCGAGTGGAGTGTGAAGAGATATGATCACATTATATATGACGAGTTCATTTAGGCTTTCATTCACATATAAACAGAAGCTCCAACATGCATCACATGATGCAAAAGAACCAATCAGGTTTGTTCTAGCGTGTGCTAGACTTAAAAAAACTTAAGACACTGTCTTAACATCATGGTTATGTTTATGCAATCAGCGCCAGGTTTCGTTAAAATATGAAGATAAACGAAAGTCTTATGGGTTTGGAACGACACGAGTGCAAGTAAACGATGACAGAATTGACATTTCTGGGAGGATTGTTGTTTAACTAAAAATGTTTAATGTTTTTGTGGCAACACTTTAGTTTAGGGTCTAATTCTCACTATAAACTAGCAGCTTATCATCATCATATTACTAGGATATTCACTGTTTATTAGCACATATTAATGCCTTATTCTGCATGACCATATTCTACATCCCTTGATCCACCCAATTCCTAAACCTAACAACTACCTTTCTAACTACAACCCCAAATCAGAAAAAGTTGGGACACGGTACAAATTGTGAGTAAAAAAGGAATGGAATAATTTACAAATCTCATAAAATTATAATTTTATTCACAATAGAATATAGATAACATATCAAATGTTGAAAGTGAGACATTTTGAAATGTCATGCCAAATATTGGCTCATTTTGGATTTCATGAGAGCTACACATTCCAAAAAAGTTGGGACAGGTAGCAATAAGAGGCCGGAAAAGTTAAATGTACATATAAGGAACAGCTGGAGGACCAATTTGCAACTTATTAGGTCAATTGGCAACATGATTGGGTATAAAAAGAGCCTCTCAGAGTGGCAGTGTCTCTCAGAAGTCAAGATGGGCAGAGGATCACCAATTCCCCCAATGCTGCGGCGAAAAATAGTGGAGCAATATCAGAACGGAGTTTCTCTGAGAAAAATTGCAAAGAGTTTGAAGTTATCATCATCTACAGTGCATAATATCATCCAAAGATTCAGAGAATCTGGAACAATCGCTGTGCGTAAGGGTCAAGGCCGGAAAACCATACTGGATGCCCGTGATCTTCGGGTCCTTAGACGGCACTGCATCACATACAGGAATGCTACTGTAATGGAAATCACAACATGGGCTCAGGAATACTTCCAGAAAACAGTGTCGGTGAACACAATCCACCGTGCCATTCACCGTTGCCGGCTAAAACTCTATAGGTCAAAAAAGAAGCCATATCTAAACAGGATCCAGAAGCGCAGGCGTTTTCTCTGGGCCAAGGATCATTAAAAATGGACTGTGGCAAAGTGGAAAACTGTTCTGTGGACTGACGAATCAAAATTTGTTTGAAAACTTTGTTTGAAAAGTTCTTTTTGGAAAACTGGGACGACATGTCATCCAGACTAAAGAGGACAAGGACAACCCAAGTTGTTATCAGCGCTCAGTTCAGAAGCCTGCATCTCTGATGGTATGGGGTTGCATGAGTGTGTGTGGCATGGGCAGCTTACACATCTGGAAAGGCACCATCAATGCTGAAAGGTATATCCAAGTTCTAGAACAACATATGCTCCCATCCAGACGTCGTCTCTTTCAGGGAAGACCTTGCATTTTCCAACATGACAATGCCAGACCACATACTGCATCAATTACAATATCATGGCTGCATAGAAGAAGGATCCGGGTGCTGAAATGGCCAGCCTGCAGTCCAGATCTTTCACCCATAGAAAACATTTGGTGCATCATAAAGAGGAAGATGCAACAAAGAAGACCTAAGACAGTTGAGAAACTAGAAGCCTGTATTAGACAAGAATGGGACAACATTCCTATTTCTAAACTTGAGCAACTTGTCTCCTCAGTCCCCAGACGTTTGCAGACTGTTATAAAAAGAAGAGGGGATGCCACACAGTGGTAAACATGGCCTTGTCCCAACTTTTTTGAGATGTGTTGATGCCATGAAATTTAAAATCAACTTATTTTTCCCTTAAAATGATACATTTTCTCAGTTTAAACATTTGATATATCATCTATGTTGTATTCTGAATAAAATATTGAAATTTGAAACTTCCACATCATTGCATTCTGTTTTTATTCACAATTTGTACAGTGTCCCAACTTTTTCTGATTTGAGGTTGTATTAATAAGCAGTAAATATGAGTATATACACTCACCTAAAGGATTATTAGGAACACCTGTTCAATTTCTCATTAATGCAATTATCTAATCAACCAATCACATGGCAGTTGCTTCAATGCATTTAGGGGTGTGGTCCTGGTCAAGACAATCTCCTGAACTCCAAACTGAATGTCTGAATGGGAAAGAAAGGTGATTTAAGCAATTTTGAGCGTGGCATGGTTGTTGGTGCCAGACGGGCCGGTCCGAGTATTTCACAATCTGCTCAGTTACTGGGATTTTCACGCACAACCATTTCTAGGGTTTACAAAGAATGGTGTGAAAAGGGAAAAACATCCAGTATGCAGCAGTCCTGTGGGCGAAAATGCCTTGTTGATGCTAGAGGTCAGAGGAGAATGGGCCGACTGATTCAAGCTGATAGAAGAGCAACTTTGACTGAAAAAAACACTCGTTACAACCGAGGTATGCAGCAAAGCATTTGTGAAGCCACAACACGCACAACCTTGAGGCGGATGGGCTACAACAGCAGAAGACCCCACCGGGTACCACTCATCTCCACTACAAATAGGAAAAAAGAGACAACAATTTGCACGAGCTCACCAAAATTGGACCGTTGAAGACTGGAAAAATGTTGCCTGGTCTGATGAGTCTCGATTTCTGTTGAGACATTCAGATGGTAGAGTCAGAATTTGGCGTAAACAGAATGAGAACATGGATCCATCATGCCTTGTTACCACTGTGCAGGCTGGTGGTGGTGGTGTAATGGTGTGGGGGATGTTTTCTTGGCACACTTTAGGCCCCTTAGTGCCAATTGGGCATTGTTTAAATGCCACGGCCTACCTGAGCATTGTTTCTGACCATGTCCATCCCTTTATGACCAGCAGGATAATGCACCATGTCACAAAGCTTGAATCATTTCAAATTGGTTTCTTGAACATGACAATGAGTTCACTGTACTAAAATGGCCCCCACAGTCACCAGATCTCAACCCAATAGAGCATCTTTGGGATGTGGTGGAACGGGAGCTTCGTGCCCTGGATGTGCATCCCACAAATCTCCATCAACTGCAAGATGCTATCCTATCAATATGGGCCAACATTTCTAAAGAATGCTTTCAGCACCTTGTTGAATCAATGCCACGTAGAATTAAGGCAGTTCTGAAGGCAAAAGGGGGTCAAACACAGTATTAGTATGGTGTTCCTAATAATCCTTTAAGTGAGTGTATAAGCAAAAGTTGCAGTTAATAGTGAATAGTGATTGTTTTTGTTTCTTGATCTGTTTGTGTTGCAGATAAACTGGTTCTGATCAGACAGAATCTGACGTGGACTGGAGCTCTGAGATACTGCAGAGATAAAGACATGGACCTGGTGTCGGTGGACTCTGAGGAGATCCAGCTTCGGGTGAAGAGCATGACCTCGATGGCCTCCACCGCTCACGTGTGGCTGGGTCTCCGTCACTCCTGCGTGCTCGGCCTCTGGTTCTGGGTCAACGGTCAGACCCTGTGCTATGAGCAGTGGGCTCCGGGTAACGGCACCGGGGACGAGGACTGCTTTCCGACAGTGAGATCCGGAGCCATTCAGACCAGCAGCCAGCGCTGGATCAGCCTTCCTGAAACTGACACAAACAACTTCATCTGCACCAAGTGAGAGATTCGAGTAACGGTTTATGAAGATTCAATCAAGCCAAATTAACTTCATTTAAAGTCTATATAACCTTCACTTTTCTGAGATAAATATATATCATTTAGAACATATTTCGTAATTAACACTTACATTTACTTTTGTGGCAAGTTTTATTATTATAATAATATATGATACATGCACACTGAGTTTACTTACAATCCAACTTTCTTCATCATTATGGATTATTTCCAACAGATCTGAAAAGTGCACAGGTGACAATGTGAGAAAGTGCAAAAATCATATTTATCATATTTTTCCCCCGTTCCGAAATCATATTTTGCCTAAAGAAAACATTTAAACAGTTACAATTAAGCACATTTAAAAATATAATTTTAATTATTGTTATGCAAAAATGTTGTAGAGTACCCTAACTGTAAATTTTGTACTTTACAATGAAAATCAAAGAGATAATCTGAAAAATAACGTCATTAATGGTGATTTTCTTTTTTTTGTGGGCTTAAAGGTATAGCGGAGGATTTTCTTTTTCCGGGTGGGTAGTGTAAACTATTGGTCCACCTAAGTGTCAATCATTCTGGTGATATGTTTACGTAAGGCCGTCGTACGTGCTCGTCCCTTAGTTTTCGCTTTCTGCGCATGCGCACTTTCAGGTGTTTATGTGTGGTGAGCTAGAGCTCAGCCATTCATTGAAGCTCGCCGTTTCACCGGGTCCTTTGAAAATGTCTGAGGGTCGCAAGAGAAAACGTTTGTACGAACTGTATGAGAAGAAGAGAAAGGCCTCAGAAGAGAGAAACAAGATCAGAGTGTTTTTGGGAGATTGTTTCACACGATGGCGTGCGCTGAAAACACAGGTTGGGCTTCCCACTGATGCCTCAGTCGCGAAGTTTCTACTTGACAGGTAAAGTTTGGCATGCTATTTGGTGAAAAAGTGCAAATCTTCTTTTGGAAAGTAATCTTGTATGAGCGATGCCGACAGCAACTTGTAAACAGAGCGTGCACGAGGAGAACCTCGCACACGTTTAATAGGCGTTCCCTATCGGGAGCAAGTAGAGTGTTGCGCATGTGCATTTTTTCAAAAAGTGGAGAGGGCGGTTCTTATCTAAAATTCGGAAAGATCCTCCGCTATACCTTTAATATACAATGCTGCAAACTCCATTTAAAATTATTGCAAAAATAAACATATGCAACTCATTGGAAATAAATTCTGTATTTCAGCCTCTGCTTTAGTTTGTTTACTATGTTGACGGAAAAAGTGATGGAATTTTAAACAAGATCAATGTGACGATCTTATATTGATTGAAAGATGTCATGGAATATTTATACTTCTAAAGAACATCAGCATAAACATTTAAATCAACTGGGGAAGGTTAAAATGTTATTAAAATATTGTCCTTAGATACTTTTTTGTTTTTGACAAATTAAAGGAGTCATGACATGAGAAATCAAATTTGCCTTGATCTTTTGACATATAAGAGGTCTTTGTACCATTAAAACATCCTGCATTTGTTTAATCAAGCTCCAAAAATGGCCTGTTTTTATGGTGGGTGACTTTAGTAAATGATTTTATAATGCTTATGGATTATTTGGATAATGTTTTCAATAGCAAGTGTGTGTTGATGTGTTTCCTATGTAGTGACGTTAGCCAATCATAACAGTGGGCGTTTACCGAAGCCTTACAGGAGCCTTTAAACTTGATCATTTCAGACAGAGGGTTGAAAATAATTAGTATAAGTGAACCTCAAGGAACATACTAAAATATATTTATTAATCCATGTCATGACCTCTTTAAAGGACCTACAAATATATGCAATGGTGCCAAAATTATGTTTTTGAATTATATATACAAATACCAAAACAAGTGGCATTTATTTTAAAGAAATGCAGCACAAACACAATCAAAAAAAGATTGTAATATGAAACAACCGAAAAGAAAAAAAATGTATTGGACAATTTCTGGGTGGAAAACTTGAACTTGAGGAACACTGACTTCACAGATGCACTAAAAATAAGGATAATATAATTCACAGTGAATCAGAGAAGTGCTAGTTTTGCTCGAGCATCACTTCAGCACAGATGCCACTTGTTTTGAAAGATATTTTAAGTGTCTGAATACTGTACTACCTTTCTATTTATAATTATTCATCAACTACCCATTCATTTGGGCTGTATAATTACCCTTATAAACATCTGTATGTAAATATATTTCTGAATATCTGTGGTGGCTTTTAGTCTGTTCTCCTTTCTGAGAAAATAAAGCTTTGGAAGAAGCTTAATTTGACATTGATGTATTATGTCTGACTGTCATCTCGTGTGAATGTGATGTTTTATCTTTCTCACATTACAAATATAATAGAATTGTTTTTTTACACAAATTTTACCCATGCAAAAATCTTTTTTTGTATTAGAAACAGTTACTTTTTAAGCATTGAGACATTATTTTCATTACAATTAAGCACATTCACTCCTTAAATTCTCAATATTGTAATATTGAGTTCATTGTTAAGCAAAAAAGTTGTAGAGTAGTCAACAATTATGGCAGAATTAGTATTTTACAGTGAAAATCGTAGTCTTTAGACAGGATCAATTTCATATATATATGTATATATTCCATTTTTTCTACTCAAAGTTAAGGGAGTTTAGGGTTGAGAATCCTGAAAACAACTTAATGGTGATAAAACACAGGCTTCAGTTTCAAATCTTTTTTCCTGAACAAAACATGTGTCTGTACAAAACTCGACTGTTCATTATCCACATAAGTGTTTCAGATGCAAATGAAGGTCACGGCACATTTTAACGGTTTCCTGTGGCGTGTTCTGGCGCGTTCTCCCGCCACATTACGTCAACATCATCAGTACAGAGTTCACGAGGCGCGCGTTCACGACGTCTGGAAATGTGAGAGTGATGGAGAAATATCTGCACTTCACCAGATCAGAAGCGCCCACACTTCCTGAAGATCTCACTTTCAAATAAATCTGCCCAATAAAGTCTGATTCAAAAATACTGCGATTGTTTCACAGGGGAAATTAAAAAGTCTATATTAAACATCTTTATAATTAAAATTCATATCTGTGTCCTGAAACAAGCTAAATTTACACAAGAAAAAAGGTAATGAGCATATCTATTTCATCTGTGGCTGGAGACTCACAAAACTCTCACACACACACACACACACACACACACACACACACACACACACACACACACACACACACACACACACACACTCACTCTTACAGACAGTCACTCACTCTCACACACACACACTGGACAGGATGACATCTAGTGGAGAAGACTAGTAATAAGTATCGTCAATCAGATTGTATGTTAAATTTTTGCGGAAATATATATGGAAAAATATTGATTCATGGCTTTTGAGAATTGATATTGAATCGACCACACAATAAAAAAAAATTAATCGAAAAATCTATTTATATGCCCAGCCCTAATTTTTTTTAAACTGTACTGTACCTTTGTGTTGTTTTTACCAACAAGGCCATCCCCAAAAGAAGCGTTCTTCAGGTTTAGCTCACTTCTGGGTACAAATATTTCCCCAAAACATATTTAACTAGGTACAAAGACACACACACACACACACACGTGTCATGTCTCCCATTTCAAAGCCAGAGGTGACGCTCACTGCTACACAATTAGATCTTTATAGCGGCTCGGTTATTTTCATTAAATCACGCAGTGTCTGGCCCGACGGCCCCCGCGCTCTCCTGATTGGTTCAGCATGTCGGGACGCTCGTTTAAATACTGTGTGTGTTTGAGGAGATCCGTAGAGAAACTTCAGCTCACAATCTTCTGTGTTTCACTAACTTATCGATTCGACTTCACGACTTCGATCACAGGTAAGACTGAATCTCCTGATTTACTGGGTTGTTCCTGCAAATGAAGACTCATCATTAATTGCTTTCATTGTTCGTACAGTGACTTTAAGAATGAAGATCGCTTTGCTGGTTTTGTGTCTTCTGGTCTTCGGACACGCGCTGCCTGTAAGTGTTCCTGCGCATTTTAGTCTCTTCCTATTTGCTAATATCAGAAATATTTTATCATCAGTTTATCATCTTCTTTATTTAATATATTTTATCATCACAAAAACGGTCAAGAAATGCTCAGGTCATATTTCACATGAAAAACCAAAAGAAAATAAATAACAGAATACATTGTTTTCATTACAATTAAGCACATTTGCTTTTTAAATTCTCAATAGTGTAATGTAAAAAAAAAAAAAAAGGTTAAATTATGGTAGAATTTGTTGTATTTTACACTAAAAATCATTGTCTCTGGAAAGGATTATTTACATAGATATTTATGTTGTCCACTCGCAGTAAATATAGTTTAGAGTTAATAACCTAGAAAAATAATTCAAAGAAGTGGTAAAACATATTTTATATGTTGACAGATATGAAACATGACATATTTTTGTGTGAGATTCCCCCCATACATTCATCTCTACTTTTACATTATTGATATTTGAGGGGGAAATCAGCATGTGTTGCTAAATAAACTATTTTTAAACTCATTATACAACTAATTAGATGCAGCGACGGAGAGTAACGCGATCAGAGAGTTCAGAAGACAACGGGGTATGAAACAAACATCAGAACATGAAAACATATGTATTTGAAAATATATATAAAATTTGTTTTACAGTTTTAACAAACTAATAAACTTGAAGTGATGCATATTTTTCAGTCATACATAAATAAAACTGTTCAGATTTCTGTAATAGTATTAACAAACTGAATGTGTTTTAAAAGCACAATAATCAACTTTATGTTCATCATCGATAAATCCAGTTTGTTTCAACATCAGACATTTTGAACTAATTGAATATTGCTTGTTCCACGGCTGAACTGTTTCTACTTTTAAACAGAATAAATTTAATTGAGCAGGTTTATGCTGATTTGAAAGAATTTAAATAAATGCATTTTGAAAATATAATAATTTTTTTATTTTAATTAATGATTTTGATTAATTAAATCAAATCGATGCAAATAAACTATGCCGTTTTTTGAGTGCAGAAATCTGACCTCTTTTATTGATGTATGACTGACAAATATGAATCACATTAAGTTTAATTAGTTTATATTTTAATCCAAATGAATGGAAATTCTATAAGCAATTCAAATACATAAATCATAAATTTAGATTTTTAGATTTGAATAAAATCATCACACAAATCTGAGTTTCTGATGGTTTTCAGAGCGACTCCGAGGGAAACAGCAACGAAGAGAAGAAAGCAGAGGATGAAGAGGATGGAGGAAATGAGGAAGAGGAAGGAGGAGAAGATGAGGAAGAAGGAAATGAGGATGTAGGAGGAGACGAAGATGAGGAAGAGGAAGAAGGAAATGAGGATGAAGAAGATGATGAGGATGAAGAGGAAGGAGAAGATGAAGGAGGAAATGGAGAGGGGGAGGAAGGAGTGAAAGAAAACGAGGAAGAGGGAGAAGAGGAGGGAGGCATGGAAAATGAGGAAAATAAAGCGAAGAAAGATGAAGATGATGAGGAAGAGGGAGATGGAGAGAGCGAGGATGAAGACCAAAAGAAAGGAGAAAATGAGGAAGAGGAAGATTGCAGTGAGGAAGATTGTGATGAAAGTGATGGTGGTGATGAAGAGAGTGAAGACGAGGCCAACGGAGATGAAGAACCAGCGACTGGGAAGACTTCATCGACAGATGTCAGTCACTCGTGCAATAATTTCATACAGGAATATTCTGGCTCATTTTCATCTGAACGTCTGTGCTGATTCAGCTGAAAATAACTGAAATATTACTGTAACAATATTACAATAACACTAACATAGCGCTGCAACCTCAAAATCGAATCCCTCTCGTCTCTCCCACAGGATATGACATCATGATGGGCGCATGATGAGCTCTCACAGGAAGACATCGTGAATGACACGGCCATCATAAAGAAGATCATGATCGCTGATCCTGGAGTCAAGGAAGAAAATTATTGCAATTTCACATTCAACTCCTATGTAAATACAGACTGTAAGAAATAATTCATACTCACCTCATAAATCAGATCAGAAAAAAATAACCACATTAAAGTGGAAATAACTAAAATGTCAAGTGTAAATAAACTACAATTTTACAAGATATTTTAAAATATATTACAGATTACCATGACTAAACTGAAATTATAATTTAATATTCACTTTGTCATTCTTTTTTTTTTTATTACTTTCAATGTAATCTATTTTTCGCATATGCCGTTTTAATAGGCCTTATAGTCAGGGAATATGTCATATTAATTTTAATGGGGATGAAAACGAGTCTGTGGACATTGGCACACACAGTACAATAGTCTAATATCACATTTCATTTTCAATACTCACAACTTTCAAAGCTGTTTTATAGACATTTTGTCTAATGAAAGTTTAGCTCAACAATTAACTTTACCGCGTTAAACTTTTCCCTCACCCTCGTATTCATTCCTGTCAGAAATTAAACACGGCACAACAGTGATATTTTAACGGCTATTTCATAATAATGTTCTGTATCCAAAACGTCATTAATTTAGAATCAAATCAGGCATTATTTGATTATATAAAAGTACTAGTTTAATTAAGAGTGAAGCAAATATTTCTTACCTCAGAAACTCCTCTCCTTGAGTGCTCGAGGCGCTGTTTGCGCATGCGCCTTATGCGCCCGTTATAACGGTTTCTTTTTAAATGTAAATAAAAACGTTTCATCAGACTGTCCTTGTTTTGTGTTTATTCTGACTAAAATACGCTGATATTACTTTAGGAATTCTTATTACTTATTACTTAAAAAAAAAAAAGATTCTTTAAGATATTACTTTAAAAACTTCTTTCAGAGTTGCAGTGGTCTGTTCGTTTGGGTAAAACCATGGGTAAAACCAGCAAATGGATGTTATTATCCATATATCCATAATAGCCTATGCAGTTTATTCCTTTGATCATGATGTTGTAGATATGTTTGAAAAATCTATAAAACTGGTATTTGAGCCACAAAGAAAAATATTGAAGTTCACCACGCCATACGCTGATTTCACGCAGCCGTTATTTTGAAATCGAAAGCGAGGCTCCGGTGGGAAGAAAACCGGAAGTGTCGCCTTTAATCACAGGAGAGTCGTGAATGTGATGGCGTATTGTTGTGTTTAATGATGTTGTGTCAATTCTAAAACTGTACATACATTTATTTTATACTTTAGACTATATACAGTGAAATTCATTTATAAATAAAATATTTTTTTTATATAATTCAGAAAGTAAAAAAAGAAGCAGGAATGAACTATATACATATCCTATATTGGATATTAACATCCAATAGTGTAAATCGCGGCAGCAGCTTCAGGTTGGTAGTCCAAAGGCATTGTTGTTTATCTTTACTTCCGGGGTTTTTCCCACCGGAGCCTCACTTTCGATTTCAAAATGGCGGCTGCGTGAAATCAGCGTATTACCAGAGCCCGTCTACGGAGAGCCTGCCAATCCGTGTATCATTCGTTCAATCGTTTTTTGATTTAATATTGAAAGTAGAAAAATGAGAAAACAGTTCCTTTTTCGATTTTTCATTTTTTCCAAAAAACGAAAGACAAGAATTCAGCTTGATTTTTCGTTTTTCGTTCTGAGGTAGCAAAATTAATAAACAGCTGGAAAATTCGATTTCTACACGTAGGCGGGAATGAAACGCCCCTTTCCTCTGATTTGTCAGCCGAAGATCAAACTGTCCCGTCATCAGCTCTTCCTCAGTTCTGCACTGCAGAATAAGAGTCCTCCGTTGTGTGGATTCTTAACGCGTTTATTGCAACTACATTTAATATTTTTTTCATCAAACAACCAGACTAACGAGTGGTTCGACACAACCCGTACTGGGAAATAGACAGGGCTTTCTTCTGTGTAGATATAAATTCACCAAACTTTATGCTTTGCATCAGCTCGGTATGCAGGGTAAATGACAACTGTTAGCCTAACATGGTCGCCCTCGATCGCCCAGTAATTTTTTTTAAATAATAAATGTAGATATAGATAATCAATATAATTAGTTGTAAATTAAATATTTTAACACTTATAGAAAAAGAAAAGAATAATGCATTGACTATATATAGCCTAAGCCTAGGCTATATTAACATAAACGCATGAAATGTCATTCAGACTGACTATCTAACAACCGGAGAACAGAGAACAACATAGATATTAAAATACATACTCTTCTGAGTTTTATAATGTAGGCCTTATTGTGTTTTATTAAAATTTATTAATTTATATCTCAAAGATGTGCGCTTGTGCGCAGTGCACTGGGTCATGTTGAGAGGGAAACAAACGCATTTTTATTATTAGCCTATTCAGAAAAAAACCGGTAAATAAAATTCAACATTAACATTATAAACACTATTAATAACATATAGGCTATTTCTATGCGTATTTTACTTCCCCTTACCATTACTTCCCCTTTGACGTTTGCCTATGTCAAATCCTTAAATGAATGGTATTCAGAAAACAACAAGAATAAAAAATAAGTAGCCACGTATAATAAAAATATAACCTAATAGCTTATAATAATAGCCTATTGTGTCCTTTATTATAAACAACATTTAGCCTATTTTAAACGCCAAGCCTAAACAAATTTAGGCTATTTGAATCGAAACTGAAACTGTACCGGCGTTGGTTTCGCGCATCTCGGTCCCAAGTTTCCATATTTGCAATGCAAAATTTCGATGCAATGCAAAATTTCGATGCTAACTATAATGTAAAGAAGGCTTTAAACTTCAGTCGAGTCCCAATATAGGCCTACACGTATAGGCTAAATCATCATCTTCACAGCATGGGAAATGAGTTTGGATTAACTGCTGTGCGGCACAGCCTTTATATTGTACAACAGACGAATTAAATTAAGCAGAATAACTTTTTATATATTTGGTTGACTGTGTTTTATTTTAATAATGAACAGGCTGCGATGTCAAGTTAGCAATGCCAGAAGTGAACTGATAATAGCCTATGTTGCCTATGTTGTGAGAGCGAGCGATGCGTCAGCGCCATCACTTGGATTTGTTGCTCAGCAGGGGAAATAACTTCGTTATTCGTTACTCTGTCATTCGAAACAGTAAAAATTTATGTTTTTATTTGTTTACATTCAAAATGACTACAAAATGTCATGCCTTTGAAAAATAAAGAAAACAACATGATTTCTACATGCGTCTCAGTCTCCTTGAACATCTTTCTGGCGCACACCAAAAATGAACCAAAATAGAGTGAATAGCCTTCGGACGCGCCTACTTTTCAAAGTCAACATTTAGATTATTTGAAGTAAAATGCATTATATAGTCACTCAGGAATAAAACTCAGCGTGGTTCATGATAAAAAAAAAAAAAAAAAACTTTACAGTTCGGAAAATATGAAAATAGCAAACCCCTGGCACTTGAGAACTCTGGTCTACAAAGAAGAAAGCCCCGTCTAGTCTATTCCCCAGTACGGGTTGTGTCGAGCCATTCATTAGTCTCGTTGATGGAAAACATGAAAAAGTTGCAATAAACGCGTTAAGAATACACACAACAGAGGACTCTTATTCTGCAGTGCAGAACAGAGGAAGAGCTGATGACGGGACAGTTTGATCTTCGGCTGACAAATCAGAGGAAAGGGGCGTTCCATTCACGCCCACGTGTAGAAATCGAATTTTCCATCTGTTTATTCATTTTGCTACCTCAGAACGAAAAACGAAAAATCAAGCTGAATTCTTGTCTTTCGTTTTTTTGGAAAAAAACGAAAAATCGAAAAAGGAACTGTTTTCTCATTTTTCTACTTTCAAAATTAAATCAAAAAACGATTGAACGAATGATACACGGATTCCTGCCCACTCCCTATTAAGCCCTATTGTACCGAATTTTGGTTGTAGTACCACCAGAGTTCCACTGGGGGCGCTCGCCATGAGTGCAAAATGAATGGGAGTCAATGGGGCTAGACGGCTAAATTTGTCTCTTTCACCCGATTGCCGTTGAGAAATCTCAGATCTGATTGTAGATTTTGCAAGTTCAACATGGGTTTTAGGTCGAAAGTTGAATGAACGAGTACTTATGTCGTTTTGATTTCTTACAGGTTGAGTTGTTGTTGCCCATAACACGCTAGCATTATGCTAATGACGTCAGCATTCTAACGTCATTGACATGAAAGACTTTTTAAAGCAAATAAGTGACTCTAAAAAATCTAACACCCAGCAATGTGTAATTTCTTTGCATCTCCTTTCGAATACAACATTCAAATTACTAGACAAAAAATTATATCCTGAGAAAAGTGGATTTTGAGGGTTTTTCGCCATAGACCTCCATTCATTCTGCACTCGTCCTGTGAGCGCCCTCATATGGAATCAGAGTGGAACTGCAACCAGTTCAGAACCCGGAAGTGTAGTGAGAGTGAAACTTCTCGCCATATTAGACATTCTCTGGTATTACCCTGAATGTTTTAACGGCTGTTACATGACAAATTACGGTTATTTAGAGTTAAACATATTTTCATAATTCTTTATTCAAAACGTCACTATTTTAAAATTAAATTAGACATGTTTTGACTAAATAAAAGTCATTTAATTTGTCATGAAGTAAACGTGTCTTAACCTGGTCTTACCTCAGAAACTCTTCTGTCTCTGCGTGCACTCCCGCGCTGCTCAGAGTTGTTTGCGCATGCGCCTCGTTTCACCAGATTGCTCTCTGGTTTTGTGTTCAAATTTATAAACTATAATTTCTCTCAAAGTTGCAGTTTGGTCCGTTTGTTTTGTTCAAACTTGCAAATATGCCTGTTAGTTACAGCAGTAGTGGCACAGCCATGTATTCCTTTGAAGATGTTGTAGATGTTTTTGAAAAAAATAATAAAACTGGTATTTGAGAGACAGAAAAAACATTTTTATTGAAATGCACTATACAGCATATGTTGTAAATCCCTTCAGAATCTAATCAATGATCAGTACAGTAGATCAGATGATCAGTTTCTCAACACATCAATCCAGACTGAAGATTTTACCATGAGATGCACCTGATCTACAGGTAAAATACTGCGTTCACTCCATGTCGTAATTACCGTAATTTCGAGATGACAACACGTGACAATTTATCCGATCCTATGGCAACACTATCAATGCCTTACAGCGGTCATGTGATACAAGTTTGAGTTTACAAGTTGCAATTACGAGTACTATAAGGACGTGAATGCTTTTTACAAGTTGGAATATCACAATTACAGTAATGACGACATGGCGTGACTACAATGATGTCACAGCCTGAGGGCGGGGTCATGCGACATCAGAGTTGATTGAAAGCAGATGCTGCTTTTTGATTGGACGACAGTATGACTGTCATAATTATGAGAGTCACTGCTCCCGATAATTACCGCTCACATTCATAAGAGTCTCATTATCACTCGGTAATAAAAATATAGTCTCTTCTCAATCATAACTGTTAATTAAGAAAGTAAATTACGAGGAGATATCCAGAGGTCGCTTAAATAACTGGGAAGATCACCAGAAGAGATGGAAAATAACATATTAGTAAATCACAGTTGTTGAGCAGATATGAAAATACACTCTGAACCAGAAGTGATGCAATCAAATTCGGGATATTCTAAAACGCTAAATGTGAAATTTTAAGCTTTGCTTGTATTTAGTATGTTTTATTAATAAGCTATTTATCGAATTTGGTCTTAATATCTCCGTAATGAGGCATTAATGTATTTTATTCCTGTGAAAAAAACTGCTTAACATGCAATTTAGCGCTTTGTGTTCATATTCTGGCCCCTTGTCTGATAATATATAGTTTATATTAAACTAAATTTGTTCTTGTGTCCTGGTGCATTCAGCCTGTTTCTAAGGGGGAGAAAACGCATAACGTAAAATGATTGTCTTTCCACTTGTATTGCTACACTGTAAACCCAAATAAACTGGCAAAACTCAAAAAAGTCTGAGGTAATCAGTTACATCAAGTTAAGTTAAGATATATAAAGTTTAAGTAAGCAGATTTTTACTTTGTACTCATTTTAATTGCTCTCAAATTAAAATATTTGAGTAAGCTAATTCATATACATATCTTAAAATTATCATAAACTTAAAATCCCCCTGTGGTGTAAATCCAGCGTTTAATGTAGTTTATGTGTCTATGTGGTGTTATTAATGTGCTTTAACTCAAACCATGTGTAAGTTCATAAGTCGACAGCATTGCTGAGTATTTCCTCCTTAAAACTGCAGTGAACCAAAGACAGTCTCAAAAACACGCTTTGAAATCGCTGGTGTTTCTGACGTCACAAACTACCTTGTAACCAATCAGATCAACGTGTGATCGTCAACCAGTGGATCTCTGAGCTGAGTGAGTGAGTGGAGGCGGGGCTCATTTGCATATTCATAGAACCGCGCATACTAAATGAGGCTGTCGAGTTACACTCAAGATATTTTAAGCTATTGCTGTTTTTTTAATATGTCACCTTTAAGCCACATTAAGCGCTGTAGAATATCCCTGGAATTAGAGTGACTGTTCTGGGTCGGCTGGATAAATAAATGCAAACGCTAACGCTCATGTGGAGCTCTAGAGAGGGTTGTCTATGTTCCAGACGTCTCCGCTAAGCGCGTTAGCAGCGCCCTGTAGCGTCCAGGTGAAGAGCGCTAGCTGGCGGCGGAAACGGGCCTCGTCGAACATCTGCGGGTCCGAGCGCAGGAGCGAGAGGTGATCCGCCAGCGCGCTCAGAGTGTGATCGCCACGCCCGTGAAACACGTGACGGAACGGCGTCTCCACCACAGAAACGTACTGCGACAGGAAGTAGTATTCCACCTGTGTGCAATAAACACGTGTTTTGAGTCCACATCTAACGTGGATAAACTACAGTGAAATAAAAAAGGTAATTGCGACTTTTTAATCTCACAATTCTGACTTTTTATCTCAGAATTACTTGATATAAAGTCTTTATCTCTGTAAAGCTGCTTTGAAACCATCTACATTGTTAAAAGCGCTATATAAATGAAGATGAGTTGACAGTGAAACGCAGTAAACAAACTTCATAATCAAACATTTCTTAAATCAAGATGCATTTACTAAAGTAGTAAAATGATATAAGGTATTAAGTCTTGTTATTGCGACTTTTCTATAAATAATGATCCAATAAAAGTCCAGACTTTTCTAAAAGATTTTTATATCTCGCAATTCTGACTTTATAATATGCAATTGGGAGATATAAAGTCAGAATTGCATGATATAAAGTCACAATTGTGAGATATTAGCTATTCTGAGGTAAAAAAAAGTATTTTTTTTCCTTAGAGTTGGACTTTATATTCCAATTCTATAAAAAAATTGATATAAAAAAGTTTATATCTCACAATTCTGAGAAAATATTGCAGAATTGCGAGATATAAATGCGCAATTATGTGTTATAAAGTCAGAATTGCGTGATATAAAGTCGCAATTGCGAGAAAAAAAGTCAGAATTCTGACTTTATAAGACGCAATTGCGACTTTATTTCACGCAATTCTGACTTTATATCTCGCAATTCTGAGAAATAAAGTCAGAATTGCGAGATGTAAACTCAGAATTGTGAGATAAAAAGTCGCAATTATCTTTTAAAATGTTTTATTCTGTGGCGGAAATAAGCTTCCATACTCTACAGAGGACATAGCATAACATATGAATAAAATATTATTTAAAAAAGAAAAAAATTCTTATGCTCTAAACAATGTAATGACACATGAATACTAAATTCACAACTTTTTTTTTTTCCGGGGTCTCAGGAGTGAACTGTTGTTTTTCAGTGCGCTCACCCTCATGATGCGCGTGTTGTAGAGTCTGGCCAGTCTCTCGTCCCGAACGTCGCTGTTCTGGATGGCCTCGTGCAGGGTCCTGGCCGCTCTGCTGAAGTCCCCTCGAGCGCTGAACACCCACTGCGCAGACAGACCTCGAGACTGCAGAGACACATCAGCTGAAACACTGAAGCTTTCTCAGCGCACGCTCACTTCAGCATATGAGGGTTACACCTCACATAGGAACAATACAAGTCTGTGATGTGTGCTCACTGTAAAAATGTGTGTAATATTTGAAAAATACTGTGAAAATGCTACAGTAAACACATAAGTTACCTTAACATACAGGGTGAAAACTGACATTTTACCGTAAAATTCATGTTTTTAAACTGTGAATTACAATATAATTTATGGTAAAAACAGTAAAAGGACATTATGAGATATAAGACAAACATAATTTAGTTTCTTCTTAGTTTTATCTATGACAGCTTGTTTCTGCCACTTAATTAAAAACATGATGTAGAGACTTTTCTCTTTCTTTTTTTTTTAGAATTTGTAGAATTGTTTTAGAATTAAGAAAGATAAACTCGGAATTAAAAAAAAAAGTCAGAATTGCAAGTTTATAGACTTAGACTCTGAAAAAAAATATCTGAATTGTGAGATAAATAGAGCAATTACATTTTTTCAGGGTTCCCACACCTCGGTTAACTTCAAATTCAAGGACCTTTCCAGAACTTTCCAGGTCCAATATCCTCAAATTCAAGGACTTAATGTGGGGACACATTTCAAGTGAGAGCAAGGTTACATCGTGTTACCTTGTAAGATACATTGTTACAGTTTTTTATGTGTCAAACACAACTATGCAAAAAAACTTTTTTTGGCCATATGACAGAGATCAGATATTCTATTTGTTGTATTTCTGATTTGCATAAAACTGAAGATTATTCGGTACATCCTATACTGTTTCTAAAATGATCTGATATGAACTTTTGCATAACTTTTGCATGCTCCCCATTGAGGTAGCATTGTTGTAGTTTGGTGCGAAAG
The DNA here is from genome assembly GCF_964197995.2 of Scardinius erythrophthalmus. Taxonomy (NCBI): domain Eukaryota; kingdom Metazoa; phylum Chordata; class Actinopteri; order Cypriniformes; family Leuciscidae; genus Scardinius; species Scardinius erythrophthalmus. The sequence continues at coordinate 41,584,786 of NC_138235.1, forward strand.
CACTTAACGGGAAACACTTAACGTAACGCGGAAATGCGCGTAACTAACGTAAATCAAGCAAGCTAGTGCGCACAGGCCACGAAGTGCTGGCGAAATAACACATTAGCGGAGCGGAGGGAATAACATGGAATTTTTTCCAGAAAACTCGCACAAAATAAATTCAAGCACTTTCAAGGGCCTGTATCTGTGTATGTTTATTTTTGAAAAACTTTCCAGGGCCTTGAATTTTTTTTTTTCAGATTCACAAACTTTCAAGGATTTCAAGGACCCGTGGGAACCCTGTTTTTTTCTAATGTGTGCAGTGGCGTAAAGAAGCTTCTCAAGTTTTCAGTGACGTACGTCAGTGTGTTTGTGATTTAGTGAATGTTTGTTGCATCATCTTGGTGTGGTGTGTTCCTCTGAAGGTGTGTGTGTGCACCTGCAGCTGCGCGGCGTGCTGGTTTAGCGTAGCGCTGAGCTGCTGAGCGGAGCTGCTGTAACACGTGACGTCCAGCGGGAGAATGTGATCGTGGGAGAGTTTCAGCGCCATCAGACCCACGAGCTCAGCGACGGCTCGACCCACTGAACCCAGACGACCCTGGAGAAGCTCCTGCAGACGCCCCACGCTGTCCAGATGAGTGTTCACGAACGGGTACGAGCGCGCGTCCTGAACACACACACACACACACCACACTCATGTTCAGGCGCCGGTTGCACCAGCTGGGCGTAAGTTATAACTTAGCCTAGTTTTGACGTAAATGGACACCAAGTTACGACTTGCGCACTTCTAAATATTTTTGCGTTGCACCATTAAACTTAGTTGAAGCGTAACTCTACGTTTAAACTAAATATTTACGGCAGCCTCCGATCAGGAGTAACGGATGGAATAAAATATCAAACACACTGAACTTCATCAATAAGCTATTATTTTACCTGACAGACTTCAATTCTTAATACATATATGATTATGCAGACATTTACACTTGCTTACATTTTAAGAGAGAGAACATTATGTGAAAAGATTACTTTGTTAGAGGCTATCTTTAACACAAACCCATCCTAAACAGCACGTCGCTGTGTGCATCGGTCCATGGTGTGCATGTCAAATATCAGTCATAATCAATAAACGTAATTTCTTATGCTTTTTGTATCAATATTTATTTATTTATCCTTATTCATTTAATTTCAAATACAGTTTCTGAATGTTACATATAAAAACACTTATGCTATTCATGATCAAGTATCGTATTTAATGGAAACTTATTTTTACCGTTAGTAACGTGAGGCAAAAGAATGAAGGATAAACTGAAATTCACAGCATTTCAACACAACATCTGCTCACGTATTTGAAGGCTGCTATTGGATAACCGAGGCTAAACGTCATATTATGCGACTACGCATTACTTTACGGAGAGCTTACGACCTACTAGCTACGTTCTGCCTTGCGAACAAATGGTGCAACGGAATAAAGTTCAGAGTTAGTTACAAACTAGCTAGTAGTTACTAAGCCTCTAGTGTGGACTTTACGTTCCAATTTAAGAAAGAACTTACGAACGGCTGGTGCAACCCTACCCAGGACACTAGCATGCTATGAGGATCAGTGCTAGCATCGATATCAAAATGATCTTTAAGTCTCTTCTGCATTTGTCTGATGAAAACTGGTTATTCTGGGATTCTGGATGAGGGAGATTGGCCTGTTCTGTTATTGAAGCTCGTGTAAAGGCTCCGCCCTCTTCTGAACGGAGGTGGAGCTAAAGCTCATTTGCATTTAAAGGGACACACACTAAAACGGCGTGTTTTTGCTCACACAAAATGGAGCAAAATTGACAAACTATAATAAATGATCAACGTGTTTCATAAAATATACATTTTATATAAAATAATGTTCATAAATCATTTTCATAAACTTAAACCTATAAAACTTTTTTTTGGTTTTACTTTTTAAACTTTTTTACTTCAACAATATTCTGCCAGTCTTCTTTAAAATGAGACCAAACTTAAGTCTATGCTTCAAATGACGGACATTTTTGTCTTCTATGGAACTTTGTTTTATCGATGCACAAGGGTTACGTCTCTTCTGCTCCCCAAAGCTGCATTTATCTGATGAAAACTAAAGTAAAAATAGTGAAATATTATTCCAGTGTAAATCATCTATGTGAATATACAGTATAGTGTAATTTATTCCTGTGATCAAAGCTGAATGTTCAGCATCATTACTCCAGTCTTCAGTGTCACATGATCCTTCAGAAATCACTCTAATATGTGACCCTGGACCACAAAACCAGTCTAAAGGTCAATGTTTTGAAATTGAGATTTATATATCATCTGAAAGCTTTCCACTGATGTATGGATTGTTAGGATAGGACAATATTTGGCTGAGATCAACTATTGAAGATCTGGAACATTGAGAAAATCTCCTTTAAAGTTGTTCATTTATGTTGGAGATTGTCCTGCATTCACTCACAGAAATAATTTTTTAATGTATTTACAGTAGGATATTTACAAATTATCTTCATGGAACATGATCTTTACTTAATATCCTCATGATTTTTGGCATAAAAGAAAATGAATAATTTTGACCCATACACTGTATTGTTGGCTATTGCCACAGATAAACCGTGCGCCTCGAGACTGGTGTGTGATCCAGGGTCACATGTAATGATTTGATGCTCAAGAAACAGGTGGACAGGAGTAGCCGGTGTCACGTGACTCTTCAGCGGCTCTGGACAATCATTCAAACCAGAATGACCAATTCTGACCAACTTTAATAGACACTGAACACAGGAACTGACCTCGCTGAAGTGCAGCTGCATGGCAGGAACTCCCCCGAACGCGGTGAAGCTGTAGGCGCCGCTGTTCAGATACAAGGGCTTCACTCTGCAGCACACACACACACACACACACACACACACACACACACACACACACATCGGGAGAACACACTCGTTAACACACATCAGCAGAACACACACACACACACATCAGGAGAACACACTCGTTAACACACATCAGCAGAACACACACACACACACACACACACACACACACACACACACACACACACACACATCAGGAGAACATACCCGTTAACACACATCAGCAGAACACACACACACACACACACACACACACATCGGGAGAACACACTCGTTAACACACATCAGCAGAACACACACACACACACACACACACACACACACACACACACACACACACACACACACACACACACACACACATCAGGAGAACACACTCGTTAACACACATCAGCAGAACACACACACACACACACACACACACACACACACACACACGGGTTCCTCACATGTTCCTCCAGCTGCCCTGACGCTGCACCAGAGACACACTCACACACACACACACACACACACAAACACACACACACACACACACTGGTTCCTCACATGTTCCTCCAGCTGCCCTGACGCTGCACCAGAGACAGGATCGACTGGCCCGTGTGTTTCGGATGCTCAACCTGCAACACAAACTCCTCTCAAACACATGACCACACACACCGCACTTCCTGCTGTTCAGGTTTACACACACTGAGGGGAGAGAGTGTAAGACACACACTTGTTTAATGGCTCCTTCGATGAGATCCGCGAGCAGAGGACTGGTGTAGGCCGAGAGGTTATCATCACCTACACACACACAGGGCTCAGGTTATTCTGCTGTGGAACAGGTGTGTGTGTGTGTGAGTGTGTGTGTGTGTGAGTAAATGCTCATCGTAGCGCCATTGGGCCACAGACGCAGGCACTCGGGGCGCTGTATGATATAGCCTAGTGTTGTGTAATAAAGGCTTGATTTATTCATTTATTTCGTTTCATTTTCGTAACAATTAAGATGCTGCATGTGTTTATCCAGTCTAATCGAAGTGTGCGTCTCACCCGACTTTCCCAACAAAAATCCCGCCCCTCTCACAAAATACATAAAACTGACATATATATATGCGTTTAAAAGTAGCCTATTAAAATGGTACAGTGGCATTGCTCAGTTCAACGTGTTGGGAAATCGGGCATTTTGTCCCACGTCAGGATTTATTCAAAAGTTAATAACGCTCAACATTCAAAAGGTAAATAAGGATTTCCCACTTGTATTAGGCTTAGGCTATTTCGCCGCGTGGATGCCCAATTGAAGCTCTCACAAGCACAACATGTGTGTATTTGCGGAGCTTCCACCCCCCAGCCTTCACCTTTTCACCTGCCTCCATCTCTCCCTGCAGACTGAGCTCGCGCGTCATACAAGTGTAGGCCTATGTAGTTCATAGAAAACTGTGTCTAGTACTATATAAATTACAAAGGTTTAATTGGCATCTTTATTTCAAACGACCCGACCGACCCCGACCCGAATATCATTAAAAATATTTTTGGATGACTCGTAACCGCGGGTGACCGCAGGCTCCCGCTCATTTTGGATCAACCCGCGCATCACTGGTGTGTGTGTGTGTGTGTGTGTGTGTGTGTTTTACCCAGGATGGCCTGATCCAGACTGAAATATGCCACAGCTTTCAGGTGCAGCATCGTCAGGTAACCCTGGAAACAAACAGAGTCCCACTGATTCCACTGATCCATCCATCCATCCATCCATCATCCACCCATCCATCATTCATCCACCCATCTATCCATCATCCATCCATCATCCACCCATCCATCCATCTATCCATCATCCATCCATCATTCATCCACCCATCTATCCATCATCCATCCATCATCCATCCACTCATCCATTCATCTATCCATCATCCATCCATCCACCCATCCATCATTCATCCACCCATCCATCCATCTATCCATCATCCATCCATCCATCCATCTATCATTCATCCACCCATCCATCATCCACCCATCCATCATCCATCCATCCATCATCCACCCATCTATCCATCATCCATCCATCATCCACCCATCTATCCATCATCCATCCACCCATCTATCCATCATCCATCCATCATCTACCCATCTATCCATCATTCATACACCCATCATCCACCCATCTATCCATCCATCCATCATTCATCCACCCATCCATCATTCATCCACCCATCCATCATCCATCCATCCATCATCCACCCATCTATCCATCATCCACCCATCTATCCATCATCCATCCATCATCCACCCATCTATCCATCATCCATCCACCCATCTATCCATCATCCATCCATCATCTACCCATCTATCCATCATTCATACACCCATCATCCACCCATCTATCCATTCATCCATCATCCATCCACCCATCCACGTGTTTGATGTTGTTTGTGCAGTTCTGACCTCCAGCCACTCAGTGGCGCCAACATTCCCAAAGTCTCCCCCATCCCAGCTGACGAACAGCAGACTGCGTCTGGGGTGAAAGCCTGAAGACCATTAGACAGGTCAGTGTGTGTGTGTGTGTGTGTGTGTGTGTGTGTGTGTGTGTACACAGATGTGAGCGTCATATTTCTGACCCTTTAGCCGCACCTGATCGTCTAGATGTAGGTTAAATAATGAAAATAACAATAACAAAAATGATTATAGAATTCTTTCTCAAAGGATCAGGATCAAATCGACTCCTGGTGACACGAGCCCTTGACCTGATGAGTGCAGAAGTGTGTTTACCGTTCTCCACCATGTTGCTGAAGGTTCTGGCCAGCTCCATCAGGAGGGCCGTTCCCACTCCGGACTTCACGGCTCCGGGGCCCCAAGAGTCCCTCTGGGCCCCGATAATGATATAGTGATCTGGCAGAGAGAAGCACTAGGGTTGGGTATCGTCTAAACTTTATCGATTCCTAATTCCGATTTCAATAAGGTAAAAAAAGACAGATTTCATTCACATTTAGTCTTATTGCAAAACATGTAATTGCATCTGAATGGTCCCAAAGGCTCGTTATAAACCCGGGAGGCCCGTCCTCTCAGGCTGAACGCCCTAGACACTGTTAACACATTTATTATTGTAATTGTTATTTTGGGTTTTTACATTTTTATTGATTGTATACTGTTTTATTATTTTGGTTGCACTTTGTAAAGCACTTTGTGATTTTATCTGTGATAAAAACTGCTCTATAAATAAACTTTACTTACTTACTGTGGTTTAAAAACACTATAGAAAAGCAAATAGCAGAACTAATATGTGTTTTAAGAGTAAGAAAACTGTTTAATTTCCTCATAATATACATTTGCACATCATCACATATTCAATGACTGTCAAACGACTCGTCAGAGGAATCAATCTCTCTAAATCCCGCCTTTCCGTGAGCTACTCTGCTCTGATTGGCCAGACAGCTCAGTCTGCTGTGATTGGCCTGCTGTGTACAGCGCACGTTGAAAACAAAACCACCCGTTGCCATAACGACGCCAGCTCTGCGTGTCCTGAGGCTTCCTACACCGTAAACTAAACACCGTAACGAACTATGACATTGACGTGACCACATCGATGCGAGCGCGAGTCCGATGATGAAACACCGGAAGAACTAACGCTAGTTATTGAGCCCGAAGCTCCACCAGGACGACTCCAGCAGGACTCAGTGTTTCTCAGTGATACTCTACTCAGTCTGAGGAACATTATATGAGATGTTGCAACTGTAATTCCTCTCCATCAGCATTAACAAGTGCCCATTATTTTACTCTTACTTACTTTTAAAAATTTACAGAGTATTTTTCTAATATATTGCGGTGAACACGTGGAAATCAATAACAGTGCATGTACACATTAGCCGAGCTCTAGAGTGAACGATCTGATGTAGCATAAACGTTGGTAAAACAAATCTTTCCTCAGTGTAGTGAGAACGACAGACGATCTGCAGTAATAGACACAGTTACAGGTAATCGTGTTCACAGCTGATCAGCAGAAGTATTTCAGTAAGACAGTGATAGCGTGAGTTAGCCAGTTAGCAGGGGAGCTACACAATATACAACTCAAAACTTAGTACTTCGAACTCCATCTTTCTAGAGCAAGCGGTTTGCGAATCCTGCACTGAACTCTGAGATTTGAGAAGCAGTCGTCAGTGAAATAAAGGGAACACAGCAAGAGTGCAGGATTACACTGCTGTGATACCGTGGTGAAGATGAACTCTAACCTCTGATTCTCCACTCTTTTAACACTTCGCAGGATGTCTTCATTCACTCAGAGCTGGGTTACACACTACATGAAAGGCCATTTTCAAAAATCCAGAATAGGGGCCCTTTAACACACTCATCTGTGGATCCTCTGCTCACACACTCTCAGCACGACGTACCGGGTTCGATGTTTCCCTCTATGGAGGCGAAGATGTTGTTGAGCAGAACCGGCTTCATGGTGTTGTAGACGGCCATCTTCACCCTGCGCTCGCCGGGCCCCGTGAAGCCCGGACCCAGAACACACTGAACATACGGCAACCGGCCCTGCCAACCCCGCGGGCAATCGGCTCCGGACAGCTGACTGACACACACACACACACACACACACACAGATAAATACATCTCAGATGACCCTTACATCTGTGCATACACATATACACACACAGACACCCTCACACACACACACACTCACACACAGATAAATACATCTCAATGTCCTGGTCATAGTTCACATTGAGGACATTCATTTCATGAAACATGAGTGAGAAAAGGGGCGGGGCAGACCTCAGCAGTTTGGAAGCGACGTTGGCACTGATTGGCTGAGCAGGAATGATTGGCAGGCCTGAGGATTGGGTGGATGGGAACTGGGTGTGGTTAAACGAGGGAAACCCAGGTGTGAAGGGGTCGCCGGAGCCCAGGTGCACCTGACAGCAAACACAGCGCATGATTCATAAATGCTATAAGAATATTAATGTTTTTGGAGAATCTAAATGGTTCTGTAAAATGTTGGGTGTGACATGGAAAATAAAATAGATAAATAAAAGCAGTCTAAAAAAAATACACAAAAACTGCACATATAAATACCCCATGAAGCGAAATATAAACTTTTAAATATTCATGAGAAAAAGTGCATTATTAATGAGGAGTAAATACAGTTATTTTAATAAGAAAGAAATCTGGCAAATTTAAAGTCTTAAAAATTAGTGGTAAAGTAATCTAAAATGTTTAAATGTATAAAATATTTTTGTAAACCCCCCCCCCCCCCTTTAAATAGTATAAATTTAATAGTATAATTAAAATAAAAAAAACTGCACACAAATATCACATGATGAGAAATGTCAATGTCATTAAAATAAAGAGGGTAAAGGTCAAAGTCAAGGGCAAAACAGAGATTCTGGCAAATTTATAATTTTATCAGCTAAAGTTATTCTAATAATCATTTTTTTTTTACTTAAAATAGACAGCAGTATAAACAAATACATTCTGCACACAAATACCACATGAAGTGAAGAATAATGAAGAATTATTATACTACATGTAGTTGCTATGGTAATAACAGTAAATTATGCATAATTACAAGTAACTAAACCAAACCCTAACCGTAACTCTATATATTAATATTTCTCAGTATTTATTTGAGCAAGAACAATGTAACTACGTCGCCTTAAAATAAAGTGTAACCAAATTATCATTTCAACTCTTAAAAATGAGGACTAATTAAGTAATTAACGAGACAGTAAATTATTTTAATTGATCCATTAAATCTAGAATCATTTTTGGATCGGCTGTTCCAATTTTTATAAATTTTAGTTTTTAAAAACATATTAAGAAAAGAGTAATAGAAATTCTGGCCAATGTATCATTTTATTAACTATAATTATTTTTAATTATTTAAAAAAAATTTAACTTAAAATAGACACCAGTGTAAAAAATATATTAAAGTGCACATAAATACCACAAAAAGAAAAAAAATATTTTTAAACATTTAACAAAAAGTGCTAAGTAAAATTTTACGGTTTAAATTTGGTGTATATATATATATATAAATTTAGTAAAAAAAAAAAATATTAAGAAAAGTCATTGAAATTGTCAAATTTATCATTTCAACTCTTAAAAATGAGGACAAATTAAATAATTAACGAGACGAGAATAATTATTTTGAGTGATCCTTTAAATCTAGAATGGTTTTTCAATCATTTTTGCATGGGCTGTTGCGTACGTGTTCGGAGATGACGGCGTTGCTATGGAGACCGAGTCGGCGTGGATCCTGGGGTACGTCGGCGGGGTCGGGGTAAATTAGGACGCCCACATGCCCCGCCTCCTGCGCAAGCCACACCTTCTCAGCGAAGCTCACGGCCCCGCCCACTCGCGCCACAGCGATGGAGCCGTTGAGGGAAACGCCCAGCGCTCGCAGATCCTCGAAGTCCTGCCGACGCCCGTAGTTCACGTACACCACGCCTCCCTGCAACACACACACACACACCAAGACTAACATTTCATCATTTAATACTATTTTCAGTATTATAGACCCCTTTTCATTTCAGGTCCTTGCCAGTGTTGTGTGTAACTCATTACAAGTAACTTGAGTTACGTAATCCGATTACTTTTTCAAGTAACTAGTAAAGTACCGCATTACTTTTCGAAATATCTGAGTTACTTATTCACATTTATTGACTGACAGCTCTCCTGTCCCCCTGTTGAGACAAATCGAGGTGCAGAGGCATTGTGTGTGTGTGTGAACATTATGGTTATTGTAGTTCTAGACTAAATGACAGCATGCATTTACTCATCTCACTTGCACAAAAAAAATTCAATATTCCTCAAAATGAAAATAAATTCTGTGAAATTCAGAATACCATGCAAACGTCCAATAACTAAATGATGTACTTGCTTCTGGCCTTCGATGATTCAGTTAAACCATAAGCAAAAATTATTTCTGTGATCCAGAACATCAGCTGAAGCGGCGCCCTCTACTGTACTCTATCTGTACTCTACCTCTACTGTACAGGAGTGAATCTGCATTTCCTTCAGCCTGAGGAGTATTATTTCACTTTTGGTGTGAAAGGGTCTTTACTTTTGCCCAAAAATATAACCTTTTTTTTGTTATAAAAAAACAAGCCCAAGTGAAAAAAAAATAACGCATTACTTTTCTTAAAAAGTAACCAAGTAACACAATTAGTTACTTTTTAAGGGAGTAACACAATATTGTAATGCATTACTTTTCAAAGTAACTTTCCCCAACGCTGGTCCTTGCACACTTTTGAGATCTTCCTGCTGGAACGATTCCTCTTCATTTTTGTGTTGACTCTCGAGAACATTTTTTACACCTTCTGGATTTAATTCGTGGATTTTCTTTTTGGAACTGTTGTCAAAGTTTTGGGACATTTTGGAGTTTACTTTTTTTTTTTTATGTATTTGATTATTCTTTCTTAGTTCTTCAAAAAGTCTAGTCACAATCAATCACATCAATGTATATACGATCACAGATGATTCACAAAAAAATCACAATAGTCTAGAAAACATTATGCCATAAAATTTCGAATTGGAGCCTGTCCTGCGTCGACCCTCGCACACACAACACAACACAACACAACACAACACAACACAAGACGACATTTAAAGCTCCGTGTGTACCAGACTCAGTGCTGGTTTGTGTTTACACACTGCAAAACATGCTTTTCTTACTTAGTATTTTTGTCTTGTTTCCAGTCCAAATATCTAAAAATTAATAAATCAAGATGCATTTACTAGATGAGTAAAATGACATAAGATATTATGTCTTGTTTTCTGGGGGAATTAATCTAAATGAAGTGAGTTGATGCTTAAAAAAAGCTAAATTATCTGCCAATGGGGTCAGAAAAATAATCTTAATTCAAACAGAAACAACTTTATTTTTCTCCCCATTGGCAGATCATTCTGCTTTTTTTAAGCATCAATATTCTTATCTTCATATCTTATATCATTTTACTACTTTAGTAAATGCATCTTGATTTAAGAAATGTTTGATATTTGGACTGGAAACAAGACAAAAAATATGTAAGAAAAGCAGTTTTTGCAGTGTGCCTCCAGCGAAAGCCGAGACGCCGGCATAAAAAGGGTCTATTATTAGTTTTTATTAATAATCATAATCAGTTGTATTATGTATCTGTACTATTATTCTTTATTTTTATCCATAGTCCTCTGTAATCATTGTATTTTGTGAATCATAGTGTTCTTGAATACGTGTGTGTGAGAGAGACTGTGGGACGCGCTAGACTGCATGAACAGGATATGCATCCCATGCTAACAGAAACCACATGTTTCTTTGGTAACATATAAAACCGAACCTCTTTGTCCAGAGGAGCAGAGATGCTGGCATGAAGACCTTTGTTTGTTCATTGTCTCTCCTATGTCTTCATATTATGATGAAAATAAATAAGAGATATCTTGGCTATAAGTAAAACATAACTGGTTTCTGGTCCCGTGAATTAAACAACAGCAGGAGAAAAGCATGATTTATAAATCTACACGTACAGTCAAACCAAACATTATTCAGACACCAGATATCATTTTTCAGTAGTGTGATCAGGACACTAGTGCATTACTGTAAGTGAGGAGAGCAGAATAAAGTAAACTGTGACATATTACACCCAAATATTCTTCATAAAGCGACTACCTGTAAATAATGATTGGGACACTTTGAGCTGATCATGTTTTGCTGAAGTGTGTTTTCTTTAATTGCTAATGCTCTTTTCACACACAGACTGAACACAATGAAGCATTGCTTGGTGATTGGTTGAGCTAAACTGGTATTATCTAATTGTGTAGTTAAATTTAACAGCTGACAGATATTCAACATAATTCATGTGTGAGACAGTCTAACAGAAGGACGGACAAAACCAGTCAAATATCAGCTGAGTTCTGCTCATATTTTACTACCATTCTCTAAACTATAGCGAATAAACTGTGATGATGTGAGAAATGTTGAAGGCGTCTGAATAAAGTTTGGTTTGACTGTAAATGGGAACACGCGTGTGCTAAGCAGGTTTATGGTGGTCGTCATGGTTACCGTGGCTGTTCCCGTGGCGCTGTAGGCGCAGTATCCCTCGCTGTCCAGCAGAATCTCTTCAAGCTCCGCCCCCTCAGAATCGACCAACCAGAGAGTGTTCCGCTGCGTCCTATAGGAGCAGAGCAGACGTATGATGCGTTAGTGACCGCCCACTTTTTTAGTGGTGTAGTATTTTTCCCGCTCATTTTACCAACATGGAATTAAAAAGACAGCCATGAACCAAAGCAACCAGCTACCAGGAGAACCACATGACCTTAATAGCTTTATGTATTCATATAGAGAGTCATTTGACCTATCGGTAAGCCCCTCCCCTCGAACGCAGATGAGCCAATGACAGTTGAGTATCACAGGGCACTTTTTTAAGCACTACTTTTTTGTTACTACAATCAATACAATTTAGGACTACAATCAGAGATCTCATTTATCAAACAATATCTTTATTATGTTTTCAATTCTAAAAAGGAAAATAGATCAATACAAATAAACTAATAAAACAAAATGGTACAAATAAAGTGCAGCACAAGCAATGACTGCGGGAACTTTAACCACTGAAAGGATCCGATGACAAAGATATCGCTTTCCTTATTCAAACTGATTATTCTCATGAATATATGATTGAGCTGAAGAATGAAAGCTGTATCATAAACTCGGATATTAATGAGCAATATCACACTCATAGCCATGCGAAACACCTCTATATCTACATCAGACGGACTGCAGCGTTAATACTGTGTGAAAAGATTGTTTATCAATCAAATTAAACACTAATTCAAGCACTTTTCAAGTACCCTTTCATTAAAATGACAGTTTTCAGGGGTTTTCTAGGACTTACATTTCCTAAAGTCAGATTCAAGCACTTTAATCACCTTATATGAACCCTGGTATCAGTTACACGGGAACTCGGACATCTTTAGGCTTCAGCGCCAGAGAGAAACATGGGAAGATCCGAAGCTCTCATCCGTTTGATGGCGTTTATGCTACAAAAATGTTAAAGCGATGTGCGTTGGGTTCTTGTAACACTGATTCATGGGAACGGGTAGAGCTGAAGCCGGTTTATTCATAATATCACTGATGTAACACCGTTCCCTAAGGATTTAATCCCACTGAAGATAAAGACGTTCATTTTCTGGTTGTCATACTCTCATTAAGTTGCAATTAAAGTTAGCGAGCTCATGCTAACAGCTTTTTTACAGCATAAATGAAGCATCACTGAACTGACTGAAGCTGGACTGTGACGCTATTGTCTTCTAGAAACACACTTTATTGCATTATTCTCCTGTTATCTCTGTAAAGCTGCTCTGAAACACTCTGATACTCTCTGATTGGTGGAGTTTTCTGTGGCATTGTGGGTAATGTAGTTAACATGAATGGACAGATGGAGTGTGACCTGGAGGGAAACTGCAGCGTGGCGTAGTGCGAGTCGGTCCAGGTGTGGTCCATGCCGAGGTTCTGCAGGTTCTGGAGGATTTCCCGGGCCAAAGCGTTCCCTTCGGAAGATCCCGGAGGATGAGACGCCCGGCTCACACGCCTGAAACACACCAACAGAACACAGGTCAGAGGTCACGCACCTGAAACACACCAGCACAACACAGGTCAGAGGTCACGCACCTGAAACACACCAGCACAACACAGGTCAGAGGTCACAGGTGTGTTTAACTTCCTGCTTCACATTCACATGCTCACGGGTCTCGGATGCAGGTTAGTGGTCACATGACATGCAGCTAAACTCATTTTTATATGTTTTTGATAAACATTTTTTTATTTTGAAATTTTGAGTGTTTTATTTTAAATCCTTTATTTTAATTTTACCTTTTATGATTTAATTGTAGTGTTTTATTTTTATTATTTTATTTTAAAATCATTTATTTGTCTAAATTGGACAATTTTATAATTAAATTTATTACATTTAATAAATTACAATTTTTTATTTGTTTTGACATTTATTTATTTGACATTTTTAGTTAAAATTTTATTTTTTTATTTTATTTTAAAATTACTTATTTATTTTCTATTTTCTATTTTTATTTTTTAGTAAGTGTTTATTTTTTATAGTATTATTAAATAATTTATTTTAATTTTCCATTTTTATGAATTACTTGTTTTTACATTAATTTATTTTAATTTTCCATTTTTAGTAAGTGTTTATTTTTGAGTTTTATTTTAAAATAATTTATTTTAATTTTATAATTTTATGACTGAATCCATTATTATTACGTTTCATTTTTAAAATCATTTATTTTAATTTAAGAAAATGTTTATTTTAGAGTTTTATTTTTAAATCATTTTTTTTAATCATTTATTTATTTTAATTATTTTATTTGAATTTTAATTGTTTAATTTGAGTAAGTGTTTACTGTTGACAGTGTTGTGCCGCAGTGACCTGAGCGTGCTCTCGATCCGCTCCTCCCTCAGGTACTTCTTCAGCATGGCTCTGAGTTCGGCCATGTACAGCACCCCCCCCTCGGGCGAGTGGTCCACTCCCGCCGCGTCGTTCAGAGGGA
>NC_138235.1:41604145-41616645 GCF_964197995.2 Scardinius erythrophthalmus
TCTCCTGCTGCACATATCGATTTCTATAGCAAACACACACACACACACACAAAGAGCCAAGGACACACACACACACACACATCTGCTAGAGACAGAAGTGTGTGTTTGATAAGAGCCGTTAAAATGAACAATATTAACATGCGTAACTGACATTACCAGATCATAAATCTCACAATATTAAACATTAACTTTTAAACACTGTGACACGACGTGAGGAGTTTTAAAATCTCCAAAAACACAAACCAACACGTGCAAAAACCTCACCGAAAGCTGAACTCACACAAGCTCAAGCGTTATGACGTGATCAATCATCAATGAAGTCAAGTCACCTTTATTTATACAGTGCGTTTTACAATACAGGTTGTTTCAAAACAGCTTTACAGAGATAACAGGAACATAATGATCGCATTAAGAGTGAAATGATCCTCTACTGATCATGTAATATGTGACATACCTTCTGTCCTGCTGCCAGTGTGATCAATGACCGTCTGCATGTCTGTAGGAGCTCCGCCCCCTGAGCCTCATCTATAGGAGCTCCACCCACTGATAGGAGCTCCACCCCCTGAGCCTCATCTATAGGAGCTCCGCCCCCTGATAGGAGCTCCACCCCCTGAGCCTCATCTATAGGAGCTCCGCCCCCTGAGCCTCATCTATAGGAGCTCCACCCCCTGATAGGAGCTCCGCCCCCTGAGCCTGATCTATAGGAGCTCCACCCCCTGATAGGAGCTCCACCCCCTGAGCCTCATCTATAGGAGCTCCGCCCCCTGAGCCTCATCTATAGGAGCTCCACCCCCTGATAGGAGCTCCGCCCCCTGAGCCTCATCTATAGGAGCTCCGCCCCCTGATAGGAGCTCCACCCCCTGAGCCTCATCTATAGGAGCTCCGCCCCCTGAGCCTCATCTATAGGAGCTCCACCCACTGATAGGAGCTCCACCCCCTGAGCCTCATCTATAGGAGCTCCGCCCCCTGATAGGAGCTCCACCCCCTGAGCCTCATCTATAGGAGCTCCGCCCCCTGAGCCTCATCTATAGGAGCTCCACCCCCTGATAGGAGCTCCGCCCCCTGAGCCTGATCTATAGGAGCTCCACCCCCTGATAGGAGCTCCACCCCCTGAGCCTCATCTATAGGAGCTCCGCCCCCTGAGCCTCATCTATAGGAGCTCCACCCCCTGATAGGAGCTCCGCCCCCTGAGCCTGATCTATAGGAGCTCCACCCCCTGATAGGAGCTCCGCCCCCTGAGCCTCATCTATAGGAGCTCCACCCCCTGATAGGAGCTCTGGCCCCTGAGCCTTATCTGTAGAGCTCCGCCCCCTGAAGCTCATCTGTAGGAGCTCCCCCCCCTGAAGCTCATCTGTAGGAGCTCCGCCCCCTGAAACTCATCTGTAGGAGCTCCTCCCCCTGAGCCTCATCTATAGGAGCTCCTCCCCCTGAGCCTCATCTGTAGGAGCTCCGCCCCCTGAAGCTCATCTGTTGGAGCTCCTCCCCCTGAGCCTCATCTGTAGGAGCTCCGCCCCCTGAAGCTCATCTGTAGGAGCTCCTCCCCCTGAGCCTCATCTATAGCAGCTCCACCCCCTGATAGGAGCTCCGCCCCCTGAGCCTCATCTATAGGAGCTCCGCCCCCTGAGCCTCATCTATAGGAGCTCCACCCCCTGATAGGAGCTCTGCCCCCTGAGCCTTATCTGTAGGAGCTCTGCCCCATCTGTAGAGCTCCGCCCCCTGAAGCTCATCTGTAGGAGCTCTGCCCCCTGAAACTCATCTGTAGGAGCTCCTCCCCCTGAGCCTCATCTATAGGAGCTCCTCCCCCCGAGCCTCATCTGTAGGAGCTCCTCCCCCTGAGCCTCATCTGTAGGAGCTCCTCCCCCTGAGGCTCATCTGTAGGAGCTCCTCCCCCTGAGCCTCATCTGTAGGAGCTCCTCCCCCTGAGCCTCATCTATAGGAGCTCCGACCCCCGAGCCTCATCTATAGGAGCTCCTCCCCCTGAGCCTCATCTATAGGAGCTCCTCCCCCCGAGCCTCATCTGTAGGAGCTCCTCCCCCTGAGCCTCATCTGTAGGAGCTCCTCCCCCTGAGCCTCATCTATAGGAGCTCTGCCCCCTGAGGCTCATCTGTAGGAGCTCCTCCCCCTGAGCCTTATCTGTAGGAGCTCCGCCCCCTGAGCCTCATTTGAAGGGAGCTCCGCCCCCTGAGGCTCATCTGTAGGAGCTCCGCCCTCTGAGCCTCATCTGTAGGCTCCGCCCCCTGAGGTTCATCTGTAGCAGCTCTGCCCCCTGAAGCTCATCTGTAGGAGCTCCGCCCCCTGAGCCTCATTTGAAGGGAGCTCCGCCCCCTGAGGCTCATCTGTAGGAGCTCCGCCCTCTGAGCCTCATCTGTAGGCTCCGCCCCCTGAGGTTCATCTGTAGCAGCTCTGCCCCCTGAGGCTCATCTGTAGGAGCTCCTCCCCCTGAGCCTTATCTGTAGGAGCTCCGCCCCCTGAGCCTCATTTGAAGGGAGCTCCGCCCCCTGAGGCTCATCTGTAGGAGCTCCGCCCCCTGAGCCTCATCTGTAGGCTCCGCCCCCTGAGGTTCATCTGTAGCAGCTCTGCCCCCTGAAGCTCATCTGCAGGCTCCGCCCCCTGAGGCTCATCTGTAGGAGCTCCGACCCCCGAGCCTCATCTATAGGAGCTCCACCCCCTGAGCCTCATCTATAGGAGCTCCACCCCCTGAGCCTCATCTATAGGAGCTCCACCCCTTGATAGGAGCTCCACCCCCTGAGCCTGATCTGTAGGAGCTCCGCCCCCTGAGCTTCATTTGAAGGGAGCTCCGCCCCCACATGCTTTGCTACCCTGTGATTGGTTAGTGGTGACAGACTTCAAACTGAATCACTATTTAAGACATTCAAATCTATAAATCAATCAAACGTAATGAATAAAATATAATTTATTAAGAGTTTTAAGTTACAATATTTAGTGTAAAAACAACTGTTATTTTATAATAAGCATAATTCAATGAACACTAAAGAACAGCAGCAGAACATTAAAACATGAAACACTGAGCAGCATTTGAGTCATTTGCATTGGTTGTGCGTATCAGTGTGTGTTTTAGCGTGTGTGTGTGTGTGTGTGTGTGAGAAAGAGTGTGAGTGAGTGTGTGTGTGTGTGTAAGGGAGTGTGTGTGTGTGTGTGTGTGTGTGTGTGTGTGTGTGTGTGTGTTTAGCGTGTGTGCATGTGTGAGTGAGTGTGTGTATATGTTTGTGTGTGTGTGTGTGTTTAGCATGTGTGTGTGTGTTTAGCTTGTGTGTGTGTTTAGCGTGTGTGTGTGTGTGTTTAGCATTTGTGTGTGTTTAGCATGTGTGTGTGTGTGTGTGTGTTTAGCGTGTGTGTATGTGTTGGCATTGTAACTGCAGTGCAGGTGCGAATTTGCAGATGAATTCTGTTTGTCCTCGATGAACTTTCCTCAGCTGAGGTTTCCCTGAAACACACACACACACACTTCATTTAGCATTTTTGTGAGTGTTATTCTCCAGAATGGTTGTGTGTGTAGTTACGGGCTGCATGATTAATCACAATAAAACTGAATTTTGTATGTGTCTCAGTGCGATTATCAAATTACTAAGGCTGTGATTGAATTAAATAAATGTATGCGCTGCATGTTTCATAGTGAAGAACTGTGTTTATTTACACACTCGTGATCCAGTGTTTCAGCCTCTGGGTTACAGTAAACGAGTTCGACTTCAACCCTTAAATGCATGAATGTTAAAACAATCATTATTACATATTTGGGTCTTTATATTCATGTTCTTTAGCTTTATGCCTGCGGTAATAATCATCATCACTGTGTGTAAGACACTGCCACCTTGAGGAACAACAGTGAAGTGCACTATAATTATTGCTGTGCAGAAAAACAAACACTTACATGTTAGTTAGAGTTAGTTAGTAGTGTGTTAAACTCACGTTTATAGCGAGTGGCGGGACATTTCCCAAACACACTGGAAGCAATCTCACAACATTTCCCCCCCCAAATCACGCAGCCCTTAAAGGTGCAGTGTGTAATATATTTGAGGATCCATTAACAGAAATGCAATATCACATACATAACTATGTTTTCAGTGGTGTGTAAAGACCTTACTTAATGAACCGTTATGTGTTTATTAGCTTAGAATGAGCATTTCTCTCTACACACACCGCGGGGCCGCTTACATCGACATGTTTCTACGGTGGCCCTGAGCAGACAAACGCGTTTCGTCACTATGTTGTTCTTCATGATAAGAAGCGAGTTAAAGTCAGCGAATAAAACACTGACACAATGATGAACAAGTCACAATAATACTCGCAATAACATCGTTTTACTGAATAATTAAGTAAACCTAATTTCTAATTTAATCTTTGTAAAGAAACCTCATTGTTTAACTGGCTACTCTCTGCTGTCTCATCACTTCCTGTCGGCCACTGTAACTTCTGCTGGGTGCAGTTCACAAACTCACCACTAGATGCGCTAAACATCCCACACTGCACCTTTAAGCACTGGTTTAGCGTGAGTGTGTTTACCTGTTCTCTGAGCTCGTATTCGGCAGGTGAGGAGAATCTGTCGACACACAGCGGCGCTGGAGCACAAACAGTTCAAATACTGGACTAAAGACTCGTCAGGGTCCTCGTCACAGGTCTACACACACACACACAGAGTGAGAGATCACATGATCACAAATACTGGACTAAAGACTCGTCAGGGTCCTCGTCACAGGTCTACACACACACACACAGAGTGAGAGATCACATGATCACAAATACTGGACTAAAGACTCGTCAGGGTCCTCGTCACAGGTCTACACACACACACACACACACACACACACACACAGTGAGAGATCACATGATCACAAATAAAGGACTAAAGACTCGTCAGGGTCCTCCTCACACGTCTACACACACACACACACACACACACACAGAGTGAGAGATCACATGATCACAAATACTGAACTAAAGACTGGTCAGGGTCCTCGTCACAGGTCTACACACACACACACACACACACACGCACGCAGTGAGAGATCACATGATCACAAATAAAGGACTAAAGACTCGTCAGGGTCCTCGTCACATGTCTACACACACACACACACGCACGCAGTGAGAGATCACATGAAGGCACTCATGTAAGTGTGTGTGTGTGTGTAGAGTTGAAACACTCACCATGTTGTATCCTCGTGTGTACACCTTGACATGACCTTTGACCCTGACGTGCCTCTGAAGCCCCTCCCACTGACCCGCATCCAACATCAGCAGATCGCAGACCGTTTCAGACGAGAACCAGACGTGAGCCTCACCAGAACCGTCCTCCACCGCCACCCTACACACACACACACACACACACACACAATCAGTGACTGAACCTTCACAACATGTTTCCATCATCATACTATCAGGGACTGATACTTGAAAAACTTAAAGGGATAGTTCACTTTAAAATGAACATTAGCCCGTGATTTCCTCTCCCTCAACTCATCCTAGGTGTGTGTGACACTCTTCTCTCAGACGAACACGGAGTTATATTAGTAATGTCCTGCTCTTCCCAGCTCTATAATGGCACGTCTTATTATCAACTAACATAACTAACTTCCGGCAGAGGCCGTACGCACTGATTTACGGCAGTAGAGTAACACTTGACCCGACACACAACAAAATGACGGCCGTCTGCCGGATGTTGGTTATTTTAGTTGATAATGTTTTAAATATGGATATTTTTCTTACACAAACGCATCGCTTCACTTCAGAAGGCCTTTATTAACCCCGTGTGGAGCAGTGCTATGATGGATGCACTGTCAAAGACATACGGCCATTCCCTGCCATTATAGAGCCGGGAGGAGCCGGACATTACTAATATAACTCTGTGTTCGTCTGAGAGAAGAGTGTCACACACACCTAGGATGAGTTGAGGGAGAGGAAATCACGGGCTAATGTTCATTTTAAAGTGAACTATCCCTTTAAGAGCATGTAAAAAAAAAAATTAGAGGCGCAATGAAAAATATTGTGTACATTAACAAGATTATTTTTATTAATTTGTATTAATTAATTTTTTATTGATTAATTTATTCACACACAAACTCACTCACTCACTCACTCACTCACACACACACACACACACACACACACACACACACACACACACACACACACTCAAACACACACACTCACACACACTCACTCACACACACTCACATACTCACTCACACACACTCACATACTCACTCAAACTCACACACACACTCACTCACACACACACTCACTCACTCACTCACTCACACACTCACTCACACACTCACTCACTCACTCACACACACTCTCACACACTCAATCACACTCACTAACTCACACACTCATTCTCTCTCACACACTCATTCTCTCACACACACTCACACTCATTCTCTCACTCTCACACACACACACTCACACACACACACTCAATCACTCACTCACACACTCACACTAACTCACACACTCATTCTCTCACACACACACTCACTCATTCTCTCACTCACTCACACACACACTCATTCTCTCACACACACACTCACTCACTCACTCACTCACTCACACACACACACACACACACACACACTCACTCACTCACTCACTCACTCACTCACTCACACACACACACACACACACACACACACACACACTCATTCTCTCACACACACACTCACACACTGATTCTCTCACTCACTCACTCACTCACACACACACACACACACACACACACACACACACACACACTCATTCTCTCACACACACACTCCCTCCCTCACTCACTCACTCCCTCACACACACACTCCCTCCCTCCCTCACTCACACACACACACACACACTCCCTCACACACACACTCCCTCCCTCACACACTCACTCACTCCCTCACACACACTCCCTCCCTCACACACACACACTCACTCACACACTCACACACACACTAACTCACACACTCATTCTCTCACACACACACTCACACTCATTCTCTCACTCACTCACACACACACTCATTCTCTCACACACACACTCACTCACTCACTCACTCACACACACACTCTCACACACTCAATCACACACTCACACACACACTAACTCACTCACACACACACACACACACACACACACACACACACACACACACACACACACACACACTCATTCTCTCACACACACACTCACACACTGATTCTCTCACTCTCACACACACACACACACTCATTCTCTCACACACACACTCCCTCCCTCACTCACTCACTCACTCCCTCACACACACACTCCCTCACACACACACTCCCTCACACACACACTCCCTCACACACAAACTCTCACACACACACACACACACTCACTTCGCCTCAGCCTGAAACACTGCGCTGGTCGAGTCACATGGTGGGTGAGTTCGGCCACAGGACGCCTGTGGGGACAAAAACATCACAGGATCAAAATAAAACACAAACACCACATTCATGTCACTCATCTGGGAACTGATTTTTAGTGATGGCTGTTAATCGAAGCTTTAGGCTTTAGTTGGAGCATCTGTCAGCATTATTCTCAGATAATCGTGTTTAACCGCATAAATTATGGTGAAAAACTACATTACATAATTCTGACTCTCCACCAATCAGAGGATAAAAGCATGTGAAACGCACCAAGACTCCGCCCACTCCTATACACCTCAAGTATCCTGAAATATTGGTGTGTATCCACATATTTACAGTATATGCATATTCCAACAATATCCTTGAATATATAATCATATCATTCGCAGTGCTTTATGGGATTACAGTCCTTCCCCTCATTAATGAAAGTCGTTAGGTTCACTGTCCTGTCTGTTAGTCTTATGTTCAAATACTTCTTCTGCTTCGA
Source organism: Scardinius erythrophthalmus (assembly GCF_964197995.2). Lineage (NCBI taxonomy): Eukaryota > Metazoa > Chordata > Actinopteri > Cypriniformes > Leuciscidae > Scardinius > Scardinius erythrophthalmus. The sequence goes on from NC_138235.1 coordinate 41,612,013, forward strand.
ATCTAATCCTCAGAGCTGGTTTGGGTCAAGCCTTTTAACTCTTGAGACTTTTTAAAATCCCAACATGGTAAAATACCTCTGAAACAACAGGACAGGAAGGAATTCTGGGTAATCAGCCTACCAGAGCGTCCGCATGTGACGCGAGCGATGACATCACTACCTGTGTGAAGATGCTCCCGCAGAGAGAACACGTCCACTGCAGCCGCAGAGACAGCACACGCACCACGTGACCTTTGACCTGACCCTCCACCCCCCGCTGCGTCCTGGCCGACGCCCACTCGCCCAAGAGCATCATGGGAGGAGGAGCCTGAGACACACCTGACCTGCAGAGAGAAGGACGGAAGCCATCTCTGAACTCAAGCGTGAAAAGCTGAACTCAAAGTCAAAATATCACGTATTTATCAAATCACCTTTTCACATTATTCTCAAAATTGGAGTTGATTCTAATTCTACTTCCTTAAAGTCATGAAACTGAACTTGTCTTTTATTCCCCGCTATAACGCACACTATATTGCCAATAGTCTTGGACGTCTGCCTTTACATGCACATGAACTTTAATGACATCCCATTCTTAATCTGTAGAGGTTAATATGGAGTTGAAACTAACCTGAGTTCAGGGATTTGGAGGCGTGTCCCAAAACGTTTGGCAATATAGTGTGTATCACAGTTAATCAAACCAGGGAAAAAAACGTTTTCGTCCATCGGGGACGGATTGGATCGCAGAAAGTGGGCGTCACAAACAAAATGGAGGCAGACATGAAAATAATGATATGCATAAATCGTTCATAATAACTAATAATATGTGCATTAGTGCAAAATAATACAATATAACACAGAAAATAAAGAAATCATTCATAATACAAAAAATACAACATTTGATTTCATACTGCCTTTAATTTCAAACTACAATTCTACATCCTGTTCACTTCCTGGTTCAAGTGAACACACTCACCCTGAACAGACTGACCTCAGATCAGTGACGCTCACACGGCTGATGGGGAGAGAGCGGCAGTACACGTTACACGCCCTGAAACACACACACACACACACACACACACACACACACACACACACACACACACACACACACTCAAGTCAAGGTCGATTATTTGAGTTTTTCCACAAACACACTGTGTCAAAGCAGCTTTACAGTGTTTCTGGGAAACGATGATACCCTTCAAACATCTGTGGTAAGATTAAAAAAAAAGATAAATTAATATTTTGATTCATCAAGGATGTGATTAAAGTGACAGTAAAGACATTTATAATGTTACATTATATATTAATGTATTAAATGCAAATAAATGCTGTTCGTAAATTCTGAAAAAAGTCTCACAATATCCATAAAAATATGAAATAGCACAACAGTTTTCAACATTTTTTTTCATACATTTTTGATCACATGTATTTCTACATAATCTACAATCGGAGATCAAACAATATTTTTATTATCTTTCAAATAAATAAAAAAGTAAATAGATAAACAAAAATAAACTATTAAAACAAAATGGTACAAATAAAGAGCAACACAAGCGATGACTGTGGAAAGGATATTATGACAAAGGTCACAGTACTAAGACAAATTCAGAAAGTCAAATTAATCACATAATTTGATTACGAATGTTAATAACCTCTGAGCTGCACACATGTAGTGTCCACACTCCTACTGAACTGATCAACCAATCAGTGAAAGCTTCAGAAAATCAACTTTTTTAATAATAAACCCCTGTCAGATCAAGTGTGTGTGAAAGCCTCGGCGCCTGACCTGGACACTTTGCGCTGAACGTGGTGTATCTGCAGCGACGCTCCGGGGATCAGGCCGTGTGTGTACGGGCCGCACGACAGATCCAGGTACACGTGGATCACATGACCTGGACACGCGGAGTCCTGGACGCTCAGACGCACCCTCAGGTCCTCGACGACGCCCGCATCTGGAGGATTACAGTGAAGCTCAAGCCGACTCACACACACAGATATTGTTTCAAATGTTAATGCACTTTAAAAAGTCAATGTCATTTCATTTCAATAAAAGATGCGATGCTTGATTCGGTTTATATTTGCTCATTGCGCTCGCTTGCGCCCTCTTGTGGACACAGGAGACAATACAGAACTTCTTTCCTCTAACATTATTGCCTTTAGAATTCGAATACAATCCAAATTTTGCTAATATTTAAGAAAGAAATGTGAATTTAGCTTTTCAGCCATTTTACCGCCCTTCTGCAGAGAGAGAAAAAGTGGAGGCGGAGCCAAACCTTTATCGGCAGTCAGTGATTGGATCTTGGGTTTAGTTCCGCTGTCCTCCTGTAATGTGATTCGCTGAGCGACGACTCCATAGAAAGAGACGATCTCAGGGGCGGAGCTGTTAAAACACACAGAGCGTCTCTCAGTGACCGACTGAAGATGTGAGCGTCTACAGATGTGCTTAGCTGTAGCGGATAATCGTATAAACCTGCTGTGAAGAACCTCGGATACGCTCATCAGCGCCGGAACATCTGACGGATCACACTGCAATACACAACACACTTGTTTTATTTCAGCTTTCAAACATTTCTCAGTTTCGTTTAGTTCAACGTGATGTGCTAAACTGAAAGCATCTGCACCTGCTCGTCTGCTAGCGTGTCTGCTAGCGTGTGCAAACGCCACTGCGGCTGCAGCAGGAGGGCGGGGCTACTGAGCTGTGAGACTCCGCCCCTCGCAGAAACCCCTGTGGCCTTTAACACACTCACATCCTGAGAGACGGACAGAGAGATGACATCATTACTCGCAGTCATGTCATTCAAACCTGTGTCTTTTTTTACGTTTCACGGAGGGATCGACATGATAAAATGTGTAAATTATGACAGAATGATAATCTTTTGGTGTACTGTCCCTTTAACACATTGCTAACATTTTACTAGCATGATTTAACACATTGCTAGCATGATTTAGCACATTGTTAACATTGTTTTAACATTGCTAGCATGCTTTAGCACGTTGCTAGTATGTTTCTAACATAATTTAATAAATTGTCAACATGATTCAGCACATTGTTAACATGTTTTAGCATTATTTAACACATTGCTAACATGTTTTACCGTTGTTAGCATGACTTAACACGTTGCTAGTAGGTTTCTAACATGAATTAACACATTGCTAACATGATTTGGTGTATGCTGACATGATTTAACATGTTCCTAGCATGTTTCTTGCATAAATTAGCATATTGCTAACATGTTTAGCATGATGCCAACATGATTTAACAAATTGCTAACATGTTTTAACATGACTTAACACACTGCTAACATTTACTAGCATGTTGCTAACATGACAACACATTATTAACATGTTGCTTGCATGATTTAGCACACTGTTCTTAACATGAATTTGCACCAAGCTTGATTTAGTATGTTGCTAGCATGATTTAGTACATTGCTAGTGCTTCTAGCATGATTTAGCAGAAGAAGAAGTAGTAGAAGCGGTACGTGTCCGTCAGACGGTCTCTTCCTGTTGAAGTGGGCAGTTCTTGATCAGAATAAACAGTCTAACGTCAGACACAGTAAAATGGCGGAGGAGAGCGAGTCGTACCGCGGTGTTGAGTGCGATTAATCTGTACACACACCCAGGATGAAGGACGGGGAACCAGCGAACACACGAGCCCATGAAGTGCAGCTCAATCTGCAAACACACACACACACACACACACACACACACACACACACACACACATCAGCAGACACACTAAAGGCCCGTTCACTATAACTATAAAGATAACGATATACTTCTAAAAATCGTTCTCCATATAATAGCAGAGCTATAACGTTAAAGGTATGAGGAACGATATCGTTGGGATCACTTTCAGAACGATTTTTTTCCTGCTGTCGAACGATAAAACACTGACAGCCAATCAGAATCCACTCGAATTTAAAGGGCATTTAAAATGGCAGAAGACAGAAGATAATCGCAGAGATCCAGAATATATAATCTAGTTATAGTTATAGATATCGTTGTTGGTGTGAACGCTAATATAGTTATCGTTATAGGTATCGTTATAGTGATCGTTATAGGTATCGTTATAGTGATCGTTATAGGTATCGTTAAAGTGATCTTTATAGGTATCGTTATAGTGATCTTTATAGGTATCGTTATAGTGATCGTTATAGGTATCGTTATAGTGATCGTTATAGGTATCGTTATAGTGATCGTTATAGGTATCGTTATAGTGATCGTTATAGGTATCGTTAAAGTGATCTTTATAGGTATCGTTATAGTGATCGTTATAGGTATCGTTATAGTGATCGTTATAGGTATCGTTAAAGTGATCTTTATCGATATCGTTCTTGGTGTGAACGGGCCTTAACACGACAGCTGACGATAACTGGCGCTCCTGACCTTCCGAAGTGTCCCGTCTCGCTCCCGCTCCTGTGTCCTGCAGTTCCTGGGGTCGCTCTCCCAGCGCTGAGCGTCTCCCAGACACGCGGCTCGGCACACGAAGCCCAGCTGCAGTGTGTGTGTGTGTGTGTGTGTGTGACCCGCGCCGGAGCCGTTCTGGAGCCTCACTCCCTGCTTGCTCTCCAGCCGGAGGAGCAGACTCACACACGCCGCAGGGGTCAGAGGTCGCTCGGGTGCCGCACCAGGGGTCAGAGGTCGTTCGGGC
>NC_138235.1:41621645-41626645 GCF_964197995.2 Scardinius erythrophthalmus
CCACTCTCATTAATGGAGTTCAGCTCTTAAATCATTACAGAGAAGTTACAACATTTTTAATATTCTAATAAATAGAAATATTTGTAGTGGATGCGATGCGTCCGAACACTATTCCTGTGGCGTTCTGTGCGCTAATGTTTGCTTAGCGCATGATAATGGCAGAACTCGTGATCTGAGGAAATATTTCCACACAAATAATGATCAATAATGCACATCTGTTTCCATTAAAAATATAAAGCAATTAAAAACACTATTTGCCAAGTCTTGCGCAGTTTCTGGCGTTCGCACGCTTTTATAACTCAGAATATTATTTTAGCGTACGCCATTTTTGACATTACACTCACCTGATGACATCACTCACCTGAATCTCCGCCCCCGGCCTCAAGCCGCCGCCCCATTTCTGAGCCGGCTGATAGGCCAGGCAAAGCCCCACCTGTCTGTCAATCTCATAAAGCCCCGCCTCTGCGTTCAAAATCTTCGTGACTGTACCCTGTCAATCAAACACACTGTTACAGCACAGGTCAAAGGTCACACCCGTTTGATTCTCTTTACGAGTATGAAATATAAGTATCCTGCTTCACAAAATGTCAAGTATTTTAATTATTTTATCTGTTTTATTCTTTTAAATCATGTTATTTCCAATTAAAATACAAATAGGAAAGACAATGAGTTAAAAATGGTAAAAAGTAGTTTTTTACCAAATTTATATTTTATAGACCCTTAAAAAAAAAACATATTTCAATGTATAAAAACACATTAATTCCACTTTAATTCTCCATTGTTGCGGCTCCTCTCTTCCCAGTCTGTCAGTAACGCTCTGTTTACTTCCTGTCTCTATGAAGCCCCTCCTTCTGAAAAGCACACTGTGCTCTGATTGGTCGGCTGAAGCAGTGTGTTGTGATTGGTCGAGCGCTGCAAGTGTGTTTGGGAAATGCCCCGCCCCTTACCATAACCGCCAGTTTAACACACTACTAACTAACTCAACCAGGCCCTGCCCCTTTATTCTGCATATTAATTATTATAATGAGGAATATTGTGACGTGTTCGTTCCCGGAAGAAACTCAAGACTCAGGAACACTGACACTGATATAGAGGAGAACTGCAACACTACACACTGAACACAGATGAAGAATGGGAGCGCTTCAGTTGTGTAGTTTTGCCGAGCCTCACCTTGAAGCTGATGAGTGTGGAGCGCTTGACTCTGACTGAGGGGGCGGAGCTTGACGCTGTACCTGACGGCAGGTGTGTGTGTGTGTGCGTGTCTGTGTGTGTGTCTGGTTGTTCTGAGCTCTCGTGCGGATGAAGACGTGACTGGCAGCTGTCGGACAACACCCGCCGTCCCTCCAGACCCTGCAGTGAACACACACGCAGAGACGACACGCACACACTCTGGCCCACACACACACACTGCCTCCAGTACTGATGCTTGGCTTCCTGCAGAGGGAAGTTAAAGAAAGGTTCATCAGACTGTAACTCAACAGAAAGTGTGTTTTCTTGCCAGTATTTTGTTCACATTCATGATGGACAGCAAACTCACATTCACAAGGGCGTAGATTTGGTTTGAACATTGGGGGGGTTGAAGTTTGGGTTCTGCATATTTTTCATGTGATCATGGTATACATATTGAGGGGGTTGTAATGCATAGATTTAAATATTGGGGGGGTTATCTCCCCCCTAACCCCCCCACAAATTACGCCCCTGCACATTCACAACTGGGCCCTAACACTTCTTTCCCTCGCGGGTCAAAATGACCCAAAGCCCTAAAATTATAATTTTTCATTTATTTTTTTGTCCAGAAAGCTTATTTTATTTCATTTTCATAATATTTTAATACATTTTTTGGGAGATTTTTTGTTATTTTTTATTTTATTTACCTTTAAATTACTAGATTTAATCAATAAATACGAAATAAATAGTAATTTAAGCACATTCCTCACATTCTTTCAACTTGAATTCAAAATAACTCACCATTTCATGCATAACCCTTTTAATTTAGCTTAAAATATCTTTGCCGACCTCTTGTGTAAAAATAATAATATAAGATGATATTTCATTACTCTAGATGGCCTTATTGCTCTATATGGAATAAATGAGCTGTTCCTCTGGGTCCTAAAGCCAGTCACCTTCAGTCTGCATTCAGATACACATGTAGACATTATACAATCATTTTTTGGTAAAGTTTGCGCATTTTTAGTTTGAACTTTGGGCATTTTTATGTTTATTCTATGTGTACTGAAGCATTCCTCGCATTCCATTCATTCCTAAGGGGGTCAGATTGACCCGAGACGGAAGGATTTGTTACTTTTTTAAATTTCAACCACAAAACTCCTCGAATCCATTATATTTTTTTGTGTACTCGTGGTTCAAATTCGACAAAAGTCCTCTGATGAACAGTAAATTTTTTTTTTTTTAATTAAAAATGAGTTTTGGGTGGAAATGACCCGAGGAAGGATGATGATGTACTTTAATGCTCTTAAACACTGACCGTGATGAAGACGGGCACTGACGATCCTCCTTCACTGAGGATGAGGCAGAAGAAGCGTTTCCCACCAATCAGCAGCAGCGGACAGACCACGCTCACCTGCCCGCTGACACACACATACACCTGATCCTCACACCTGACACACACACACAACTCGCCATTAATCCACTATCACCATTAATTATCATTAAAATACAATCACCCACAATTTCTGAAGAGACAACTAAACAAATAACATGTCATTAAAGTCTGAGGTTAATTTGAATTAATAATCTTTCAAAATAATCGGATGAGTGAATGATTCAATGACTTCACTTGTTTCATTACTGGACGAATCAGCATTTTTAAATGAATCTCTTGATTGAATGATTCAATTACTCACTCATAAAGATTTAACTTGTTTAATTTCTGGATGAATCAGCGTTTTTTAACAAATCTCTTGAGAGAATGATTCAATGACTCCCTTATAAGTACTTCACTTGTTTCACTACTGAATGAATCAGTGTTTATGAATGAATCTCTTGAGTGAATGATTAAATAACTCACTCATAAAGATTTCACTTATTTTATTTCTGGATGAATCAGCGTTTTTTAACAAATCTCTTGAGTGAATGATTCAATGACTCCCTTATAAATACTTCACTTGTTTCATTACTGAATGAATCAGCGTTTTTTAACAAATCTCTTGAGAGAATGATTCAATGACTCCCTTATAAGTACTTCACTTGTTTCATTACTGAATGAATCAGCATTTTTAAATGAATCTCTTGAGTGAATGATTCAATGACTCACTCATAAAGATTTCCACTTATTTTATTTCTGGATGAATCAGCGTTTTTTAACAAATCTCTTGAGAGAATGATTCAATGACTCCCTTATAAATACTTCACTTGTTTCATTACTGAATGAATCAGTGTTTATGAATGAATCTCTTGAGTGAATGATTAAATAACTCACTCATAAAGATTTCACTTATTTTATTTCTGGATGAATCAGCGTTTTTTAACAAATCTCTTGAGTGAATGATTCAATGACTCCCTTATAAATACTTCACTTGTTTCATTACTGAATGAATCAGCATTTTTAACAAATCTCTTTAGAATGAATGAATCAATGACAAACACATATTTTAACAGTCACTTGTCGAAATAAATGTACACTGCCTACTGATGTAACGATGTAAATTTTACGTTATTTGAAGTGCCAAGTTACTTTTAAAAGGTGATTTACTCTATTGTAATCGCTGCCATAGACATCATTGCTTATATCCGAACTATAGTTTATCCCACACCTCTGCCTCAGAAGTTCAGCCGCCCGCGTCACACTCATGACCTCACTCAGGGTTCCTCCGGGGTCAAAGGCCATGGCCTCCAGGGTCAAGCACACTGGAGAGTCGATCAGCTCTAGGTAGCCCGCATCAGGTGCATTCTGGGGGATGTAGTTCCATGTGGGAAACAGCATCAGCCTCCCCAACCAGAGACAAGACGACGTCAGCATCTGGACGACAAACAACATCTTCAGTGTCACATGATCCTTCAGAAATCATTCTAACAGGGTTCTATATCAGACGGGTTGCAACGTTGCTTTTGTGTGAAAAGATTGCTTTATCAATAAATTAAACACTAATTTCACATATATTGCCTTTCAATAATTCAAGCACTTTTCAAGTACCTTTTCATAAATATGTCTGTTTTCAGGACTTAAATTTCAAAACGTCAAATTCAAGCACTTTAAGCACCTTGTGCGAACCAAGTTCTAATATGCTGATTCGCTGCTCAAGGAACATTTCTGATTATTATGAATGTCACGTGTAACACTCACCATACAGGACACACTCCCTCCAGCGTCTCTCACCCGCCACGACCCGTCACTCGACCCGCTGGCCCGCCCGTCACACAGAAAGCCAATCAGAAGCAGGTTGTCGCGTGGGAGTGGCTTGTGTTCAGGCAGCATTAGCTCCGCCCCCCTGGCGCTCTCCCTGTAGTGGGCGGAGCTCCAGCTGAGGCTGCTAAAGCAAGGGGTTCTCTGCTCACGCTTCAGCTCCGACACCGACACACACCTGAGAGGAAATCAAGGGATTTACCATGGACACACTGCAAAACATGCTTTTCTTAATAGTACATTTGACTTGTTTCCAGTCCAAATATCTAAAAACTCATAAATCAAGATGCATTTACTAGATTAATAAAATGATATAAGATATTATGTCCTGTTTTCTGGGGGAATTAATCAAAATGAAGTGAGTTGATGCTTAAAACAAGCAAAATGATCTGCCAATGGAGTCAGAAAAATAATCTTAATTCAAACAGAAACAACATTATTTTTCTCCCCAATGGCAGATCATTTTGCTTGATTTAAGCAAAAATTCACTTAATTTGTATTTATTTCCCCAGAAAACCAGACTTAATATCTTATGTCATTTTACTACTTTAGTAAATGGATATTGATTTAAGAAATGTTTGATATTTGGACTGGAAACAAGACAAAAATACTGAGTAAGAAAAGCTTGCCTGCGCGC
>NC_138235.1:41631645-41636645 GCF_964197995.2 Scardinius erythrophthalmus
CGCTCTCAGACCCGTTTCACGCGTGTATCGAGTTAATCTCGGGTTTATGGATGATATAATGTGTTTGGAGAGAGAAATCAGGGAGGGGGTGGGGGTGCATTGAAGGAAATAGGCGGGAAAGAAAATGGAGGAATCTTTGTTCAACAAAAGCCTCCGACCAACTAACAACAAAAGTGTTTTAAAACATTTAAATTCGCCATTTTGAGCCAGAACTAATTTACGCATGCATGCATTTCAATGCAACTTATTTTTATTTACATGCATTTATTTATTTTTTTGTGAATTGAATTTTCATGCAATGCGTTTTCAGCGAATAAAAATTAAATACTCAAATATGTTGAATAGTATTAAAAATAAGTTGTATTGAAATGCATGCATAGATTAGTTCTGGTTGAAAATGCACGAATTTAACGCTCAAACTAATTTAAACGTTTTATATTATAAATAGCATGTTGTTTTTAAAAGTAAGTCAAATCATTTGACTTGTGAAATGACGGATATCCGATATAGTGCAAACGTTTCACAAGTTAAAATGTTTTATTTACTTTCAAAAACAACATGTTTTATATAATATAAACATTTAAAGGGTTAAATTCGTGCATTTTAAGCCAGAGCTAATCTATGCATGCGTGTATTTCAATAAAACTATTTTTACATTTATTCAACTTAGTTGAATTTTTAATGTGTAACATGCTATTTATAACATAAAACATTTAAAAATGTTAAACTAACAGTTTGAATTTGCACGTTTTAGCCAGAGCTGATATATTGCATGCATTTCAATGCAACTTATTTTTAATACTATTCAACGTATTTGAGTATTTAATGACTGATATCCAATGTAATGCAATTGAAGTATTTGAAATCAAAACATGCTATATTAACAGATTGGGTAAATGCCAAAATTATTCTAGTCAATATTAATCAATCTTCGCCAAATGCTTTTGATGTGTTTATGTATTTAATGCTTGATTTTCAGTAACGCTGTGTGTTTTCTGTCAGTGGATCAGCCATGGTGAAAGGAGACGTGAACAAACCCAAGGGAAAGACGTCTGCGTACGCGTACTTCGTGCAGACGTCCCGCGACGAGCACAAACGCAAGAGTCCCGACGTGCCGATCAACTTCTCCGAGTTCTCCAAGAGATGCTCCGAGAGATGGAGGGTGAGCAGTCCATGTCTGTGTCTCGCGCTCGTGTGTCGTTGAATCATCCGCTTAACCTTCTGTCTGTCGCCCCGCAGGCGCTGAGCGCGGCGGAGAAGAGCAGGTTTGAAGACCTAGCTAAAGTGGATAAAGTTCGCTACGACAAGGAGATGAAGACCTATGTGCCGCCCAAAGGCGTGGGGAAGACGGGGAGGAAGAAGAAAGACCCGAACGCCCCCAAGCGCCCGCCGTACGTCCCGCGCGCGCGAACACATCGTATGCTAACATGCACGTCTCAGTGATTTCTAACAGGTTTTTCTTTTTTGCACAGGTCTGCCTTCTTCGTCTTTTGCGCGGAGTATCGGCCGACGATAAAGAGCGAAAACCCCGGTCTGTCCATCGGAGAAACCGCGAAGAAACTGGGAGAGAGGTGGTCGAAACAGAGCGTCAAAGACCGCCAGCCGTTCGAGCAGAAGGCCGCCAAACTGCGCGAGAAATACGAGAAGGTGAAGAAACTATAGAATTAGAATGTAACAGTTACATTTTTCATAATTGTAATTTTAGTTTATACATTTATTTATAAATTTTGTGTATATATATATATATATATATATATATATATATATATATATATATAATATACACACTAATTCTAAACTAATTTTAGATGTGATTAATTGATTTGACGGCAGCAATATATATTATAAATATATACATGTATTTTTGTGTGTAATGTTATTTATATATCTATATCACTGCTGTCAAATCGATTAATCGCATCGATTTGTTTATATAATGTATGCATGTGTATAAAACACTTAAATGTATCAAACTGGCTTAAATGCACACATTTAAATGTTTTATTGATATATAGCATGTTTTGTTTTTAAATACTTAAAGTAAACAATGAACAAAACATTGATCTTGTGCATAAATTGTGGTTTTAATTATTTGATGTGAGCCGTGATGTTTATGTAATGAGGTGGGCGTGGCTAGAGTGTCTGACCTCTCTCTGATTGGCAGGAGGTGGCAGCGTACCGCGCAGGGGGCGGAGCCGCTAAGAAGGCGCCGGGGCGACCGACTGGCTCCACTAAAAAGGTCCAGCCCGAGGCTGATGACGACGATGATGACGAGGAAGAGGAGGACGACGACGAGGATGATGATGATGAGGATGATGATGATGACGACGAGTAATGCAGCGTCGCTGACGGGGGTTTATTTTGTGTTTTTCCATCTTGTACATGTTTAACGACTCGAGCAATAACGCAAGTGATCTCTTTTTAGATTTCTTTTTATTTTTGTACACGTCTAGCGGTTGATCCTGTAATGTGTAGAAGGGCGTTTTTATAATAAATTTTTAAAGACTTTGATAGTTTGTGTTTTTTTTTCTCTGGTCTTGATGAGGTTTGATGGGTGGAAATAATTGAAATGGCATTTCAAAGGTGATTTGAGCTTGACTTATGAAATTGTTCTTGTGGACTAGCAAAGTTAAGGGAATGTTAACTAATAAAAAAATATGATTGTTAACAGTTCCCTTACTCTAAATTGAAAAATGCATTTAATGAAACATTTGATGTAATTTTACAGTAAAATACTGTTAAATGTAAAATTTGAGTGTAAAAAAAAAACTAATACTCATATACAGTGTAAACTTCCCAGAATTCCCTGGGTTTTTCTTTTAAATATGGTTTGTGTCACATCTTATATTGTTTATTGCATTATTTCAGTGTTTGTGTAAGGCACTGGACGTATTAGTGTTTTATTCAGAAAATTTGATGAACTTTGATTCATGTTTTTACTTACTGAATCTTTAAGGCATGTCTGTATATTATAAGGGGAAAGTTAAAATGTTGCCATTATTTTTTATGCCACGAAAAAAGTTTTTTTTAATGAGATTAAACATTCGAAATTGTCTAAATTATGAAACTTTATTTGATATTTTGGCTTTTCTTCATAATTATGACGGTATTTCAACTTTTTGTCGTAAGAAAATGTAAAAATGAATGACAAAATGCATACGATTAATACAATGAATGACTAAATAAAAATTGGATTCAAATAAATACAAGATAGATAACCTAAAATAAATTGTAATACTGTTGTTAAATGTATTATTTAAATCAATTTTACTTTTAATATTTCTAACATTTTATTATCTACTTCTAATGTAATTCCTCTCAATCTTAGATAAAAAAAAGATTAAAAACATGCATTTTGACAAGAAACAGCTCAAGATCATTTTGTACATGTCCAATAATTGGTTTGTTTTTAACGCTTCTGCGGCTAGATAAAGAGTTTTGACAGAAAGAACATTTTGGTGGATCTTCTAGTGTTAAAGTCCCTGTAGTCAATCATTGTATCACTTAAAACTCATCTTTGATCACCAAAATGACATATTTAAACATTTTTTCCTTCATGCCTTAAAATATCTTGAATGTAACTCGACACCCTTGCTTCATTAAGTATGCGCGGTTCTATGAATATGCAAATAAGCCCCGCCTCCACTCACTCAGCTCAGAGATCCACTGGTTGACGATCACACGTTGATCTGATTGGTTACAAGGTAGTTTGTGACGTCAGAAACACCAGCGATTTCAAAGCGTGTTTTTGAGACTGTCTTTGGTTCACTGCAGTTTTAAGGAGGAAATACTCAGCAATGACTTATGAACTTACACATGGTTTGTCTTAAAGCAGATTAAAAACACCACATAGACACATAAACAACATTAAAGCTGGATTTTCACCACAGGGGGACTTTAAAAGTCCAATAATAGGATACTTGAGGAAGGTTCTGTTCCTCTGATCCACATCTCTGTTCATGCAGAAGTCATTCACTCAAGCGCTTCATTAAAGTCCTGCAGGAGAAAGTGTGTTTATTCTCACATCAAGCAGTACACGTGTATCCTCCAGCACAGGAGAAACCCAGATCAGTACATGAAGGAAAATGGCAAACGTACACTATAATAACCGATTCATAAAGGTGAATCTCTGTAGTGAAAACATCAACATCACGTGCAAACACACCGGCTCCATTCACAGCTTTAACACGCGCGTTTGGACTGCCATTCACACACACTCACAGATAATATTCATATATATATATTCATATAGAGCTCACAAAGTGTGTGAATTCAGAATTATTGCCATATCAGATGTGACTGACAGGAAATCTGTGATAATACTATCAATAATAACACTGCAGATGTTTCATGAAATCATTAGATCCATTAGAAAACAGAGATTTGATTCAGAATGACAGGAACCACATTTATGCCACATGGGAAAAAATCTGATTTATGGCATAAAATGTAAACATTATGACAGTCATAATTATGAGATTAAAAATTATCATGTTTTGTCATAATTTTGACTTTTTTAATTTGGACTTTATCATAATTATGATGTCATCATTACATTTTTTCACAATTATTAATGTTTGAAAATTTTTAACTTTTCACCACAGTTATGACTTTTTGACAATTATGACTTTTCATCTCATAATTATAACTTATTATCAATTTCAACTTTTTGTCATAATTATGACTTTTTAAGTGATAATTTCAACTTTTCAACTCATAATCGCCTTAGTATGTCACAATTACAACTTTTTGTGTCAAAATTATGAATTACAAAGGCATGATTTTTTTCTTATGTGACAGTAATGACCTTCCATATTCAGAATTATTGATGCATCAATTGACAATAACTTCTAAATTCTCATCAGTGTAAATGACATCTAATAACAATGTCACTGAACACAGAAATCTGAAAAAAAATCGCAATATTGATCAAAAAAAATGTATAGTGTTTTTGTCCATATGGCATGACTCTAATGTAAACTGAAACAAAGTCAAATTTG
>NC_138235.1:41644145-41646645 GCF_964197995.2 Scardinius erythrophthalmus
AACTCACAAGAACAAAATAAAACGTTGTGCTTGTGTAAAGTAAAAGAAAACAATCAGACGCACTTTCATGATCTCCGTAAACTGGAGCGCGAGAACTGAAACAAATATAGGCTAAAGCTTGAAATGTCCACTTTAAAACGAACAAATTCGAATCGAAAGCTTACCTTCTGATTTTGTAATTCGAAAGGTGCATTTCTCTCTAAAAGCGCATCTGCTTAACAGCGGATATGGAGATGTGATTTTAGCCAAAACAATAGTTTATTAATAATATTAATGGCTCTTCTCATTCAGCACTGCGGGAAAAACATCAATTCCAGGTTCTAATTTGGCCTTAGAAAACCAGTAAAATCGACATGTTTTCCATATTAATTTGTGACTATTTTAAATGTTTAATAAGGGGGCAAAAAGTCATAAACAAACATCTGAAAATTCTTCGATATTTACTTTTTTTTGCGCAGCAGCTGGTGTAGCCAGTTCAAATTAAAATTTTGGTGTTCCACTTTGCGTTTTAAAAAGACAACAACCGTTCATTTTTCGTTTTTCAATTACGGGTTAAAAAAAGGAAAAACGAATGGACACAAAATAGCCTATGGATCGTTTGGACAGAATACGAGACAGAGTTCTTTATTAAATTCATTAAAAAATAATAATAATTAGACTATAGGAATACTGGATTCTAAATCTCAAAGAAATGCCACAATCAAAACCTCGGAGCAGAAATGAGGGCGAAACACCCAGAAACTCCATGTGTCGTTCGCATTATAAGGGTCTTTCCCTGCCATTAATGCTTGGATAACACGCCACGTCTCCTTTCATTAATAATAATAATGTCTAATGCGGTGGCTGTGATATTATATAAACCAACGTCAGTTGCCGTGATTTTGGGAATGACTTATCGCGAGAGAAAAAAGGATGTTTTAGTTGCATAACATCGGTAATGGAAACGCCGTCATTTCGCAATAGTTTTTTATCGATATTTAGATAATAGCGCAAAACATTTGCGCAAATCTGTAATGGAAACGCGGCTACTGAGAACAACAGAAGCAACGCAGAAAACAAAGAACAATAAAGGGGAAAACAGGGACAATTCAACAGCAGACACGGAGCAAGTGAAACACAAGGGCTGTTTATATACACCAGGAGTAACACGCTTAACAAGTGAACAACACACACTGGAGGACCAGTGAACAGACTACGAGTGTCCCAGTGCAGGAGGACAGGGCGGCGCCGGCAGCAACCGCGGACAGGTTTGAGTGTTTGATTGAGAGCTGTACTATTCTGAACACACACACTCACAGAAGCTAGACTATTCTGAACACACACACTCACAGAAGCTAGACTATTCTGAACACACACACTCACCGAAGCTGGACTATTCTGAACACACACACACACACTCACCGAAGCCAGACTCTTCTGAACACACACACACACTCACCGAAGCCGGACTCTTCTGAACACACACACACACTCACCGAAGCTGGACTATTCTGAACACACACACACACACACTCACCGAAGCCGGACTCTTCTGAACACACACACACACACACACACTCACCGAAGCCGGACTCTTCTGAACACACACACACACACACACACGCAGAGCCGGCCCGAGGCATAAGTGAACTAAGCGGCTGCTTAGGGCCCCGTGGCCACCAGGGGGCCCCCAATCGACAATCAAGTTTTTTTTTTGTTTTTTTTTTTTACATATTAATTAACTTAAACAAGTGACATAAATGAATGAATTAATGACTAATTCAAGACAAGAAAATTCTGATTTCATGATCAATATACCTGCGCATAACCTCGCGTGCATAGACAATTCTTGCGAAAAGTCACGGTAATGTTAAGCCATGTCACAAAAATTTGATTTGATCAATGGTTGATGATTTACATTTAAAACAATGATTTATCCTTTAAATTTAATAATATTCTGAACAGAACAAGAGTAAAAAAATAACTATAAACAAGCCAAAACGAAATAATTTAAAGCGAAAGTGAAAGTAAGCGGCGTTGGGCTCACGTATCTCTCTCAAAAGAATCAAAATGTTTCAACATTCGCGATGTATTTGGATGGTAAACTATTCTTTATTATAGGCTTCTTTGTACTTTACTCACGTTCCAATACTGACGGGGAAAAAAATCATCCTCTTCACTTGCTAAAAATGTGCTTGGAAACATCACAGTGGAGCGGTGCTTACGCTGAATGTACGAATTGTACAACTGACTATTTAAACAGAGCAGTGTAATTTTTATATGTTAGGTTGACTATTTTATTATTATATTCTCTTACGGCTATAATGAACAGGCGTGTGTGTGTGTGTGTGTGTGTGTGTGTGTGTGTGTGTGTGTGTGTGTGTGTGTGTGTGTGTGTGTGTGTGTGTGTGTGTGTGTGTGTGTGTGTGTGTGTGTGTGTGTTGTGTGTGTGAGGCGCGGGCGCGATCAAACAGTGGAAATATAAAAATATACTCCGTCATGTTCATACAAGACATCATTC
>NC_138235.1:41651645-41711645 GCF_964197995.2 Scardinius erythrophthalmus
TAGTAAGAATAGTATCATCATTAAAATTATAATTATATTTACATATATTAATAATACAATTATAATGTTTGCATTAAAATGTAAAATTTTAAACTTTCATCTGGTTCTGTTTTCCTTGTTCTAATAGATCTAATAAATACATTTATAAATATAAAATAAATAAAAAATTACGTAAAAATATAAATATACATTTATAATTTATAAATATAAGTTATAATATAAATTAAATAAAAAATTAAATCAGGTTATGTTTAACATTACTTGACTACATTAGTAAACATGAACTAACAATGAAAATACTTCTAAGGCTAATAATACTAATTCAACATTTACTAAATTAAAAGTTGTTTCTGTTATCATTAAAGGGTTAGTTCACCCAGAGATGATAATTCTGTCAGTAATTACTCTCCCTCATGTTGTTCAACCCCGTAAGACTCTCGTTCATCTTCGGAACACTAATTAAGATATTTTTGCTTAAATCTGAGCGCTGGATCACTCCTCCATAGGCTTCTAAGGCACTATAACTGGCTGGCCCAGAAAAGTTATTAAAGAGATCGTTAATATAGTCCAAGTGACTACAGTGGCTCAATCTTAAGTATATAAAGCGACGAGAATACTTTTTGTGTGCAAAAACAAACAAAAACAACGACTTTATTCCACTTTTCATTTCCTTCTCTCTGGGCCTCTAGTCTTTTCACGTAGTGTTTAAGCGTAGCGCGTCTGTGTTTCACGTCACCACGTATCACACATGACCAGCGTCGGCCAATAGTGAGCCTACGTGGTGACGTGCAACACAGACGCGCTACGCTATTACACTACGTGAACTCACGTGGAATAAAGTCGTTATTTTTGTTTGTTTTTGCGCACAAAAAGTATTCTCGTCGCTTTATAATCTTAAGATTGAGCCACTGGAGTCACTTGGACTATATTAACAAGGTCTTTAGTACATTTTCTGGGCCAGCAAGTTATAGTGTCCATAAGCCTGCAGGAGGAGTGATCCAGCGCTCAGATTTCATTAAAAAAAAATTAATTTGTGTTCCGAAGATGAACGAGAGTCTTACGGGGTTGAACAACATGAGGGAGAGTAATTACTGACAGAATTATCATCTCTGGGTGAACTATCCCTTTAAAAGACAATATTCTAAAGATGGCAGCGCCCTCGTTTCTCTGGCGCATAAGGTCTTATAGAAGACTTATTATCTCTGTAAAGCTGCTATGAAACAATCTATATTAATAAAAGCGCTATATAAATGAAGGTGACTTGACTATAGATTATGGTGTGATTGCAGGCAGACGAGAGTTAAGGACCTGTCAGCCTGTGCCATCAAGAGCTTCAAGACACAACTTTGTATTTAAGTCATGTCACTTTATTTATACACAGAGTGTTTCAGAGCAGCTTTACAGAGATAACAGGAAAATAACGCAACAGAGTGTGTTTCCAGAAGAGAATAGCGTCACAGTCCAGCTTCAGTCAGTTCAGAGATGCTTCATTTTTGTTGTAAAAAGGTTATTAATTTTGTTCATATATATATATATAAACAGCCACTCTGGAGAAAACTGTGATGTCATCGTCCAGCTCAGTTCTCATATAATGGTGTTAATGCAGGAGATCAATAACATTGATGAATATTAAATAAAAATGTCCCCAATGGAACATTATTGTAAAGTGTCACCATAAATTGTCCAATTATACAATTATAAATATTATTAAACATATAATTTAGGTTAACTTTCGTAATAATGTTCATTTAGGCTAATGTTCATCAGCATGTTCAAACACTCTCTCTCTCTCTCTCTCACACACACACACACACACACACAATGAGTGCAAGGCTAGCATCCAGTTTCACACACTAATCTTTCCAGATCTAGAATCATCGTTCGTGAGTAAATCCCTTTAGCCCAAAAAATCCCTCAGTTCTCTGTTTCTTCTTCTGCTGTTTCTCTGATGAATTCAACATTAAAAATTGATTATCCACTGCAACTTTAAATACCAGTGAAGACTGAACTAACCACCAATGTGACATTGTTTCTGTTCAATTTGAGTATTGATTCATGTTGGCGTGTGTGTGTGTGTGTGTGTGTGTGTGTGTGTGTGTGTGTGTGTGTGGTAAGGACAGAACATTGATTCACATTTCTATTTCTGGTTGGCTGGGAGGCGTGGTGCTATTTTAAACAAACATCTGCCATTGAATGTATTATGAATAATCCCCTCTTGTAAGTCGTTTTAGATAAATGCATCTGCTAAATTAATAATTGTAAATGTAATGTCTTTGATGTGACAAACTGACTATCATTATTAAGACATCCCTCACATAACATGAGAAGATTGAAATGCAATAAAAAAAGTCATAAATATTTGTTTTCTCTAACAGAAACGTTATATGTTCAGAATCATTTTAATAATATTTTTTTGTAAATTCTATCAAACAATTCCAAAACAATTTAAATACATTTTGTGGAAGATATGTTTTACTTTAAATTTCCACAGGCTTCCACTGTGACAACATGCCCCGCCTATGGTGTCACGAACTGTTTTTTCTTGTACAAAAATGATGTGAATGTTCAACAGGGTGAAAAAAATAGCATTTTGTCCACAAGACTTTAAGCCTTGTGTCTACACAGAAGATATCTTTTTACAAATAAAACCCAGAAATCTGTCTCTTTCTCTTCAGGTGAGCATCATTTCAGCGCGCGCGGCCGATTACATAACGCGCGTGAATATTTGAGATCACGTGACGGTGTTTGGTCACCCGCAGGTCTCGCGCTGTTTTCATACATTCAAAAACGACCACACTAACTACAGATAAGCGTCTACTTCTGGAACAAAAAATCTTTTTCTGAATTCACACTCAAATGAACAGTGTTAAGATTGATGTGTGATGGTTTCATAGCGACCAAACCCATCGTGTCATCATCATCATCCTCATCAGCGCGAATAACGGACGGATCTCTCTTACCTGAGTCGCTTTGTGAAACTGCTTTTTTAGCCCCGCCACAGACATTTCCACTCTTCGTTTATTCCCTTCGCTCCTCTTCAATTAATGCTTTTTTTAAGAGGCTTTTGAGGTTAAAAACAAAATATCTGTTACGGTCGCGCGGACTCGCCGAGTGTCTGGACCGATGAACGCGCGCGTGACGTCACACGACCCGCCCTGAGCGCGCGCGGATGATGATCCACAGAAGAATCAGATATTATGAACCAATAAATCATCGTTTATTGTAGGTATAATTTGAGAGCAGAGCTCCAGAGAGAGCAGTTTGTGGAGGTTTCAGCACCGCGGACAGCAGCGGCATCACGAAGACACGTCATCACCAACATCATATTCACTGCTCTTAATTATTTGTTGTATGTTCATGAAGATAAAAGTATTGACAATTTTGTAAACGTTATTATTCCGAACGGAAAATTCTTAATTCATAAATGTCAATTATCCAAATCTCCTCCTTTATAGCCTACAAGGTTTTCTGTAACTCACTCTCTCTTTTAATGAAGTCTCTTAAAGTTGCGAAAATGTAAAAGGGTCACGTACTGTGAATCTGTATTTGGTGTTCTGCGAATGTCTTTTTATACTTTTCTTTCCTCTGTTTATCTTTGGAGCTTTTGTCCTTGATACCTGTTTTTTTTTTTTTTTTTTTTGTAATGTTGTTTACAAGTTAAAAAATAATAATAATAAAATAAAACATAAACACTTAGGGGAAACCGGGGCTAGTTGTCACACAGGACCGTTTAAAAACTATAAAAGCTGAGTGCATTAGTTTGCATACTCATTTTGTCTCCCTTATTTATATAATTCGCGATAGAAAAATTGGGTCTTTTTTTATTAGCAACAATAGGTTCAATTAATTGACATGAAATAACAATGAAAAATACTTCTAAAGCATTTAAAGTCTTAGTTGATGTTAATTTTAACATTTATTAATACATTGGTTGTATTTGATAGCATTATTTAATGGACCTCAGCTGACATGAACTAACAATGACAATGTTAACAGATTAATACTGTAACAAATATATTGCTCATTGTTAGTTAAAGTAAAGAGGCCGCACTATGCATATAAAACGTTTATTTTGCACAACCGCGTTTCGGCGTGTGCCTTCAGTGTGCAAAATAAACGTTTTATATGCATAGTGCGGCCTCTTTACTTTGTTTCATATGTGTTATATAAGGCCAGCACTCTGAAAATCTAAAAAACATAGAGTGAAGCCTGCTCCCAACCCTATCACTCATAGGCCTATTGTTAGTTAATTAGCCAACATTAACAAAAGGACAACATTGGCCCATTCATTTACTGCCCTTCCGAAGATAGACATATTTTACACAGGATACAATAATAATATTCACAGATCATCCTGTTCAAAATGTCTGCTAAATGAATACATGTAAATGTAAATGAATGATCGTAATAGTCGTGTATGAATCAGATCGACCTGCTTGTAAAGACGCTCGATGGACGTGGCGCCACCTATTGGTGAAATGGCGTAAACTACAGAAACCACCACAAATATTATGGTGGTTATAAAGACATAATAGACCTTTTTTTTATTATTGCCTTCTTTCCCCACTCACCTAACTGTACACGTCGTAAAAGGCGAGCAGCGGGAGTTTGTTTCTGTCTATGATATTCAGAAACATGCCAGTTTCATTTCCATTTATCTGATAAAGTATACCACTATGTTTTACCGAGGCAACATCTCTGACAGTTGATCACGTGCTTTTTCAAAGACGTCAGTTAGAAAACGGGCGGGATTTACCTCAGTGTAGAGCGCGCGCAAGGGGTTAATTTTCTAAATGTAACAATATAGACCAACTCGATTATAATTAACTTAAGTTTGTCTCGATATAGATCCAGTGCTGGTAAATACCTATGATCATCATTACTGATTGTTGATTACTGTGTAACTCAAGGTATGTTTGTCACAAATTATGCGGTAACACTTTACAATAAGGCTCATTAGTTAACATTAGCTTACTACCTTAGTTAGCATGAACTAAGAATGAACAATACTTCTACAGCATTTATAAACCTTACTTAATATTAATTTCAGTATTTACTAATACGTTATTAAAATCAAAGGTTGTATTTGTTAACATTAGTTAATGCACTGTGAACTAACATGAACAATGAACAGCTGTATTAACCAACATTAACAGAGATTAATAAAAACTAAAACTAAAAATGTATTGCTCATTGTTAGTTTATGTTAGTTAATACATTAACTAATGAACCTTATTGTAAAGTGTTACCAATTATGTTCATAAAAAACAGTAAGCCCTATATTGAAAACATATTCTTTATTTATAAAATATTCCATATTTTAATTAGAAATATATACATTAGGTTCTTCAACCATAAACATGAAAACCTTAACATACTTTTTGCTTAGGGTTCAGAGTATTTAATTGTCCCCACATTGATTTCACACGTCTAGTACAATTATGTGGTTTTGTTTCATTAATACTGTGTATACTTTTTTCTTGATTTGCCCTGAAAGAATGGAAGTGAAATGTGACAACATGCCCCATAAGTGGGGTACGTTGTAACGACCATATGACAGCTTAAAATGTTATCTGATCTAATAAACAAATATACAAGACAAACTAAAATATTTTCTCAATAAAATACAATTAAAAACTTTTTCATATAAAATAATGGCTTTTTTTTTTAAATAAACAAATTTGATACATGTATAATGTACATGTACAATACATGTATATATAACATTGACCCTCAGTCTCTATTTACCTTTTCCTCATAGTTTCTCAATAGAATTCATAAAAGTATAGAATAGAATAGCATAGTTTTAACAGGGGCTCATTGTAACACAGAGTTACGACGTTCCCCATCTGCAGATCTGGGATTTAACCCTGGCAAGTGTCTTCTGCTAGTTAGCGAAGCATTAAAGAACTATCTCAACTTTTAAATAACAGATTGGAGGTTAAAATAATATCAGATTTTTTTTTTTTTAAATAAACATGAAAAACATGAAAAATTAACATAAGAAATGTACTTTTGCTATGGTTAAATAAATGTTCAGTTATGTCTTACAGAGAATGATTGCGTACATAAAGGCCTTAAAAACTGCTAGATCTTCTTATTTAAGTCCCACCCAACTCAAACACAAGTCCCACCCCAAAAAAACACAAGTCCCACCCATGTCAGACACAAGCCCCACCCATGTCAGACAAGTCCCACCCCCCAAAAAAACAAGTCCCACCCCCCAAAAAAAACACAAGTCCCACCCATGTCAGACACAAGTCCCACCCACCCCAAAAAAACACATCCCACCCCAAAAAAACACAAGTCCCACCCATGTCAGACACAAGTCCCACCCCCCAAAAAACACAAGTCCCACCCCCAAAAAAACACAAGTCCCACCCAACTCAAACACAAGTCCCACCCATGTCAGACACAAGTCCCACCCAAGTCAAACAAGTCCCACCCCCAAAAAAACACAAGTCCCACCCCCAAAAAAACACAAGTCCCACCCAACTCAAACACAAGTCCCACCCATGTCAGACACAAGTCCCACCCAAGTCAAACAAGTCCCACCCCCCCAAAAACACAAGTCCCACCCCCCCAAAAACACAAGTCCCACCCAACTCAAACACAAGTCCCACTCATGTCAGACACAAGTCCCACCCAAGTCAAACAAGTCCCACCCCCAAAAAAACACAAGTCCCCCCCAACTCAAACACAAGTCCCACCCATGTCAGACACAAGTCCCACCCAAGTCAAACAAGTCCCACCCCCCCAAAAACACAAGTCCCACCCAACTCAAACACAAGTCCCACCCATGTCAGACACAAGTCCCACCCCCCCAAAAACACAAGTCCCACCCCCCCAAAAACACAAGTCCCACCCAACTCAAACACAAGTCCCACCCATGTCAGACACAAGTCCCACCCAAGTCAAACAAGTCCCACCCCCCAAAAAAACAAGTCCCAGCCAACTCAAACACAAGTCCCACCCATGTCAGACACAAGTCCCACCCCCAAAAAACACAAGTCCCACCCAACTCAAACACAAGTCCCACCCAACTCAAACACAAGTCCCACCCATGTCAGACACAAGTCCCACCCAAGTCCCACCCCCCAAAAAACACAAGTCCCACCCAACTCAAACACAAGTCCCACCCATGTCAGACAAAAGTCCCACCCCCAAAAAAACACAAGTCCCACCCCCAAAAAACACAAGTCCCACCCAACTCAAACACAAGTCCCACCCATGTCAGACACAAGGCGCACCCCCAAAAAACACAAGTCCCACCCAACTCAAACACAAGTCCCACCCATGTCAGACACAAGTCCCACCCCCCAAAAAAAACAAGTCCCACCCCCAAAAAAACAAGTCCCACCCATGTCAGACACAAGTCCCACCCCCCAAAAAACACAAGTCCCACCCAACTCAAACACAAGTCCCACCCATGTCAGACAAGTTCCACCCAACTCAAACAAGTCCCACCCCCCAAAAAACACAAGTCCCACCCAACTCAAACACAAGTCCCACCCATGTCAGACACAAGTCCCACCCAAGTCAAACAAGTCCCACACCACAAAAAAACACAAGTCCCACCCAACTCAAACACAAGTCCCACCCAGGTCAAACAAGTCCCACACAACTCAAACACAAGTCCCACACAAAAAAAACCCTAAAACCTAACCCAAACCACCCAAAACCACTCAAAACCAGGACCAGACCCCTCCAAAACCACTAAAACCTAACAAAACCATTAATTTTCTTGCATAAAGCCCACATTGGCTGGATTTTCATTCCCCTAATCTTTGTATAAGTTTATGGATGTTTCATTCCTCTAACCCTAAGTGAGTAAAAACCCTCCCCATTTATCCGGGCTTGGGACCGGCACTGACATTACACTGCTTTGTGTAATGTCAGAGGCTGGGTTAAAAATATTTATTTATTTTGTTTGTTTTTTTTTGGGGGGGGGGTATGTTTATTTTTTATTTTATTTTTTTGCATGATCGAACCATCTGTTAACAATCTACTTGCGTTAGAAAAGAAGAAGGAAAATAAAGTAAAATACTTTTCACTTTGAAGTAGATTGTTTTCCAAAAAAGGAACCATTTATAACATGAAAAAAAAAATAAGATGTGTGTGAATCACACATCTGACATCAGACGCTGGCATTTTCTTTTGAACGCCTGAACGTTCGGACAGCGATGGAATTCTCTTTGCAGCGCCGCCCTCAGGTATTCGTCATAGGCTCTGATGTGGCTCATATCACGGCTCACATTGATGTAGCCAGTCTCCAGGTCTGTCCACCTAGCATTTGCACTGGCAGGAACTGTGGATGGCTGGATCCTTTCGATCAACTCCTCTTCAGGTTCCTCATCAACCTCGAAGTCGGCCACTTCTCTTCTTTCCTGGGCTACAGGAGGATGTGGATGGGCCGGTCTAGGTGGCACAACTGGAGGCAGGACCAGCTTTGTAGGTATTGACTCGTGGAATCTCCAGACTGCAGGAGATTGCACCAAGAGAAGTTGGGAAAGGATCCGCAACTCCTTCATGTGCCTCTGGGTTACGGGAAGCTGGTGCTCCGACTCTCCAAGTTTTTGGAAGGACACAAAGTCACCATTGTTGATCATCCCAACACAGCCGAGGAAGGCCAGCACCGTCATTAATCGATCTTTGGGCAAACACTTTGGCAGCCTCTCTAGGCACGTCTCCAACCATGGCATCCCATGCTCCCAATACTTCACTAAGTTCCGTGAGTAGGACAGATCCAATTCCTCAATCTTAGCGCAGACGTCTCCAAGGTAAGCGGCTGCTCGAGACGCAGCAGATGGAACTTGACTTGGGCGGTAGAGCACGACAAAGTGCTTGAAGTTCCAGCGTGCCTTCCGTTGCGGTTCTCATCCCAATATTTTATTTTTGGAAAGAACTTCAGCTTGGACAACCCGAACTTCAAACAACGGACAGGATCTAAGTTAATGGAAGTCACCATTTCCATGGCCCTGCCAAACGTGTGTGGATAGCCGAACCCTTTACTTTCGCAGACCTCCCTTGACAACTCACCAACCGTCCGGCAGTCGCTCAAACGCCGGATTGGACGGTCAGGCCCTTTCCAAGAGTCCATCAGAATCCAGTCATTCCTCTCATATAGGTCTGACAGAAGGATCCTCACCAACTCTTCACCCACCACTTGTGGGCCGGCCAGAAGGCAATCTGACAGCAGAAAGAGGCGCAGAACTCTTAGCCTCTGGAGTTCCTCTTTTATCCATGTCTCCAGGGGCGGAGGACCTTCACCCACACTTGCTGATCCGATCGGACTCAGGCCTAGAAATCCCCTCATGCGGGATAAGCTGTTGGCATTAGTGGAACAGACACCAAGGGGTGAGGCATACTGCCTCGATGTTGCACACATGGGCCATCCAAAAAAAAAAAGCTCAACGGCCAGTTCCAGCTGGAATGCCTTCCAGGAACTTTCATACCCACCAAGCCCCTTCTGGTTGTGGAGAAGATCAAAGAGTGTGCTACTCAGGTAGGTAGCTACTGGCTTCACAATGTGCCTTAACCCTAAGCCATCCGCATTGTCTTTAAAGGGTATGAGCATCGGGACCATTTCAAATAACCAACATCATCTGATCGAAGAAACTGATGGCATCTAAAACCTCTGGAAATGCAGGACGAACGAGGAACACACCCTCCAGCCTCACAATGGTCCTTGAATCAGTTTTGAGTGCCAGTTCATCCACATGGTCCACATACCTTTTAGCATCCTGGAGAAGCATTCGCCGATGCTTATCTATGTGAAGATCACATGTAGTGATCACCCTACTGACAGGGTGCTTAGCGGGGGTGGCCTGGTGACAGTGTGGAGTCACAGCATACAACTGCAAGAAATTGACCTCGCAGTTGTCATGACGCACAATCTGGGAAAGAGTTTCACCAACATCAAGTGGCATCTGGTCGAGGTTGGAATGGAAATTTGCAGTTTCAGCCATGGAGTACACAGGGAAGAGAGTTCCACGTTGACCAACCACACCTAGACCACAAGAGGTCAACAGATGGGTCCTGCGAACGTATGTTGCAGGCAACATGGTATGACACGTTGACGATGCCATGTTCATGCACCAGCTTGCTGAGATCGAAGCATCGATCATCCTTCTGTCCAAATTTGCTGATGGTCAGAATGATTGCCATGTCTATGTCTTCATTGACAGACAGTAAAGACTGATGAAAGAGTCCTCGTTTTTGGTCATCGTGCAAAATGTTTATCCTGCCCAAGTTTGCAAGATTGTTCTTTTGAATAGTAGGTCGCTGCAGATTTTGTGGCAGAAGACTTCTCAGTCTCAATGAGAAGTTCTGGAACAGTGCATTGATCAGGCCAATGGCATGGGCCTTGACGATCATCTCACTCCGGAACATAGGGTGAGCACTGTTAGGGTTAGCGGGGACATAGGTGAGATTCAGGAAATATCCCCCATCCACAAAGGCCAGGACAATGCCCACACTTTTCCTCAAAGCACTGACCCTGTCAGCACTAGCCGCGTTTCCACTGTCGGGCCAGGGCCGGGCCAGGGCTTTAAACGGGCCGTGCCGGGCTAATGGCCTCGGGCCAATAGCACCGGGCATGCGTTTTCACTGTCGGCCAGAAGCTCCACAGCGCTTCACTAAAACACGCCCGTAACACGCCTCTCTGGGACAACGTCACACTAACCCATCATTTCACCAACAAATGGAAGTTTTATCAGAAAACTAATCAGAAATCACTGGAAACAGCGTTGAAAACAAACACGATAAAAGCGGCCGTTTGCTAGCTTTTTTTTGTTTGTTTGTTTAGCAGCTACTTGAATATTTAAAACCCAAGCATCGATGTTTTACCACAGGTTTACAATAAAAAGTGATACATTGATCATAATGAATTAATTTATGTAAAAATTGCACATTAGTCACTCAGAAATAAATTACCGTTAGGTCTATTTCACAAAAGAAAGAGGACACACTTACTTTTCAGTCGCGTCTGTTTCTTTAGCCTATCTGGTAACTTAGTTACAGGACATATTTACATCACATTTAGAAAAAATGATAATTTCTACAAATATACGCCATACGACCTGAGGAGCTTTAGCACTCTCTCGACTCCCATAAAGATATTTTCAGTCAGAGAAACAGAGGAAGCTCCAGAAAAAAAAAGTTACTTTATTTTTTGATAGTCCGGTTTAAAGAGACGAGACGTAGGCTATGACAGATAAAATAAAAACATGACTGTGATAGCCTTTAATATTGGTCTGATTTCTTCAAGCGTTCGCTGTTGTTTTTTTTACTATGCGTATCTTCAAGCGTTTACTATGTTTACTATGGTAACGGCTAGCGCGCATAGTCTTTTGCATCACAAACAGAAGGCATTCAAACATGAACGCGATTTAAATTATTTTATTTTTAAGTCTTTAATGCTGACAGAATCATCCGGCGCTGCCGTCTCCCAACGGTAAACTCCTCCTCTGTTGGTAACCACTCCTCTAGCCCGAGCTGGCCCGCTTTGGCCCAAGGTATTCGACGGGCCAGAAATCCTGGCCGTTGGCCCCGAGTAAGCCCCGATCAAGCCCCGGAAGTGACAGTGGAAACGCGACTGGCCCTGGCATGCACTAGCACGGCCCGGCCCTGGCCCGACAGTGGAAACGCGGCTACTGAGTTGAAGGTCCAGATGCTTCTTTATCAGGTGCCAGTGGTTGCATACTTTGGACCCATCGACTTTACCAACAAACAAGTAATGAAGTCCAGCAGAGATGTAGCTCACATCACCTAGCTGAACCACAATGCCATCAAAATCATAGCTGTAGTACAGTGACTCAAAAGCATCATCTACTATAGAGGCAAAAAGTGGAACCTGGACTGAATCATCCCTGAGAAATTCTTCAGTGTGTCTGAAGCTAAAGTATGACGTCATCAATCCTTTCATGTTTTCTCTGGAAGCCACATCAAAAGGCTCATTTTCGTCACTAAAGGACAAAATAAACATGAATTAACAAGTGTTGTTACACTACACTATTACACATCCAAAATGCAACAAAAAACCCACTAAACATTTAATTTTTAATGTTAATCAAACAAAAAAATTAAAATAGCATTTTGTACACAAGACTTTAAGCTTTGTGTCTACACAGAAGATATCTTTTTACAAATAAAACCCAGAAATCTGTCTCTTTCTCTTCAGGTGAGCATCATTTCAGCGTGCGCGGCCGATTACATAACGCGCGTGAATATTTGAGATCACGTGACGGTGTTTGGTCACCCGCAGGTCTCGCGCTGTTTTCATACATTCAAAAACGACCACACTAACTACAGATAAGCGTCTACTTCTGGAACAAAAACTCGTTTTCTGAATTCACACTCAAATGAACAGTGTTAAGATTGATGTGTGATGGTTTCATAGCGACCAAACCCATCGTGTCATCATCATCATCCTCATCATCATCAGCGCGAATAACGGACGGATCTCTCTTACCTGAGTCGCTTTGTGAAACTGCTTTTTTAGCCCCGCCACAGACATTTCCACTCTTCGTTTATTCCCTTCGCTCCTCTTCAATTAATGTTTTTTTAGAGGCTTTTGAGGTTAAAAACAAAATATCTGTTACGGTCGCGCGGACTCGCCGAGTGTCTGTACCGATGAACGCGCGTGTGACGTCACACGCAGAGCCGTCGCAATGGGGTAGGCAAGGTAGGCAGCTGCCTAGGGCCCCCAGCTGAAGGGTTGTGTATCTGCTAAAGCCCTGCATTTCAGCCCGAGCCCGACAGGCCCCGACTTTTTTACGCCCCTAGGGCCGGGCTTCGGGCCAATTTTCACGTCATAGTTCACATGCGGGCCGGGCCTCGGTCATTTTTTGGGTTATCCTTCTTTTTATATTTTTAGACATTAATTAAAAAAAATATGAGAAGTTGACGTCGACGATAGAAAACAAACATAGAAAGACATTTAATAACCTCATAACTTTAATAATCTTACAATTACACTGACATATGATTGACATGAAAGTCGCACGCACACGTCAGCGGAACCAACGATTCAGAGAGGACTGGGTTAAAATCTTCCACTGTGGATGCTATTCTTTTTCTCCACGATGCTCTGTAAGAGACTGTTCTAACTTTTCGTTTGATTAGACTTTTTGTTGGAAACTACTGATGTTTTTCGTTTTTCGTTTGATTGGACTTTATTTTCGTTTAACTGTTGGAAACTACTGGAAAAAAGAATGGCCATGTTCTGTGGTGCATTTTTGAGGTAAGATAACCTGCAAGTTTGTTTTTGATTTATTTCATTTAGTTTGTTTAGATTGACTATTGCTCATTTCGTTTGCGAGCGCTGTTGCGAGTGTAACCCCCTCTAGTTCCTGCTTCCGACCCTTCCAGAAAGGACCACACGAAGACGTATGCTGAGCTCAATCATCGCGTGTTTACTGAGGACATATGAAATGACACCAAACAGACGTGAATTACAGCTCATCCGGTCACATAACATTCTCCTCAACAGCTTGCATAAAACTCTTTTCACCAGTTTAATAAACAATAAACCATTTGTTTCAATAATTAAGAGCTCAGTCTTTTTTCTGAACACAGAAAACGTCATCAAACAAACATTGCATCATACCTGAGGACATATGAAATGACACCAAACAGACGTGAATTACAGCTCACCCGGTCACATAACTGTCAAAAATAAATATAAGTGTAAAAATAAACAACAAGAAAATACGGATATAGAAACACAATGATGCACAGCATGCACTCTTAATGTGCTCGACAGTGAGTTTTCGGTATAAAGTTAATTATCCATCAATTCTATGTCTCTTATTACTCAAATATGAAATAAAACACTTTTAAAATAATTATTTTGACCTTAAAGATAAACAAAATCATCTCTGACATTTCTATTTGACCGGAGAGAGATTTTCCACCTACCATTCTCCTCAACAGCTTGCATAAAACTGAGGAGAAAATGGCCGACCTCACTTATAGTTTACCCTAATCACCTGTAGGTGTCCCCATATTCCTTTCTTTTAGATGCACTTGATACATTGTATTCAATGAATATTTTAGAATTGTTTTACAACATTAACAAACAATTTTGGCACAATTCATAATCAATTTATTTTCCGTTACACTTGCAGCCTAAGCCTGCCTCAGTATTTAAAAAAAAATTTAGTCACTGTGGTTTAATAAATAAAAATTAAACTGTCTGTGTGATATGCTTGAAGTGTTTTATATCTATGGTTTTTATTGTAGCTAAGTAAAGTATTAGCGTTGATTTGAGAGGCTAAATTGATCAAACATGTTTTACTCGCTGTTGGCTCGGCTTACTTGGCTTTTAAATGCTCCAAACATTTGTCTAAATTAACTTAATAAAGAAATGAAAAGCAAAGAAACATAACTAACAAAACGGACATATTTTAATGGCAGTCTGCCGCTGTAAAAAAAAAAAAAAAAAAAACGGGCTCGGGTCAGACCAGTGTTGCTAGATGTACGATAATTATCGTATTTGTACGATAATTTTGACCTCTGTACGATGTACGATCAATAATGGAAAAATCCTATAATGTACGATAATTTCAGAACTGTGTGACACTTCAAATGATGGTCGTTGTAATCATAGGGCTTCATTGATCTAGCTGTGGATTCTACGTCTACCGGGGGAAGAGACCTTGCGTGTGTGTGCTAGTGTGCCTCACGAATCGCATGTAAGGACCCAACCAATCAATTGTAAGTGAGGGCGGGCTTTTATCTATACTCCCAAACCGAATTAATCAGAACCGAACAAGCTGTATTCTGTACAGGTTTGACTCGTGTACGATAATTTTCTTCCAAATACGATAATTTTGAGCTTCTGGTACGATACTTGGACATTTCCAATCTGGCAACACTGGGTCGGACTCGGGCTGATAATTCTGATGAGCTGTCGGACACAGGTCGGGCTAGGGCCTGAGCGTCTCGGGCCAGGGCCGGGCTCGGGCCTAGATTTGAGGCCCGTGCAGGGCTCTAGTATCTGCCCTCGTCAAACAGTATCAACAACTGTAAACAAACCACCACAGTGAGACAGCGCTATCACTCTCCAGTACTGCTCCGTGAGAGGGGCCCCCCAAACTAGAGGGATTCCCCCATGCAATGACAAACACTATAGAGCTGGTAAGTCCCGCCCCTTCCGTAAAACCCAGCTGGACCTCTAGGTTGAAAAATCGTCAATGCAAGTGAATGGGAGAAAATAATTATTTTCTGGTCCCGTTTGAATTTTGCCATGAATGTGAACGTATGTTGTCTGTGAATTTTTTTATATAATCTTTCATGTGAAGAATGCTACAATTTAGCGGGTAGAAGTTTGATACGGTTAGAACTTGTGTGAGAGCACTTTGTGGAATACAACTCTTCGCTGCTTTCGACGCGTTTGAAACGTCACCACCACTCTCACACGGACACTAGCTCACAGATCCCGCTAAACATGGCTGTGTCTTTGGTGCACTTCACCGCCTTCTTTCAGGGAGAGGACAAAATCGTTGAGGTTGGCGAAAACCACAGGTAAGTCAACTTTATGGGGTGACGTCACATAGGCGACATGTAGTCTTTCTCGTTATGTCTTTTCCACAACTGCTAGCCGAAGAATCATACAATATACGGTCAAACTCGTAACATGAAAGATTATATAAAAAATTCACAGACAACATATGTTCACATTCATGGCACAATTCAAACGGGACCAGAAAATAATTATTTTCTCCCATTCACTTGCATTGACGATTTTTCAACCTAGAGGTCCAGCGGGGTTTTACGGAAGGGGCGGGACTTACCAGCTCTATGAATGCCCTAATAATCACTGTAATGTTGAAGTGATATCCACCGTCGCGCACCCCCCATCAGGTCCCCCACTAGCTGTCAGTGGAAGAGAAACTGTCGTTCCCATAGACAGTATAAGAAGTGGACAGAGCCATCTCATTGGAACTCAATTGAGACAAGTGAAGCCCACTTTTAGCATTTTTTTAGGACTTCCGTTCCTGACGCGCAGACTCAAACCGACTCAAACAGAGCTTGACGACGTAGATGTGACGTGAGCAACCCGTCTGTCTTCTAGTGGCTGTGGCATGAGAAATCTGAATCATTCCCTTACGAATCTTGCAGAGACGGAGAGTGTGAGTAGGAGCTGTCCATGAGCTAGGAGCAGGATAAACTTTTGCTAGGTATTCTGATAAATTATTTTGTCATTTTGCCTCCACGTCCCCCCGACTGCCTGCGAGCTTCTCCTCCCGTCCATACGGTAATCTCTCTACTGTGCGACAGAGAGTTGCGTGGTTATGACGCAATTGTTAGCCTACTTTTACAAAAACTGCTTCTACAGGGCCATAACATAAGCTACAAGGTAATGGAGCATTTTATATATTGTCGTTTTTCTTTAGAAATAAATAATGGACAAATGGAGTCTTCAAACGCCTCAGATGTAAAGTTATTCGCTGTCAAAGTGACTCCAAAATGAATGGGAGTCAATGGGATGCTAACAGCAGGTGATGGTCTGCTACAAGATGGTGGCACGCGGCCGGCTTCAACTTCCGGTCGACTTCCTTCCCGCTTGGTCGTTCCCACACTCAGCGCTACGCGGGCATTTAAATTTAAAGGTGCTCTAAACGATCCCGGGAGTCGTAACTTCTTGTTGACATTCGAATTGTTGTCAAACAAAATGGAGGCTAGCTAGACCCTCCCTCCTCCTCATCCCGTCTCCTCCCTCCTCCCCTCCCTTCCGACATAAAGCAAAGTCCAAATAGCCACTACAAACAAAGTTAAGTTTTACTGATACTTCATTCAATGAGTAATGAAGTTAGATAAATGCTTTTATATATTGCAGAACAGAATGCAGAAAAAGAGAAACATTATCTTAAAATCGTCTCGTCACCTGAGGTTATAACTATAGCTCCCATACAAGGACGCAATAATAGCAAGATAAGCTTCGCGTTTCCCAGTGAGCATAAACAACGGCGGCGGCGTAAACAAATTTAGTCAAAGTTGTCAATAGCCTATAAATGAACATTCAAATTCATAACAAACAGTGGGTGAAAACAATCATTCACACACATTGTCGCCCTATTGTGAACAGGGCGTCTCGTGTGCTGCGCTAATCACTCCGCCCAAGTAGCCACTCCGCCCAAGTAGCTGTGCTCCTACGCCTAGTGAGAATATAGTTCCCAGTATTTATACGATTAAAAATGGTCTCTGTCTCATATAGCCTTGTTATTTGTACACGCTGTGATTATACAGATCACAACATGTAAATAGGAAAATGTTTGCATTATTTTGTCACTTATTGGAATTAGTATGCTACCTTATCCATTTACATTGTCCAGTCTTTGTGCTAAGCTAGGCTAGCGGTGGGTGCGTCAAATAACACTTACAGAACACACAGAAATGAAAAAGGTATGTATGGACTTATTTAACTCTGGGGGATACTGTGAATAAGCTAAAGTCCCAAAAAGTCGGATTGTTCCTTTAGCAGAGATTAATAAAAACTAAAACTAAAAATGTATTGCTCATTGTTAGTTTATGTTAGTTAATACATTAACTAATGAACCTTATTGTAAAGTGTTACCAATTATGTTCATAAAAAACAGTAAGCCCTATATTGAAAACATATTCTTTATTTTTAAAATATTCCATATTTTAATTACAAAAATATACATTAGGTTCTTCAACCATAAACATGAAAACCTTAACATACTATTTGCTTAGGGTTCAGAGTATTTCATTGTCCCCGCAATGATTTCACACATCTAGTACAATTATGTGGTTTTGTTTCATTAATACTGTGTATACTTTTTTCTTTTTTCAAATTTGATACATGTATAATGTACATGTACAATACATGTATATATAACATTGACCCTCAGTCTCTATTTACCTTTTCCTCATGGTTTCTCAATAGAATTCATAAAAGTATAGAATAGAATAGCATAGTTCTAACGGGGGCTCATTGTAACGCAGAGTTACGACGTTCCCCATCTGCAGATCTGGGATTTAACCCTGGCAAGTGTCTTCTGCTAGTTAGCGAAGCATTAAAGGAACTGCTTGAAGATTCAGCACCCAAGGACGACTCCCTGGAAAACAGCCAGGGAAGCCAGGACAGCATATCACAACCTCCTATAACACCAGAGCAACAGCCCCTTTCACCAGACACGCTATCCCTCTCTCCAGCCTCGCCTCTTCTGTGTTTCTCACAGAAAATGGAAGAACTGGTGTATGCTGGAACCAGACTATCCCACTCTTTTGCTGCAAGCCCACAGATACCAACCAAAAAACGACAGGCACCATTACCACCAAAGCCTGCGGGCCCAGCTCGCCCTCCCCCTCCGGTGAGAGCTCTTCGGCCTCTGCCACAACGCAAGGGCCCACACCCTCCTCCATCTGCTCGAGGTGAACCAAAAACAACTGATACCAGCTCTCAGTGATGTGTTTTGGGTCCCCGCTCTGATAACAGTAACTTTCTCAAATGTTTACAGAACAAGCGGGAACCCAGTGTGCCAGTATCTTTCTCTATTGCTGTTCTATTACAAGATAGAAAGTCTAAGGCCTTCAATAGCCGTACAGCAAACCTAACTAATCTGGTGCCTATTACACGTCAAAGTAAGATTGCTGTGGGGAAAAGTAAGTCTGTTAAGTTAGCACTTTTAAACATTCGTTCACTTAAAAATAAATCACTTTTAGTCAACGATTTAATAACCACAAACAACCTGGATTTTATGCTTCTAAATGAAATCTGGCTAGAAGACAGCTTTAGTGCAACAATCCTCAATGAAACAGCCCCTCCGAACTTTACTTTTATGAGTGTCTGCAGAGCTGTTAAGAGAGGTGGGGGTCTAGCTGCTCTTTTTAAAGATATCTATCAATGTAAGCAAATATCATTTGGGAATTACCCTTCTTTCGAATATCTGGGTATTGTGTTAAAAGGTGCTCCACGCATTTCACTTATCATTATTTACAGGCCTCCAAAATACTCTCCAGCCTTTGCTAAGACTTTACAGAACTGTTATCAGCAATT
This sequence comes from Scardinius erythrophthalmus, assembly GCF_964197995.2. Classification (NCBI taxonomy): domain Eukaryota; kingdom Metazoa; phylum Chordata; class Actinopteri; order Cypriniformes; family Leuciscidae; genus Scardinius; species Scardinius erythrophthalmus. The sequence goes on from NC_138235.1 coordinate 41,670,673, forward strand.
ACCTCAGAGTTTGACTGTTTTGCCATTGCTGGAGATTTTAACATCCACATAGATAATGCAGAAAACAATATGGCAAAAGAAATCAAAAGTGTTTTAAAAACTTTTGATCTGACTCAGCATGTACATGGACCCACACACAATCGTGGACACACTCTAGATTTACTTATCAGTAAGGGTCTAAACATTTCATCGATTGTTATTAAGGATGTAGCACTGTCTGATCATTTCTGTATTTTCTTTGATATATTGATCTCTCCTGCCACTGAAGCTAGATCTGTGTCTGTCAAGAAGAGATGCTTAAATGAGAACACTAGTGTACTATTTATGAAGGCTATATCCTTAACACCAAGCATATCTGCAGACTCTGTTGATTTTCTCCTTGATTCTTTTAACTCAAAAGTTAAAAGTGTAATTGATGATATTGCTCCTGTGAAAGTCAGGAAGAAGAGTGGCAGACAAAAAGCACCTTGGAGAAACTCAACAGCTGTGCAAACTATGAAAAGACAATGCAGAAAAGCAGAGCGCATGTGGCGGAAGACTAAACTTGTAGTCCATTATAACATCTACAAAGACAGCATCCATGCTTTCAATATGGAACTAGGCAAAGGCAGACAGACTTTCTTCTCAAATATTATAAACAGCAATTTAAACAACACACGCACTCTTTTTGCAACTGTAGAGAGACTGACAAACCCCCCAAGCCAGATTCCCAGTGAAATGCTCTCAGAGAACAAGTGCAGTGAGTTTGCTTCTTTCTTCTCTGAGAAAATCAGTAATATCAGAAAGGTGATCAGCACATGCTTGAGTTGCTCTGGGGTCAGACAGATCAAACCACCTGAGAAAGTAGTTTCTATGTCTGATTTCAAAGAAATTGATGGCAAAATTTTGGAAGAAACTGTACAGCACCTTAAAACATCAACATGCGCTCTTGACACACTCCCCACATCATTTTTCAAAAGTGTGTTAAACAGTTTAGAAGCAGATCTTCTAGAAGTGGTAAATGTCTCACTTCGCTCTGGGAGTTTTCCAAACTCCCTGAAAACTGCAGTTGTCAAGCCCCTCCTGAAAAAGAGCAATCTGGATAAGACCATATTAAGCAACTATAGGCCGATCTCAAATCTTCCTTTCATAGGCAAGATCATTGAAAAAGTTGTCTTCAATCAGCTGAACAAATTCTTAAGCTCGAATGGATACTTTGACAATTTTCAGTCTGGTTTCCGACCGCACCACAGCACAGAGACAGCGCTCATAAAGATAATAAACGATATTCGCTTAAATACTGATTCAGGCAAACTATCAGTGCTGGTGTTACTCGACCTCAGTGCTGCATTTGATACTGTCGATCATAACATACTTCTGGACAGGCTGGAAAACTGGGTGGGGCTTTCTGGGATAGTCCTAAAATGGTTCAGGTCATACTTAGATGGGAGAGGTCATTATGTGAGTATAGGAGATCATAAGTCTGAGTGGACATCCATGACATGCGGAGTCCCTCAAGGCTCAATTCTTGCGCCACTCCTGTTCAATCTGTACATGCTCCCAATGAGCCAAATAATGAGAAAGAACCAAATTGCTTACCACAGCTATGCAGACGACACACAGCTCTACTTAGCCCTATCGCCTAACGATTACAGCCCCATTGACTCCATGTGCCAATGCATTGATGAAGTCAAAAGTTGGATGTGTCAAAACTTTCTTCAGTTAAACATAGACAAAACTGAAGTCATTGCATTTGGAAACAAAGATGAAGTTCTCAAGGTGAATGCATACCTTCACTCTAGGGGTCAAACAACTAAAAATCAAGTCAGGAATCTTGGTGTGACACTAGAGTCAGACCTTAGTTTCAGTAGTCATGTCAAAGCAATAACTAAATCAGCATACTATCATCTGAAAAATATTGCAAGAATTAGATGCTTTGTTTCCAGACAAGACTTAGAGAAACTTGTGCATGCTTTCATCACCAGCAGGGTGGATTATTGTAATGGACTCCTCACTGGCCTTCCCAAAAAGACCATAAGACAGTTGCAGCTCATACAGAACGCTGCCGCCAGGATTCTGAGCAGAACTAGAAAATATGAACATATCACACCAGTTCTCAGGTCTTTACACTGGCTCCCAGTTAGATTTAGGATTGATTTTAAAGTATTATTACTGGTATATAAATCATTTAATGGCCTAGGACCGCAATACATTGCAGATATGCTCACTGAATATAAACCCAACAGATCACTTAGATCATTAGGATCATATCAGCTAGAAATACCAAGGGTTCACTCAAAGCATGGTGAATCTGCTTTTAGCTATTAAGCCAGCCGCAGCTGGAACCAGCTTCCAGAGGAGATCAGACGTGCTCCTACTGTAGTCACATTCAAATCCAGACTCAAAACACTTCTGTTTAGCTGTGCATTTACTGAATGAGCACTGTGCCACTGTTCGTCCGACTGTTTGCACTGTACTGTATTTTATTTTTTTATTTTTCTTAACTGTTTTAATTATTCTTATTTCTTTTTATTATTTTAATTTATTTTATGTAAAGCACTTTGAATTGCCATTGTGTATGAAATGTGCTATATAAATAAACTTGCCTTGCCTTGCCTTGCCTAAAGAACTATCTCAACTTTTAAATAACAGATTGGAGATTAAAATAATATCAGATTTTTTTTAAATAAACACAAAAACCATGAAAAATTAACAAGTAAGTTAATAAGTAAGAAATGTACTTTTGCTATGGTTAAATAAATGTTCAGTTATGTCTTCCAAAATAAAGCTTTAACACCGGACGTTTCCAAACAGCAAATTAGTAATGACTTTATGAACGTGTTTACTTACAAGATTGATAATATTAGAAAAAAAATGATAACTATGCAACCATCCACTACAGTATCGCATCAGGCAGTGCATTGTAGTCTCCCTGAGGAAAAATTCCATTTAGTCATTGCTATAGGAGAGGAAGAATTCGCTAAACTCATTAAATCATCTAAATCGACAACATGTATGTTAGACCCTATACCGACTAAGCTCTTGAAAGAGATGCTCTCAGAGGTCACAGATCCTCTTCTTAATATCATTAATTCATCTTTGTCATTAGGATACGTACCAAAAACTATTAAGCTGGCTATTATTAAACATCTTATTAAAAAAAAAAGCAACTTGATCCTAGAGAATTTGTCAATTACAAGCCGATCTCGAATCTTTTCTGTCAAAATTAATACAAAAGGCAGTATCATCACAACTATGTTCCTTTTTAGTAAGAAATGATATCTGCGAGGATTTTCAGTCAGGATTTAGACCATACCATAGTACTGAGACAGCTCTCATCAGAGTCACAAATTAACTCTTTGATACCAATCTTTCATTTGAAAGTCACATTTCTAGCATCTGTAGAACCGCTTTCTTCCATCTTAAAGGGTCATTTCACCCATTTGAACATTGTTTTTTATTTAAAGTGGGTCATATATGTAGTCGAAATGTAAAATAATTTTTGAATTTGGTGCCTTCGTGACCGAGAAAAGACAAAAAATAACTTCAGAACGCATTTGTATGAAAGACAACAACTCCCACAATGCACCACATTGCACAGCTCTGCAAGCCACTCCCACTAATCCAGAAAGCGCATATCTGCCTATAAGAGAAATCACTCTTCCGTCTACAAGGCTAGCTACTACCAGAGCTTGAAATTCATTTCACATTCACACAAAATGTCTAGTTAGTTGGCGAACTCATATAGTGCATTACTCCTCGTTTGTATTTCTTTCGAAAAGGTGAATTATTGCATGGTACCTGGATGTTCAGTCAGAACATAAATGCGGTGCGAAACTAGGATAGTTCTCAACACAAACGTCCGTGTCCTCGTCTGATTCAGAGATTTCGTCCAGGAGAAATTGTCATCGTTGAAATTCTTTGCCGCAGACGGACTCTATCTCTGTGTTCGTAGCGGTTCGTAGCTGCATAGTGAGATCACCGGCGCCACCAGTCCGCCCTAACTCGAGCCAGTCCGGGCTCCTCGTCCGCGGCAGGCAGGTCTTCTGCCTCGGCTGCTCTTCGCTATAATGTGGCTTGTAAAGGTAGCCACAAACACCTGATTCAAGCATCAGACTTCCGAAATCCTCTTCTTCTATATCATATTGAGCACTCTCCTCCGCTATTGTCATAACTTTACATCTGTCTCCACAGCGCCTGTTAGCTTAGCTTCAAACAAGATGGAGGATATTGCTTTCAGTTTCAGAGAGTAAAGTCCCACCCACTGATCTGTAATAGGTCTGTAGCGTGAGCGCGCCCCACCCTGGGAAAGATGAGAAACTAGTGTCTGTAGTCTTAACAGAAATCCCCCCCTCTAACACTTCCTCCTACAATGACGCAAAATGACGATTTTTGCGTCATTGTAGGAGGAAGTGTAAGAGGTAAATAACAGATTTCTCCCGTCTCAGGGGAAAATGAGAGAGTATTGCACGACCATTCAATAGTATGACTGGGTTTCTAACAATGCAAAGCTTAATGCAAATGGGTGAAGTGTCCCTTTAAAAATATATCTAAATTACGTCATATGCTTTCAATGAAAAATGCGCAACAGTTAGTTCATGTGCTCATGACCTCAATGCTCTACTGGGTGGTTGCCCTGCACGCTTAATAAACAAACTACAGCTGGTCCAAAACGCAGCAGCTCGAGACCAGAACCAGGAAGTATGACCATATTAGCCCGGTTCTGTCAACACTTCACTGGCACCCTATTAAACATCGTATACATTTTAAAATATTGCTGATTACTTGCAAAGCACTAAATGGTTTAGCTCCGCAGTGCTTGAGCGAGCTCTTTACGCATTATAGTCCTTCACGTCTATTGCGATCTCAAAATTCTGACCAGTTGATAATACCTAGAATATCAAAATCGACTGCAGGCGGTAGATCCTTTTCCTATTTAGCACCAAAACTTTGGAACAGTCTTCCTACCATTGTCCGGGAAGTAGACACACTCTGTCAGTTTAAATCTAGACTAAAAACACATCTCTTTAACCTGGCATTCATATAGAACATTATACATTTCTATTATTCAAATCAGTTAATTGATTATTAGGCTGCATAGATTAGGTCAGCCGGAACCGGGGACACTTCCTATAACACCTGATGTAAGATGTCGTTACATCATAAGAAGAATGCCATCTACGCTAATGTTAGTCTCTCTGTTTATTCCGAGGTTTACTGAAGTCAGACGTATCCGGGCCGTATCCAGATCAGATGGGGGACCTGCGCCTGCACACGTCCACGACGCATCCCTGAAGTGCCAGTCTAATCAGCCCTGCGAAGGCCTCATCGACACGACAGCCATCGGCTCTGATCCTCAACAAACTCGTCTCCATACCGGCGTGATGACTCCGACTTCCAACCAGAGGGAACTGGATAAATATTCTGAATGTTCTGATCCAATCTGACTTCTGACCTGTAACGCTGCCTGGATCATAATCATACACTGTTCGCTCGTTGGCCAGAGGAGAACTGGCCCCTGACTGAGTCTGGGTTCTCCCAAGGTTTTGGTGGACAATATACCAGTGGCTGAGGGTGGAAATATGCTAAAACGGGACAGTCTTTCGGTGGTCGTGGGCGGAGCATGAGCATTATGACACCATATTCCTCAGAAAATCCAGATGGCTTGGATATTGTGAGTGTTTAGGCTTTTTGAGGATAAAAAAAAAGGAGTGAATGGATTTTTTTCATTGTATGGTCGTTGTGTCCACACACTGCAAAGACATTTATATGCAAACACCATATAAAAGTGAATTTTGCATCCGATGACCCCTTTCACAATGTGCATCCAGTAGATCAGAGAGTGGCGTCACTGTTAAATGTCCTGATTATAGTTCAGATTGAGTTCTCTCAGGTGTGGTGGGTTTGAACTCAGAGCTGAAATCAGAGCAGCACATGCCGTGTCTCTAATATTGCAGTGAGACAACCTGCAGAGACAAAGAGAAAAACTCAAAACACTTTATCCAGCAGGAGCCATGTGAGAATACATCACTGGTTTACGTACTTAATAATAAAACTGTAGTGATAATGGTCTTATTAGTAATAATATTAAGTAGTAATGGTCATAACAGGAATAATAGGAAGTATACATCTTGTTGTTTATATATAGTCCAGAGTTTAGCAAATCAAAATATTTTGCACTTTTTCTGGAGGCAGATAAGCTTTACAGTGTAACATAAAAACCTCAGTTATCCAGTGCTAGTTTCAACAACATTGTCTTACTTCCTTTGAAGTTGCAATGAAAAAGACTAGGTGGTGTTTTTATTTTACTATATTAACTACGCCAGCTAAATTCACTGTTAGATTATATCGAATACACTAGCTAGATTCATTCGAACATAGCATGCTGAGGACATCTGATGATTAAAGCCGTATGAATGCAACTAGAACTGCAAAATCATTTTTAACGACATGTTGTACACACTGCAGTGGGCGAGCTTAGAATAAACAGAATGTTATCACTCGTTGGTGAGGATGCAAATATAGTTATCTTTATAGTTATTGTTCTTGATGTGAATGGGACTTTTTTCACATATAAACATTCATCACCTTGCACATCAGTTAGGGAAGCTCAAGCATGTTCACTTGACGTGCAAGAACAATTATCGTGTTACACAGCACGTTAGAGCGTCAGCAAGAACCAATGAGGTTCATTCTTGTGTTACGCAGCACGTTTGAGCTTCAGCAGGAACCAATGAGGTTCATTCTCGTGTTACACAGCACATTTGAGCTTCAGCAATATCTTAATTTGTGTTCCGAAGATGAACAAAAGTCTTACGGGATTGGAACAACACAAGAGTAAGTAAATGATGACAGAATTTACATTTTTGGGTCAACGAACCCTTTAACTTAAACTTCAAGTTAAAAAGTTCTGCTAAATGCATCACTGTGCCTTGTTTTAATTCGATAATGATAATATCACTCACTCTAGTTTCTCCAGTTTACAGCGTGGGTCCATCAATAGAACAGACAGAAGTTTCACTCCTGAATCTCCTGGTTCATTGTAGTTCAGATTGAGTTCTCTCAGATGTGAGGGATTTGATCTCAACGCTAAAGCCAGAGCAGCACAACCTCCCTCTCCAATACTGCAGCACTCCAACCTGAGGAGAGAAGGATACTTACAGCTGAACACTCATAAATTATACATATACTTCCATCCAGTGCTAATGTTAAGATTTTTCACCAACACTTTTTTTAGACAGTTGTTTATAACTGTTGCTTTAGTATTTCAGTAGGAAATATCAGTTTACATTTCCAAGCATTCATTTTGCCATTAACTGTAATCCAGCGATATTTTTGTCCAACTTTATGGTCCACACATACTGTAGATCTGATCTCACCATCATCAAGTCTGTATAGGTTTTGAGACACATGAAATATTACTCACTGTAGTTTCTCCAATTTACAGTGCTGATCTCCCAGTAGATCATAGAGTAGCTTTACTCCTGAGAACACTGGTTTATTAGAGTTCAGATTGAGCTCCCTTATGTGTGAGGGGTTTGATCTCAGACCTGAAACCAGAGCAGCAAAACCTCTCTCACCAATACTGCAGTCATCAAGCCTGCAAAGAAGGAGAAAAATGCCTCATCACTCATACATATGAACAGGAGTGAGGGACACTGTGTATGAAAACTTGTTTAAAATGCAATATGTTACTCACTCTAGTTTCTCAAGTTCACACTGTGGATCCTTCAGGAGATCAGACAGTATCTCCACTCCCGAGTCTCCAGGTTCGTTCCTGCTCAGATTGAGTTCTCTCAGATGTGATGGGTTCGATTTCAGACCTGAAATCAGGGCAGCGAAACCTTCCTCACCAATACTGCAGTATTCCAGCCTGCAAAGAGATAGAGAGATTCGGCACCAAACCAGAGTCCCTTTCAGGCAAGTCATTTCACTCTGTGGCCATCTTTGAAACGCCTCTCGCACAGCTGTTTCAGTCAGGCAAGGAAAAGAAAAAGCTGAAAATCTTTTAAATATATTCTGTCTGTCCTGTTACTCTCTCTCACAAAAGAGTCACATGGATAAAATATCTTTCAAACCCTGTACTTCAAATAAAAAAAAATATATAGATATTTGAAACTTAAAGTATTGACATATTAAATCATGAAAACCATGAATCAGTCATTTTTTATTGACACTTCAAGAACTGTTAACTGTTAAAATAAAAACAATAGTTATTGAGGGAAAAGAAAAGGTGAGTTTTCAGTTTTAGATTTTGTCTTTTTAGTATTTTAACTTCGATTAGAGTTAGTTTATTTTAGTATAATGATAATCATTTATTATTTTAAAGGGGTCATATAATGTCATTTTTGTACAAGCTAATATGATTCTTTAGGGTCTAAATTAAAAGTTTGTAAAAGCTCTGTTTTCAGCATGCCTTTTCAGTGCATGTGTCTTTAAATGATAATGAGCTTTGCTCACCCCGCCCCTCTTTTCTGTGCGTACACCGTTTGTAACAATTTAACACAATAACCATAACGCGTTGTTTATTATAAACATGGGATTATGAATTATATTGAGAACGTCATACATAGAAAACATGCCGTGATGTACCGTGAGTGTAAAAATAGCCGCATTCATCATGAAGCGTGCAGCAAGCGATTTGCAAAGATTAATATAAAGATTAATATAAAGGTTAATAAAACGTTACACTCACTCACTTCTTCTGGAGGTGCAGCAGGAACATGAATAGTTGGTACCGATCCTTTTTTCAGGAGCAGCTTCTTAGCAAAACAGCTTTATACTGACCTTCGTTTATAAAGCAGTCTGGTGTGTGAAATGATTCGCGCAAACATGAAAGCAATGACGTTGATCGTGGGGAATATTCCCTTTGAAAACAAAACTCAGCCACTGCATATTCAGCTGTACGGATTTAGGAACATCAAAATGACTGCTGTGTTCGTTATTACACCCAAGAACACCACAATCGCTTAGACGCCATTCTACTCAGTGCTCCAGCTATCAGCAATGAACGTGCCGGTTGGCGCGGGCTATGACTGACAGCTCGCTCACGAGGGCGGGTCTGTGTTGAAACGCTGCTGTCAATCAACCATTGTGGGAGGGGCGTCTTGATTCAGGAGAGGGGGAAACATATAAGAAGATTTAAAAAAAAACACTGGATGGATTTTTATCATTTTATGATGGTTGTGTACAGGCACTGCCAACACACATTTCAGTACAATCAACTTGTAAAAGTGCATGTACCATTATATGACCCCTTTAAATACATTTAAGTCATTCCTGTTTGAGAACCACTGAAGAATACGTATTTGTTTTAAACAAACACATCCTGCTTATGTTAGTACAGTACACTGATATTTTCCAAAAATACACTAAAATAAAACCACTCACTGTAGTTTCTCCAGTTTACAGTTTGGGTCCTCCAGTAGACCAGAGAGAAGCTTCACTCCTGAATCTCCCAGTTCATTATTGTTCAGATTGAGTTCTCTCAGATGTGAGGGGTTTGATATCAGTGCTAAAGCCAGAGCAGCACAACCTTCCTCTCCAATATTGCAGTCATACAGCCTACAGAGAGAAGAAACACTCAGTGTTTACGACTCAACAGACTTTAATTAAGCTGTATTGCTGCTTAAAATGTGAATGCAACCAATTTGCTGTGAAATAATGTAAGAAAAATAATATCAGAGAATGATTTGATAATATAATAAAATATCACTCACTGTATTTTCTCTAGTTTACAGTAAGGCTCTTCCAGTAAAACATTTAACATTTGAAAATGAATAAATTAAGACAACCATAAACATTAGTATTGTTATTTTGCAGTTACTATTCTATTTTTCTTATTTTACAGTGAAATATTGCAGTAGTAATATTTCTTATTTTGTTTTAATTTAGATTTTTTCACATTTGTTTCATTAATTATAATAATTTTGTATTGCTTTTAATTCTTATATAGCCATACTGCTATTTAATAAAATAATTAATTAATAATTACACAGCAGATTTTTTTTAATCACATTTTTAATCAAAATGATCGCAATTAGATTTTTACCTAGATCGCGCAGCCCTACGAATTACTGATGTTGATGAACTGAACATACAGTAACCACAATATCAGTCTACTGAAATTATTTTACATTGTGTGCTATTGGCTTTTTATGTATAACTGTTGTAAAAAAAAATTGCACTTTACTTCAGTAGTCCACTTTAGACATTCTGCTAAATATAAGTAACTTTGCACCTACATGTCAACTAACACTCATTAGAGTATGAGTAGACTGTTGGGTTCGGGTTAGTAGAATAAGTTGACATGTAATTGCAAAATGACTTAAAATAGTCAGTTGAATGTCTGTTGAGGAGCATCAAAATAAAGTGTTAGCAGATATTAATCAGACAGTCTACTAATAATCTAATGACTGCTAGTTTACATGTAGTTGCAAATATCCTTATAAATAGAGTGGACTACAGTATAAAGTCGCAATAAAGTGTTACCCTAAAGCTGCAGTCCGCAGTTTTTCCTCTTTGTTGCCATCTCTGTTTGAAATCTGCAATTGCAGTTATTTGCGGAATTATCAACTTTACGTGCGTTGTGCCTCGGCATTGCACAGCGCGGATTAATCCAATGTTTTGAGGAGAATGTACGGCTGTCAATCACCGCGCTGGTGGTGTGGATACTGTCGTTCGCAATCACAGATTCTACTTTTTGAAAGTATGACCAACATAAGAATTTTCACCCAAAAATGTCGTCTGTACAAGTAAGTCTCATCCACTTTTGTTCTGACCAACTAAAGGGAAAAAAGCATTGCAGTAAATCGCGCCGATTAAATCTAATGATTGCTTATCATATCACGTCAAACCGTGCAAAATATACTTTGTTCTCAAATTGTTAATGCTAACAACATCAGTATTGCGTGACTACATTTAATGCCCTCACGATATTATCCTTGTTTTCGCATGGGCCGGTTGCAGTCTCTTTTTTTCTCCGAAGTCTTTCGCGTTTTACAACGGGTTGTCACTGGTGATTGCCGTTTGAACCTTTCTGGATCTGCCATCGAATTGATAAGTTTAATTATATCAAGTGCTGCGAGAAAAGGCTATAAATCTCCACCACCAACATCCTCACACGCAATATAGCCGACTAGCCGAGACACCTTCTTTATGTGTACAGATGTGACGTAATGATGCAAAGACATGCTTGAATTTCCTGTGGAAATCCACCAGTACCACTGGAATTAAAAACATTATTACAAGCTTACCATTTTGAATCGAGCAACGGCAAGCAGAGAGTTTTGAACACTGGCTGGATATGTACTTGCTCACAAATTTATTTTGGATAATTTTTTACCTCAAAAAGCTACGGACTGCAGCTTTAAATATATCCAAAAATATGAAAAACATCATTTTAAAATTTAAAATATCACTTACTGTAGTTTCTCCAGTTTACAGTGTGTATCCTTCAGTAGATCAGACAAAAGCTTCACAGCTGAAAATCCTGGTTTGTTCCAGCTCAGATTGAATTCTCTCAGATGTGAGGGGTTTGATATCAGTGCTGAGGCCAGAGCAGCACAACCTTCCTCTCCAATGCTGTCATATTCCAGCCTGCAGAGAAGAGAACGACTGGCATTTACTGCTCAACACAAATTCTACATTCAGTATAGAATCAAGAATGAAACATTTAAAAATATAAGACACATTGATTTGATAAAATGATTAACAATCATCACTCACTTTACTCACTTACTCACTTACAACGAACATTTTCTACTTTTCCTCACCTCATAGTTATAACGCGGATTGTTGAGCAGACGCGTCTCAAGCCTTGTGATCCAACGCTGGATACTCTTATAGGTTACGTCCGTGGATCACGGCTGAACGCGTCTTCTCCGCACTCATTTAAGTTACAAACAAACATTTTTCACCTATCGTGCGTCTACTCTACACCCGTACCACTGAAAAGACGGATTATATCCAAGACTTAAGCCATAAATTAGTATTAATATTGATAGCACCACTGGTAGCGTCGTTGCTAACTTAACTTACTGTCCATCTGTTAAAATGGCGAATATATCAAATGTAAGTAGTCTACCTTTTGGTGCAGGTGAGGACACATTTGAGCTGCACGCGGTGCAGTCTGAGCTGGAAGCTGTTGAGAAACAGATCCACGACCTTTTAGTAAGAAAAGCCGAGCTGATAGACCGGCGTTTGGCTCTCGAAACATCGCGCGCCGAGGCACACAAATCAGAGATTAATGTTACTAACCCGCTGACTCCGACCTCGTCTACTCCGTGCGTTCCTCAACATCGGTCCCGAACGTCGAGGTCGCGATCAGCCATGGTCTCGTTCACTCCGGCTCCAACATGCCATCACGAAGCCTGGATTTTTCCGCAGCGGAAGTCGCGAGTCAGGTCTAGACCAAGAAAACTCTCTCCGACCCTCCCGGTTTTCGAGATATCCACACAAAACCGCTTCTCCCCTCTTCGCGAAACAGAACGCGATGCTGTGATCATCGGCGATTCCATCGTTCGACACGTACACGTTACGTTAAATAAAAGTAAGGTGCATAGTCACTGCTTTCCTGGTGCTCGTGTTTCTGAAGTCGCTGCTCACGTTCCCGAGATTCTGAACGAGCGCGTCGGAACCGTTGTCCTGCACGTGGGAGGGGCCGACATCAGACTGCGCCAGACGGAAGTTTTGAAGAAAGACTTCAGGAATCTGATCGATACGGTACGCAGCACATCGCCTGATATAACGATTATTGTGTCAGGACCGCTTCCCACGTACCGACTAGGTCATGAAAAGTTTAGTAGATTATTTGCGCTTAATGAATGGTTAATGTCATGGTGCAATGAGCAGAAACTTCTCTTTGTAAATAATTGGAATCTGTTTTGGGAGCGTCCTAGGCTTTACCGTGCTGATGGCTTACACCCAAACAGATTCGGATCGGATCTTCTGTCAGATAACATCTCCAAAATGTTAAATACCTTTTGACTAGTAAACAAAAGTCCAAATCATAGTCTCTGCTGCACCAATTTAACTGATATAAATAGTGTAGAACATTGCATAGAAACTGTGTCTATTCCTCGTTTAGTGAGATCAAATCATAAATCTACTGCAGGATCTAGAAAAAATCTAATTGTTATTAAACCAGAAAATGTTGCTATTGGTAATCAAAAACAATTTTTAAAGCTAGGTCTTTTAAACATTAGATCACTCACACCTAAGGCAGTTATTGTAAATGAAATAGTCACAGATAATAGCTTCGATGTACTTTGCCTTACTGAAACCTGGCTTAAACCAAATGATTATTTTGGTTTAAATGAGTCTACTCCTCCTGGATACTTCTATAAGCATGAGCCCCGTCTGAATGGTCGTGGCGGCGGTGTTGCAACAATCTATAGAGATTTTCTCAATGTTACTCAGAAAACGGGTTATAAGTTTATTTCATTTGAAGTACTTGTACTAAATGTTACGCTCTTAGATGATAGAAAAACATCCCTATTATCTCTAGCCTTGGCTACCGTATATAGACCGCCTGGGCCTTACGCTGATTTCCTAAAAGAGTTTGCAGATTTTCTCTCAGACCTATTAGTTAACTTCGATAAAGCATTAATTGTTGGAGACTTTAATATCCATGTAGATAATCAAAATGATGCGTTAGGGGCTGCGTTTACTGATTTATTAAACTCCTTTGGGGTCAAGCAAAACATTACCGGACCGACTCATCGATTTAATCATACACTCGATTTAATTATATCACATGGAACCGATCCAACCGATATAGATATCATTCCACAAAGTGACGATGTCACTGACCATTACATGGTAACTTGCATATTACGTACTCCTGTAATATATCATGCTGCGCCGCGCTATCGATTAGGCAGAACAATCCTTCCATCCACCATAGATAATTTTTCAAACAGCTTATCGGATCTGTCTCAGCTGCTCAGTGAACCCAAACAAACAGATGAACTTGAGGAATTAACTAGCACTATGAGCACCATTCTCTCTGGATCATTGGATATTGTTGCGCCCATTAGATTAAAAAAGGTCAGAGAGAAAAGTAAAGCACCATGGTACAACAGTACTACGCGTGTTCTAAAGAGAGAAACCCGTAATTTAGAGCGTAAATGGAAACAAACCAACTTAGAGGTCTTTAGAATCGCATGGAAAGACAGTATGTCACGTTATAAAAAGGCCCTAAAAGCGGCCAGGGCTGAGCATCTACGCAAACTAATAGAAAACAACCATAACAATCCTAAGTTCTTATTTAACACCGTGGCGAGACTAACAAATAAACAGATGTCTCCTGAACAAAGTATTCCATTACAGTTTAGTAGTAATGATTTCATGAAGTTCTTCACTGAGAAAATAGAAAACATCAGAACCACAATTGTAAACGTTCAATCCTCAATCGCGCCTTATAATTCAGCCTCAATTATCACGCCGCAAGAACAATTACAGTGCTTTTCAACTATAGAACAAAAAGAGTTAAATAAATTTATCATTTCCTCTAAAACAACAACATGTTTATTAGATCCCATACCAACTAAACTATTGAAAGAAGTGTTACCTGTAGTGGAAGAGCCTCTCCTCAATATTATTAACTCGTCTTTATCTTTAGGTCATGTTCCAAGAACATTTAAATTGGCAGTTATAAAACCTCTCATTAAGAAACCACAATTAGATCCGAATAATCTAGTAAATTATAGACCCATTTCAAATCTACCTTTTATGTCTAAAATACTAGAAAAAGTTGTGTCCGCTCAACTGGGCTCTTTCTTACAAGAAAATGACACCTATGAAAAGTTTCAGTCTGGATTCAGGCCGCATCATAGCACTGAAACTGCGCTCGTTAAAATCACAAATGATTTACTTTTAGCTTCTGACCAAGGCTGTATCTCAATATTAGTTTTACTTGATCTTAGTGCTGCGTTCGATACTATAGATCATACAATACTCTTAGATCGACTACAAAATTATACTGGTGTTCAAGGACAAGCATTAAGCTGGTTTAGATCGTATTTATCTGACCGCTACCATTTTGTTTATTTAAATGGAGAAAAATCTATCATAACTCCAGTAAACTATGGAGTGCCGCAGGGATCTGTGTTAGGCCCTCTATTATTCTCAATATATATGCTGCCACTTGGAAATATTATAAGGAAACATGGAATTAGTTTCCATTGTTATGCTGATGACACTCAAATCTATATTTCATCACGGCCAGATGAAAACGCTAAATTATCCAAATTGACAGAGTGTGTTAAAGATATAAAAGATTGGATGACGCATAATTTTCTTTTATTAAATCCAGACAAGACAGAGGTACTACTTATCGGTTCAAAAAACCACCCACAAAACCTCTCACAATACAACTTTAACATAGTAGGATGTCCTGTTACTTCATCCTCTACAGTAAAAGACCTGGGTGTTATATTAGACTGCAACCTGTCTTTTGAAAATCATATTTCATATGTTACAAGAACAGCCTTTTTCCACCTTAGAAACATTGCTAAGCTACGTAATATGCTATCAGTTTCTGACGCAGAAAAGTTAGTTCATGCATTCATGACCTCGAGACTAGATTACTGTAATGCGTTATTAGCCGGTTGTCCTGCATCCTTAATAAACAAGCTACAGTTAGTCCAAAATGCCGCCGCTAGAGTTCTAACTAGATCAAGAAAATATGATCATATAACACCGATTTTATTATCCCTACATTGGTTACCTATAAAGTCCCGTATTAATTACAAGGTATTGCTACTGACTTATAAAGCCCTAAACGGCTTAGCTCCAGTCTATTTAACCGATCTTCTATCGCCCTATAATCCATCGCGCTCTTTAAGATCACTAAATTCGAGGCTTTTGGTCATACCTAGGATATCCAGATCCACCAAAGGAGGGAGAGCATTTTCACATTTAGCACCAAAACTCTGGAATAGTCTTCCGGATACTGTTCGTTGCTCAGACTCACTCTCCCAGTTTAAAACTAGATTAAAGACGCATCTCTTCAGCCAGGCATTCATATAATACTTTTAATCCTACAGTTAAATCCGACCTCTAGTTCATAAACGCCAGAGGAGAACTGGCCCCCGACTGAGCCCGGGTTCTCCCAAGGTTTTTTTTTCTCCATTAGGTCACCTGATGGAGTTTTTCGGTTCCTTGCCACTGTTGCCTTTGGCTTGCTCAGTTGGGGATATTTGGGGATATTTAATTGAATTAATCAATCAACGATACTATTGATCAGCATTACCGAACGTAGACGTTCCACTAGAAACAAACATTGATGTATTGTTCTAATTTATTACTGTGAAGCTGCTTTGATACAACCTGTGTTGTGAAAAGCGCTATATAAATAAACTTGACTTGACTTGACTTTAGTTTCTCCAGTTTACATTGTGGTTCCTTCAGTAGCACAGACATAAGTTTCACTCCTAAATCTCCTGGATCATTGTAGTTCAGATTGAGTTCTCTCAGATGTGATGGGTTTGATAAAAGACCTAAAACCAAGGCAGCACAACCTTTCTCTCCAATACTGCAGCACTCCAACCTGAGGAGAGAAAGACACTCTCAAGTGAAAATAGTTCACTTCTCTTGGTTATTTTAGTCCGGACCCAAAAGGAAGATTTTAAATTTAGTCTTGGTTCGCTTAGCATTTAAACTGTCATTTCTAACACTGTACTTAAAGATATAAAGCAACAACAACAAAAAAACATTTTCTGTGTGCTGGGCTAAACGCTCATTGTATGTGTGTTTATAGGATGGTATTTTTACTTCCTGAGAACTCATGAAGGGCTTATAAAATGTGTAAAGGGGTCAAAACAACTACAGGAATTCAAGGAGACACGGTTCTGATGCCTGTACCGAACTATAATGGGAAACATTGCGACTATGACGAGAAGAACAAGGAATGCTTGAACATTCTGTCCTTTTTAGGGTTGCATCTCGTGACATCACATCCTGGTCCATTTAAATGCCTTTGGATATTGCACCATACCAGAGTTCATTTGGAAGTGAACCGAGACCCAGCTTTTCAGGGGTCTCGGACCACTTGTTTGCGCAGCAGGGTTCGTTTGACAGCGTTCATTAACAGTGCAATCGCACCACAGTTAGTTTTAATCCAACCAACCCTGCCAAGTGTGAACACAGTCTTACAGCTCAACGTTGATATTTTGCAGGTAAAAGGTGAGCATTTAGAAATGTGGACTGTTGAAGTGGAGCTACCAGAAATGCTAGTTAATATGTATTTCTTCATGTAATGTTGGCGAGGTTGTGTTTTGAAGTCCTGAAAATGAAACATCACTCACTGTAGTATTTCCAGTTTACACTGTGGATCCTTTAGTAGATCAGAGAGAAGCTTCACTCCTGAATCTCCTGGTTTGTTCCAACTCAGATTAAGTTCTCTGATGTGTAAAGGGTTTGATCTCAGACCTGAAAGTAAAGCTGCAAAGCTTTCCTCTCCAATACTGCAGTCATCAAGCCTGCAGAGAGAAGGAAAAACACATTTGCATCGGGAACAAACATTTGCCTGATGACAAAATGACAATTATTTTTCTTCTCACCAAGCACCAACATTTAAGCATTAATTCTCCATTCATAATTAGTTATAAGTATGATAGTGGTATATTTAAAATACAGCAATTGTTGTTTATGACTGAGAGTCAAGGAGTCAGCAAACCTGTTTATCATATTTATTATATCTCTGCCCTCTGGTGAAGGGTTATTATTGTTAACTAAAACTATAACCATAAAAAAAGGTACTTCAATTTAAACGTTCCTGAAATAAATGAAAACAAATAACTTTTGTAACACTTTACAATTAGGTCTCATTTGTTAACATTAGTTAATGCATTTATTAAAACTGAGCAATATAGAATTTATTAACCTTTGTTAATGCTATTTAGTAAACAATATAATTGTAACATGTTATATAACATGTTAGTTCACAATACATTGTTGACAATGTTGAAATTAACATTAACTAAGATTAACAAATGCTTTAGAAGTATTTGCCATTGTTAGTTCATGTTAAATAATGTAGTTAACTAATGTTAAAGGGATAGTTCACCCAAAAATGAAAATTATGTCAGTTATTACTCACCCTCATGTTGTTCCAACGCCGTAAGACCTTCGTTCATCTTCGGAACACAAATTAAGATATTTTTGATTAAATCTGAGCGCTGTCTAACTCCTCCATAGGCTTCTAAGGGACTGAAACTTGCTGGCCCATAAAAGTATTTAAATAGATCGTTAATATAGTCCAAGGGACTCCAGTGGCTCAATCTTAAGTTTATAAAGCGACGAGAATACTTTTTGTGCGCTAAAACAAACAAAAATAACGACTTTATTCCACTTTTCATTTCCTTCTCTCTGGGCGTCGAGTCTTTTCGCGTAGTGTTTAAGCGTAGCGCGTCTGTTGCACGTCACCACGTAGGCTCACTATTGGCCGACGCTGGTCATGTGTGTGATACGTGGTGACGTGCAACAGATGCGCTACGCTTAAACACTACGCGAAAAGACTCGACGCCCAGAGAGAAGGAAATGAAAAGTGGAACAAAGTCGTTATTTTTGTTTGTTTTAGCGCACAAAAAGTATTCTCGTCGCTTTATAAACTTAAGATTGAGCCACTGTAGTCACTTGGACTATATTAACGATCTCTTTAATAACTTTTCTGGGCCAGCAAGTTTCAGTCCCTTAGAAGCCTATGGAGGAGTGAGCCAGCGCTCAGATTTAATCAAAAATATCTTAATTTGTGTTCCGAAGATGAACGAAGGTCTTACGGAGTTGGAACAACATGAGGGTGAGTAATTACTGACAGAATTTAAATTTTTGGGTGAACTATCCCTTTAACCAATGGAACCTTACTGTAAAGTGTTACCACTTATTTTATTTCAGCTAGTTGCCAAGGCAACATTTCTCATCTTTGTTTAGATTAACTTGAAGTACTAAAATAACAAACTCAATTAACTAAAGCTAACAAATAAAAACAATAAAAACTATTCATACATATAAAAAACTAATAAAATGTACAAAAACACAACAAAATTCCTAAAACTTTAACTAAAATTAAAATGAAAACCAAAAATATAAATAAAAAAAAAACTAAAATGTAACTAAAAAGTGTATTTATGTTTACTAATTATGTTCACTGTCCTGCAGAGTTTACGGCCAACCCCGGTCAAACTGAACTGCCTGTAATATTCTAGTACTACTGAACACTTTGATTAGCTGGTTCAGGTGCGTTTGATCAGGGTTGACTCTACAGGACACTATGGCTAGGGATATCATGCCAGCATTGTTCCAACTTAAGCATTATTGAACAGTATAACTCACTGTAGTTTCTCCAGTTTACAGTTTGGGTCCTCCAGTAGACCAGAGAGAAGCTTCACTCCTGAATCTCCCAGTTCATTATTGTTCAGATTGAGTTCTCTCAGATGTGAGGGGTTTGATATCAGTGCTAAAGCCAGAGCTGCACAACCTTCTTCTCCAATACTGCAGTCATACAGCCTACAGAGAGAAGAAACACTCAGTGTTTACATGTGCGACTCAACACACTTTAATTAAGCTGTATTGCTGCTTAAAATGTAAATGCAACCATTTGTGTATTTGTTGTGAAAAGATGCAAGAAAAAATTAATACATTCAAAAATATATATAAAACAGATATTACTCACTGTATTTTCTCTAGTTTACAGTGAGGATCTTCCAGCAGAACAGACAAAAGCTTCACTGCTGAATATCCTGGTTTATTAGAGCTCAGATTGAGTTCTCTCAGATGTGATGGGTTTGATAACAGTGCTGAAACCAGAGCATCACAGCTGTCCTCTCGAATATTGCAGTTACACAGCCTGTAGTAACATTTGCATTAAATTTCAAATTATTCATGTTGAGCACACTCGTAATATCAGAGCATAAGACATTTAGAGAGGAAAGAAATGTCATAAAAACTGGACTGAAACACACTTCGCAATACAGTGCATCAGACCCACCCACTTTTTCAGTGCTGTTAGTTCTGAAAGTATTTTTCCTGTCATTTTTCCCTTAGGGATTTCAAATAGTCTTCGTTAAAAGCATTATAAGCCATGAACCAAACCAACCAGCTAAGAGGAGAATCACAATATTTCACAATATTATTACAAAATTTCATTTGAAGCAAAAAAAGTATTTGAAAGACCGCCTTGATTAGATCATTTACAATGATTCATGGGAGTGGCCGGAGCTAACGAGCTCTTTAGAATCGTTTTGCTTGTCTCAACTCTCTGATTAATGGAATTTTCTGTGCAGCATCATGGGTAACATAACTCACAGTAGGTCTGACTTTAACTGTTAATAAGTTATCATTTATAAGTTATCACATCAGAGTTTTTACTTCTGGAACCCGACTGTTAAAACTGCACTCTATTAAAAAAGGCATCCACATAGATGCATACTGTCAAACATACTTATACAAAGGGTCTTACTTCAGTATCTCCAGTTTACAGTGAGGATTCTTCAGTCCCGCAGAGAAAAGCTGTACTCCTGAAACCTGGAGGTTGTTGTCACTGAGGTCCAACTCTCTCAGACGTGAGAAGTTTGAGATGAGCACGGAGGCCAGGGCTGAACAGATTTGATCTGTGAGATTACAACCCCTCAGACTGGAAGAGAGAGAATGTTTCTGTGCTGTTATCCCCAATAACAGCACACAGTATAGATTTACACAGACATTAACTTAAACCAGTTCATGTAATCCTTGAATGTGACCCTACTTTCTTACCCTCAGACTATTTAAATCTAGTATTATAATAAGTGTACTTAATATATTATTATTATATTAAAATTTTCTTTATGTAATCTGGATTACTAAGATTGTAATTGGCAGCCATAATTTAACTATTTATTTGTTACAGAGCCAATATTTCTTTCTTTACCTTTTAACATTTGGGTTTTTGGAAAATATTAGTTATAAAAAAAAATTTCATTTCTGAAAAATTTGCACACATTTTTTTTTTTTTTTTTTGATACACTAAGTGAAAGTTCTGCCTCGCTGTCTTGCTTTTGAATAGACTTGAAAATGATGTTGGCATTAGTGGAATTGCACTAGCATGGTTTAAATCATACTTATCTGACCGTTATCAGTTTTGGAGCAGTAAATAAAGAGATATCTTATCGATCAAAAGTTCAGTATGGAGTACCACAAGGCTCAGTACTAGGACCGTTGCTATTCACTCTGTACATGCTACCCCTCTGAGATATCATAAGGAAGCATGGAATTAGTTTTCACTGTTATGCTGATGATACTCGGCTCTATATTTCTATGCGCCCTGACTAAACACACCAGTTCACAAAATTAATGGAATGCATAGCTTCCTACTACTTAATTCTGAAAAAACAGAGTTTCTAATTATTGGGCAAAAAACCTCTGCACGTATTAACCCAGAATACTGTCTAACACTTGATGGCTGCTCAGTCAAGTCTTCGTCGTCGGTTAGGAACCTGGGTGTTCTCTTTGATACCAATCTTTCATTTGAAAGTCATGTTTCTAGCATCTGTAAAACCGCATTCTTCCATCTTAAAATATATCTAAATTACGACTTGTGCTTTCAATGAAAAATGAAGTGATGACTCCAACTTCCAACCAGATGGAACTGGATAAATATTGTGAATGTTCTGATCCAATCTGAATTCTGACCTGTAATGCTGCCTGGATCATAATCATACAGTGTTCGCTCGTTGGCCAGAGGAGAACTGGCCCCCGACTGAGCCTGGGTTCTCCCAAGGTCTTTTTCTCTATTCTGTCACCTAATGGAGCTTTGGTTCCTTGTCACAGTTGCCTTGGCTTTTGGCTTGCTTAGTTGGGGACATTTAACATTTAACTATATTATTGATCTGCCTTACTTAAGGTGGACGATGACGCAATTTTCTTCTAGAAACAAACTTTGTTGTATTATTTTCATTTTATCACTGTGAAGCTGCTTTGATACAATCTGTATTGTAAAAAGCGCTATATAAATAAAGGTGACTTGACTGACTTGACAGGTCTAAATTGAGCAATTCAATGCATGACTATAAAATAGTTTGTTTTTATTTTTAGGTTTTAGTTACAGTTTTGGTAATTTTGTTGTTTTTGCCAATTTTGTTAGTTTTTATTATTATTTATTTCAGTTTTAGATATTTTCGGTTTTAGATATTATACATCTTTATATTTGTCAAATACAAATACTTTGTAAACAGATACATTTGTTCCCTTAGTGTTAAAAAATTGTGTCAGCAATCTGGAACCTCCTGTTGCAAACTGTACAAGTATCAGCTACGTTTTCTGTACTTTTTTTCTTTATACAAGCAACTTAATACTACGATATACTCACTCCACTTTTCTGGAAGCTTTGACCACCGGCAGCAGCCTCAGAAGACACTCCTCTGATAGATCATATTTCCTCAGTTCAAACTCATCCAGGTCCTCCGTGGAGTTTAGCAGCACGAACACAAGCGCCGACCACTGGGCCGGAGAGAGCTTGACTCCGGAGAGGCGCTGGGCACCTGTGCTGCGGCTCAGGTACGTCTGGACCTCCTGCAGCAGGGAATGATCATTCAGCTCGCTCAGACAGTGAAACAGATTGATGGACTTCTCCGGGGAAGGATTCTCTCGGATTTTACTCTTGATGTACTCGACCGTGTCCCGCGTGCAACTGGAGCTTTCTCTCAGTGTGAATAATCCCCGCAGGAGAGTCTGATTGGACTCCAGCAAAAGCCCCAGAAGGAAGCGGAGGAAGAGATCTAAGTGTCCGTTCTCGCTCAGCAAGGCCCTGTCCACTTCGCTCTTCATAAAATCCGTCATTGAGTACTCATTCTTGTCCTGGGCAAAGGAAAGGAACTTGTACAAGGCAGCGAGAAACTCTTGAACGCTCAGATGCACAAAGCTGAACACCTTCTCCAGCTGCATCCCAAACTCCTCTCTGAATATCTGCGTACAAACTCCAGAGCACACGGACGCTTCTCTGACATCAATGCCACACTGTCTCAGATCCTCCTCATAGAAGATCAGGTTCCCCTTTTCCAGTTGTTCAAAAGCCAGTTTCCCAAGTGACAGGATGCTCTTTCGGACCTCCTGAAGAACCCATTTCCCATCATACTTCTGGGTCTTTAGTTTGGTCTGGACAATCAGGAGGTGTGTGAACATTTGAGTGAGAGTCTTGGGAATCTCTGCACCATCTGCTTCACATATCTTCTCCAGAACAGTGGCGGAAATCCAACAGAACACTGGGATGCGGCACATGACGTGCAGGCTCCTTAACGATTGGATGTGTGAGACAATCCTTCTGGCAAGACGCTGATCTTTTATTCTTTTCCGAAAATACTCAGCCTTCTGAGGGTCTCTGAACCCTCTAACCTCTGTGACCTGGTCGACACACTCTGGAGAGATCTGATTGGCTGCAGCTGGTCGCGTGGTGATCCAGAGGCGAGCAGACGGGAGCAGGTTTCCTCTAATGAGGTTGGTCAGCAGCACGTCCACTGAAGCTGATTCGTTCACATCCCACAAAATCTCATTGTTCTGGAAGTCCAGAGGAAGACGCCACTCATCCAGACCATCAAAGATGAAGATTGTTTTGAAGTCGTTATATTCTATCGGTTTCATTTCTGCGAAAAAACAGCGGAGAAGCTCCATCAGACTCATCCGCTTCTCCTTCATCAAGTTGAGGTCTCGGAAAGGAAGTGGAAATATGAAGTGAACATCCCGATTGGCTTTTCCTTCAGCCCAGTCCAGGACGAACTTCTGCACAGAAGCGGTTTTTCCAATTCCGACGACTCCTTTGGTCAGAACCGTCCTGATGGCTTTGTCTTGTCCAGGTAAGGGTTTGAAGATGTCATTACATCTGATCGGTGTCTCTAGATCTCTGGATGACGAGGTCTCAATCTGTCTCACCTCATGCTCGTCGTTGACGTCTCCAGTCCCCCCCTCTGTGATGTAAAGCTCTGTGTAGATCTCGTTCAGAAGTGCCACGTGCCCTCCATTGGAGACTCCTTCGCTGATTCTATGAAATTTCTGTTTCAGTCTGGACTTCAGTTGCTGCTGACTCACTGAGATCAGCTCTGCAGTATGCAATAGAAACAATTCTGAAATTAGTAGACCATTAAATAAACAGAAAAACAATGCATTATTAATCTGTGAACAAATTGACTCAAAAGTTTAACCATATAAAGCCTACTGTATCATACTGTATTTGATATGCAAAGGTTTTAAATTATCAAAACTTTGCTGAAAAACCCATTGCACACAATCTACCATATGCCTCCACACAAAGAGAGTTTCAAATGGGTCTCGTACTGGTCTGTAGTGTGTTAGCGAGGTCTGTCTGGTTCATCTTCCGCAGGACTTGAAGCGAGATCCTGAGAACTCCCTCACTCACTCGGCTCTGACCCTCATCATCATCATCCTCCTCACTCACAGAGCATGCTGGGAAATCTGGCCTCAGCAGTTTCTTGAACCTGCTTAGCTCTTTCTTCATCAAACAGATGTTTGTGTCCTCAAGCTCCTGAAATCAGAAATCACTGCGATTATTCAAACACCTCTGAATAACACATTGTAAATATATCTAGACAACACTCTTAGAAAAAGATGCAATGAATTTATATATAGAACTCTAGGGTTCTTGACTCAATTTTAACTTTTACTATATAAGGAAAATGTCTTAAAGGGGTGGTATAATACCCTTTTCACAAGATGTTTTTTCACGAGATTTTTTTTCACAGCGGCAGACTGCCATTAAAATATGTCCGTTTTGTAAGTTATGTTTCTTTTCTTTTCATTTCTTTATTAAGTTAATTTAGACAAATGTTTGGAGCATTTAAAAAAAAAAAAAAAATGACGACCAAGCAAGCCGAGCCAACAGCGAGTAAAACATGTTTGATCAATTTAGCCTCTCAAATCAACGCTAATACTTTACTTAGCTACAATAAAATCCATAGATATAAAACACTTCAAGCATATCACACAGACAGTTTAATGTTTATTTATTAAACCACAGTGAGTACAATTTTTTGAAATACTGAGGCAGGCTCAGGCTGCTCGCAACAGCGCTCGCAAACGAAATGAGCAATAGTCAATCTAAACAAATTAAATTAAATAAATCAAAAACAAACTTGCAGGTTATCTTACCTCAAAAATGCGCCACAGAACATGGCCATTCTTTTTTCCAGTAGTTTCCAACAGTTAAACGAAAATAAAGTCCAATCAAACGAAAAACGAAAAACATCAGTAGCCTAGTTTCCAACAGTTAAACGAAAATAAAGTCCAATCAAACGAAAAGTTAGAACAGTCTCTTACAGAGCATCGTGGAGAAAAAGAATAGCATCCACAGTGGAAGATTTTAACCCAGTCCTCTCTTCTATCACTCGCGATTTTTCTCTTAATATTCTCCATTATTTGCACATGAGGTGAATCGTTGGTTGCGCCGACGGGAAACCTTCTGTCTGTGTGTGTGCGTGCGTGCGTGAGACTGTCATGTCAATCATATGTCAGTGTAATTATAAGATTATGAAAGTTATGAGGTTATTAAATGTCTTTCTATGTTTGTTTTTCTATCGTCGACGTCAACTTCTCATATTTTTTTTTAATTAATGTCTAAAAATATAAAAAGAAGGATAACCCAAAAAAGGCCCGAGGCCCGGCCCGCATGTGAACTATGACGTGAAAATTGGCCCGAAGCCCGGCCCTAGGGGCGTAAAAAAGTCGGGGCCCGTCGGGCTCGGGCTGAAATGCAGGGCTTTATTGGTGATGTCACTAACTCGGGAGGAATGTGGTGTAGTCTCTACCAGCCGTTTGTTGTATTCCTTAAAAAGCAATTTCTGTTAAATAAAATATCTCCCTTTGCTTTGAACTTTGAGTGTTGTATTTTTCCAGATGTTGTTTATGCTCAAACAGCAACATTACACACTAACTAAAGTTAGAAAAGTCAAATCATAATCAACCACCCCTTTAAAATATATTTATAAAATAATTTATAAATAATAAGTACATTTATATCTATATATTTTACAGTACAACTGTAATACTAATAATTATGGCTGTCTTAATTTCTTTATTTTAAAATGATAAATTATTGTAAAAATAAAATATTATTAGCCTTAAAGTGTCTCTTCTGATGATTAGAGTTTCTCATTATAAGTATGTGAAGATGGTTTGTGCACGTTTTGTTTTCAATTGCATGTTAAAGTGACTCAAACTTAAAAGATGAAGCATTTACTGTGAACAGAGACGCTGAAAACACTGGATCACGAGCTGCTCGTGTGTAAATAAACAGTGTCGTGCTTCGCTCTGAAACTCACAGCGCAAACATTCATTTAATTCAATCGCAGCCTTTGAAATTTGATAAATAGCACACCTCAAAATTTTAATTTGATTGATCATGATGTCCTAATGTAAGAAGTGGGACTAATATAATATTCAGTCAAGAGGCCTATAATTCCTATAGTATTTGACCAAACACACAATAAAACTCACCCTGAAGATGGCATCCAGCGACATCTCGCCATTTGAGGATTTTGATCCCTCCTGTTTGTTACTGTAGTTGAACATGTAAATATTTACTCAAGCATGTAAATACATTGATTGTGTCCATTCCTCAGTATCAAGTACATGAATAACACTACAAGCCCTTGATATAATTGCTGAAAACACGAATCGACAATGTCGACTCATTATCCAATAAGTATCATTTAAAGAGGACCTATTACGCCCTTGATAAAGTCTTGATGTTGTTTTCAGGTTTTCCTGCTTGAATGTTGATTATTTTCCTCATATTCTCCATTGTTGCAGCTCCTCTCTTCCCAGTCTGTCAGTAACGCTCTGTTTACTTCCTGTCTCTATGAAGCCCCTCCTTCTGAAAAGCACACTGTGCTCTGATTGGTCGGCTGGAGCAGTGTGTTGTGATTGGGCGAGCGCTTTGAGTGTGTTTGGGAAATGTCCCGCCCCTTCCCATAACCGCCAGTTTAACACACTACTAACTTACTCAACCAGGCCCCGCCCCTTTTTCTGCGTATGAATTATTTAAATGAGGAATATTGTGACGTTTTCGTTCCCGGAAGAAACTCAAGACTACAATGGAGGCGTTTCAGGAGTTCAGAAACACTGACACTGATATAGAGAAGAACTGGAGCTTCTTCATGATCAAACAGGAACATTACACACTAAACACAGATGAATATGGCTAGAAGCATAATCGGTGCTCTTTAAATGGTCATCTGATAATCTGATAATAAATGTGCTTCATCCAGGAGATGTTCCTCACCTCAGTTTAGCAGAAGAGCCTTCTGAACTGAATTTAGTTGGAGGATCCATCGACGCGTCAGACACACAGCTCACAAGTGAAGGCGAGACGGATCTCCTTTTAAAAAGCATCCAACAAACAGATGATAAGCACATTTCTAATTGAAAAACTGAACAAATGCCATGAGTTAAATGAGCCTAGTTTAATTTAGCCAAGGTGGGACTTTTGAAGTATCTATGCCATTATATTTTCAGTACATTATTTTATATATAAAATCGTGATTTACGTGGGAGTTTACTCAGTTGTAAGTCACTTTGCTTCACGTGTCTTTTTGCTTTAGCAAACGTTAATATTACTTTGATGTTGGTAATATTTCAGCTGGACTGAAGCAGGTTTACTTGATTATCTAGACAGTTACATAGTTATACGAGTATCAAATATGATCATCAGGCTTTTGAGGAAGGTTTAATTGTTCATCTCTCGATCATCATTGTATTGCATACAGAGCTTTGATCATAAAACTAAGCATTTAAATATCATCTTACTAAGACATATTATTGGCACATATTGATATTTATATGCTTTTTTTGCAAGTATCTGCGATATCTGTGATAAATCTCTCATTGATTTACATTACAAGCATCAGAATTTCATATACTGTAAATATCAGCATCTGCACCATATATTTGCTCAGTTTGGGCCTCTGAATAAAACTGAGCCTTCATATTCTCAATATATCAGACTATATGAGCCATAAAAGCCTGATGGATCAAATATAATACTCAAAAATGCAAACTTCTTTTGCATATTTTGTGTACAGGTTTAATAAATTGTTCCATTTCACTAAATGATCTGACTTTTATTTAATATTTTAGGCTGTACAGGGTTAATCAATACTGATATGAAACACAATTACAGATGTTGTGTAACTAAAATAATGTCTGCAGAGTAGTGTTTATGTAATACTGGTACTTGTACTCGTTATGTAATGTACTTGACTAGTCTCCAATAGTCTATGTAAACCCCACGAGACGTTCCTCACCTCCGTTTAGCAGAGCTGAGTTTAGGTGGAGGATCCATCGACGTGCCGGACACACAGCTGGGCTCAGGAGAAGCCGAGACAGATCTGTGAAAGAATACAGGAAAACAACAGCACTTTAAAACTGTTGCTGTTTGTGAGTAAAACATAACTTAAAAAAAACTGTAAAAATATTATGTAAATTCATGGGTAGTAAAATGTCTAAATCCTGAAGGATATTCAGTTATTAAAATTTTGATTGAATATTGAAATATTGTCTCTTTGACCATGAGGAGCCTTGGCGTCAAAAAGCTTGAGATTCACTGATCTAAACCAAAGTTGTTGAACATCTGCCACAATAATGTAATGTAATAAGGTATTTAAATATTTAGACAGATAAGATATTTCTAAATTTTATTTAATTTCTAAAAAACAAGTTCTTGGAAAATAAGTGGCTGATGTTTTAATCAGAGCGTCAAAAATAAAGGTCACACTTTACAATAAAATCTCATTGTTAACAGTTATTGTATAATTAACATGAACTAACAGTAAGCAATGTTTAATATTTTATTATTTTAATAATGTCCTTTATATTATTAAACCACCTTTGTCAACGTTAGTGTAATTTGTTAATGTTATTTCACAGTGCATTAACTTATGTTAACAAATACAACTTTTGATTTTAATATTGTATTAGTAAATGCTAAGATTAAAATCACCTTTAACATGTTGATTTAATAATAAATGTTGTAAAAAATGTAAATACTAATCAATCTAATTGCAATCTATCAGTGTGC
This sequence comes from Scardinius erythrophthalmus, assembly GCF_964197995.2. Classification (NCBI taxonomy): domain Eukaryota; kingdom Metazoa; phylum Chordata; class Actinopteri; order Cypriniformes; family Leuciscidae; genus Scardinius; species Scardinius erythrophthalmus. The sequence continues at coordinate 41,699,711 of NC_138235.1, forward strand.
GGACATTCATATGAAGTTAAAATTATGTAATGTTGTATGATTGCTTGTCGTCACCTCTTCCTGGAGTCCATGGTTTCCTCTGCATTCCTGTCAACAAACTAACAGACATTTGCTCTTAGAAATGATTCTGTCTCAGCATTGGGAGAACACACTCGGCCTGACACGCACTTACTCTAATGGAGCCTGACAATAAACATTATACCAGATACCAGATTTAGAATTACGCAATGCCCTTTGGAGGTGTATATATACAGTATATCCATGCAATAAATGCACGTCCTTGAATAAGCGCGGGTTTATAGCGTATTTAATTCAACAGCTCAGGTAAAGTAAATGGCTTGACCCAGGGCCTAAAATAATCACTGAATGAGTGTTGGTGAGTATATGAAAAGTGTCAATAGCCAATTGGCTGGTAACATTTTTATGAATTCTAACAATGACTTGCCAATTTAAACATTCAAGTGCAAGACGTGGAAGGGAACGCAATTCGTATCCTGAATTGGTCTCTTTCGCGTTGTTAGGACCCTGAGATATTTTGTGTGTTTGTATCAATTGTCCTTGTGTGTGGGTGTGTGTCTCTCTCTCCCTCTCTCTCTCTCTCTCTCTGTGTAGACAAGTTTGTGTTTCAGATGGGTGTTACCTCTGTTAACCTGTGGAGGACCTGCTATGCACCTGACCCGGATATAAGGACCACTCCTAACACACAATGGATGCCTCGCTGACTTTGTGCTTTATGCCATTGTGCTTAGCGTTCGTACCATTTGATTGTGCTTCTCTTCACCTTTGTTCGTTTCGCCATTATTTAATTGAGTAAGAGTGTCGTGCCAGAGAGATTATTAGTGTTTAGTGAAACTGTGAGCGAGAGTTTGTTGAATGTAATCCTACTTCTGGTATTCTCTATATCTGTCTACTGCCTGATTGACTACGCCTTGGATTCCGATTCTAACTTGTCAACCTGATACTTTATAAATAAGTGTGTAAATATTCTTGCATATAAATTTTTACCAGATTAAGGGATGTAGGGGGTTTGACGCCAATTTATTTGTATCTCTTTTTCACTTTGTTTATGGGTAAGGGAGTTAGGTAAGTTAAACTGTATTTGCATTTTTTCTTTCTTTTGCTTAAGGTCATTTAGGCTCTAAAAGAAGATTGTTTTGTTTGTTATTTTGCCCTTGTATGCCCCTGATGCTTATCCTTCATGGTAAATAAAACTCATATTATTCGTGTCTGGTAGTGTGACTCTCTTCCTTTTCCTGTTGCGGCCAACCCCTAGTGGTCGTAACAACGTCCTCTTGCACTTGAACAGACATATTCTAACAAAATTGTCAAAATGCCTGTCTGGGCAAGTATCCTTGTAAACATAGTCAGTTAAGTCACTGAAGAGAACATAAAGAGTTGAGAAAGAAAACGCATGTGTATTAGTATACTGGATATGTGCAGTTAAACGACAGAACCTGTGTTTTTAATGTTAATCAATCAACAAAAGACGAAGAAAAATCACTGCTCGTGACTGAATATCTTTTGTAACTTTAATAAGGATTAATCTATGTTTCATGGCTGGTAAAAAAATCTTATGGCCTGTAAATCTTCTCAAATTTTCACATAAATCGGAGGGGCATCTATATTTCTAGGGGGGGCAAGGACATTTATGTAGTGGAAAGCTGCCGCTTCAGGAGTGCAGTAAAGTTAGTTTTAGGTTTGATATTGCTAAAGAGGCCATCTGCAAATTCCACTCACAGTCCAAAAATATAAATGTCCAATAATTAATTCCAATAAATGATTTTTACAAGGTTATTGTGAATGGCTAGTGGGCAGTCTGACTTACTGTATGACCTTCTGCCAATATCTCACTTGTACAGTACAAAAAAACTTTTTTAATTATGTAACTCACCAAAATACTTTTACCCATATTCTGAAGGTTGTCGTCAGGTTTTATAATCACAGAGCTACAAATCTCTGACCAATGTGCATTTTTTTAAAGGCCCGTTCACACCAAGGACGATAACTATAGTCAAGTCAAGTCAAGTCAACTTTATTTATATAGCGCTTTTCACAATACAGATTGTATCAAAGCAGCTTCACAGTATTAAATAAAATAGTACATCAGTGTATGTTTCTGGTGTAAAACATCCACGTTTGGTAATGCAGATCAATAGCACTGTTGAATCGATTAATCAAATTAAGTATCCCCAACTGAGCAAGCCAAAGGCAACAGTGGCAAGGAACCGAAAAACTCCATTAGGTGACCTAATGGAGAAAAAAAAAAACCTTGGGAGAACCCAGGCTCAGTCGGGGGCCAGTTCTCCTCTGGCGTTTATGAAGTAGAGACCGGATTTAACTGTAAGATTAAAATATTATATGAATGCCTGGCTGAAGAGATGCGTCTTTAATCTAGTTTTAAACTGGGAGAGCGAATCTGAGCAACGAACAGTATCAGGAAGGCTATTCCAGAGTTTTGGTGCTAAATGTGAAAATGCTCTCCCTCCTTTGGTGGATCTGGATATCCTAGGTATGACCAGAAGCCTCGAATTTAGTGATCTTAAAGAGCGCGATGGATTATAGGGCGATAGAAGATCCGTTAAATAAACTGGAGCTAAGCCGTTTAGGGCTTTATAAGTCAGTAGCAATACCTTGTAATTAATACGGAACTTTATAGGTAACCAATGTAGTGATGATAAAATTGGTGTTATATGGTCAAACTTTCTTGATCTAGTAAGAACTCTAGCGGCGGCATTTTGGACTAACTGTAGCTTGTTTATTGAGGATGCAGGACAACCAGCTAATAAAGCATTACAGTAATCTAGTCTCGAGGTCATGAATGCATGAACTAGCTTTTCTGCATCAGAAACAGATAGCATGTTACGTAATTTAGCAATATTTCTAAGGTGAAAAAAGGCTGTTTTTGTAACATATGAAATATGATTTTCAAAAGACAAGTTACAATCTAATATAACACCCAGGTCTTTTACTGTAGAGGATAAAGTAACAGGACACCCTACTATGTTAAAGTTGTATTGAAGGAGGTTTTGTGGGCGGTTTTTTGAACCGATAAGTATTACCTCTGTCTTATCTGGATTTAATAAAAGAAAATTGTGCGTCATCCAATCTTTTATATCTTTAACACACTCTGTCAATTTGGATAATTTAGCGTTTTCATCCGGCCGTGATGAAATATATAGTTGAGTGTCATCAGCATAACAATGGAAACTAATTCCATGTTTCCTTATAATATTTCCAAGTGGCAGCATATATATTGAGAATAATAGAGGGCCTAACACAGATCCTTGCGGCACTCCATAGTTTACTGGAGTTATGATCGATTTTTCTCCGTTTAAATAGACAAAATGGTAGCGGTCAGATAGGTATGATCTGAACCAGCTTAATGCTTGTCCTTGAACACCGGTATAGTTTTGTAGCCGATCTAAGAGTATTGTGTGATCTATAGTATCGAACGCAGCACTAAGATCAAGTAAAACTAGTATTGAGATACAGCCTTGGTCAGAAGCTAAGAGTAAATCATTTGTGATTTTAACGAGCGCAGTTTCAGTGCTATGATGCGGCCTGAACCCAGACTGAAACTTTTCATAGGTGTCATTTTCTTGCAAGAAAGAGCCCAGTTGGGCAGACACAACTTTTTCTAATATTTTGGACATAAAAGGAAGATTTGAAATGGGTCTATAATTTGCTAGGTTATTTGGGTCTAATTGTGGTTTCTTAATTAGTGGTTTTATAACTGCCAATTTAAATGTTCTTGGAACATGACCTAAAGATAAAGACGAGTTAATAATATTGAGGAGAGGCTCTTCCACTATAGGTAACACTTCTTTCAATAGTTTAGTTGGTATGGGATCTAATAAACATGTTGTTGTTTTAGAGGAAATGATAAATTTATTTAACTCTTTTTGTTCTATAGTTGTAAAGCACTGTAATTGTTCTTGCGGGGTGATAATCGAGGCTGAATTATAAGGCGCGGTTGAAGATTGAACGTTTACAATTGTGGATCTGATGTTTTCTATTTTCTCAGTGAAAAAATTCATGAAATCATTACTACTAAACTGTAACGGAATATTTTGTTCAGGTGACGCTTGTTTATTTGTTAGTCTAGCCACGGTGTTAAATAAGAACCTAGGATTGTTTTGGTTATTTTCTATTAGTTTGCGGAGATGCTCAGCCCTGGCCGCTTTTAGGGCCTTTTTATAGCGTGACGTACTGTCTTTCCAAGCGATTCTAAAAACCTCTAAATTAGTTTGTTTCCATTTACGCTCTAAATTACGGGTTTCTCTCTTTAGAACACGAGTAGTATTGTTGTACCATGGTGCTTTAATTTTCTCTCTGACCTTTTTTAGTCTCATAGGTGCAACAATATCCCATTTTCCAGAGAGAACGGTGCTCATAGTGCTGGTTAGTTCGTCAAGTTCATCTGTTTGTTTGGGTTCACTGAGCAGCTGAGACAGATCCGATAAGCAATTTGAAAAATGATCTATGGTGGATGGAAGGATTGTTCTGCCTAATCGATAACGCGGCGCAGCATGATATATTACCGGGGTACGTAATATGCAAGTTACCATGTAATGGTCAGTTACATCATCACTTTGCGGAATGATATCTATATCGGTTGGATCGGTTCCATGTGATATAATTAAATCGAGTGTATGATTAAAACGATGAGTCGGTCCGGTAACGTTTTGCTTAACCCCAAAGGAGTTTAATAAGTCTATAAACGCAGCCCCAAACGTATCATTTTGATTATCTACGTGTATGTTAAAATCAACAACAATTAATATTTTATCGACATTGACCAATAGATCTGAGAGAAAATTTGCAAATTCTTTTAGGAAATCAGCATAAGGCCCTGGTGGTCTATATACGGTAGCCAAGGCTAAAGATAATAGGGATGTTTTTCTATCATCTAAGAGCGTAACATTTAGTACAAGTACTTCAAATGAAATAAACTTATAACCCGTTTTCTGAGTAACATTGAGAATATCTCTATAGATTGTTGCAACACCGCCGCCACGACCAATCAGACGGGGCTCGTGCTTATAGGAGTATCCTGATGGAGTAGACTCATTTAGACCGAAATAATCATTTGGTTTAAGCCAGGTTTCAGTAAGGCAAAGTACATCTATGCTATTATCTGTGACTATTTCATTTACAATAACTGCCTTAGGTGTGAGTGATCTAATGTTTAAAAGACCTAGCTTTAGAAATTGTTTTTGTTTACTAATAGCAACATTTTCTGTTTTAATAACAATTAGATTTTTCCTAGATCCTGCAGTAGATTTATTATTTGATCGCACTAAGCGAGGAATAGACACAGTTTCTATGCAATGTTCTACACTAGTATTTATATCAGTTAATTTGGTGCAGCAGAGACTATGATTTGGACTTTTGGTTACTAGTCAAAAGGTATTTAACGTTTTGGAGATGTTATCTGACAGAAGATCCGATCCGAATCTGCTTGGGTGTAAGCCATCAGCACGGTAAAGCCTAGGACGCTCCCAAAACAGATTCCAATTATTTACAAAGAGCAGTTTCTGCTCATTGCACCATGACGTTAACCATTCATTTAGCGCGAATAATCTACTAAACTTGTCATGTCCTAGACGGTACGTGGGAAGCGGTCCTGACACAATGATCGTTATATCAGGCGATGTGCTGCGTACCGTATCGATCAGATTCCTGAAGTCTTTCTTCAGAACTTCCGTCTGGCGCAGCCTGATGTCGTTCACTCCCGCGTGCAATACCAAAGTTCCGACGCGCTCGTTATCGTTCAGAATCTCGGGAACGCGAGCAGCGATTTCAGAAACACGAGCACCAGGAAAGCAGTGACTGTGCACCTTATTTTTACCTGATGTAGCATGGACGTGCCGAACAATGGAATCACCGATGATCACAGCATCGCGTTCTGTTTCGCGAAGAGCGGAGAAGCGGTTTTGTGTGGATAACTCGAAAACCGGGAGGGTCGGAGAGGGTCTTGGTCTAGACCTGACTCGCGTCTTCCGCTGCGGAAATATCCAGGCTTCGTGGTGGCGTGTTGGAGCCGGAGTGAACGAGACCATGGCTGATCGCGACCTTGGCGCTCGGAACCGATGCCGAGTAACGCACGGAGTAGACGAGGTCGGAGTCAGCCGGTTAGTAACATTAATCTCTGATTTGTGAGCATCAGCGCGTGATGTTTCAAGAGCTAAACGCCGGTCTCTCAGCTCGGCCTGTCTCACTAAAAGGTCGTGGATCTGTTTCTCAACAGCTTCCAGCTCAGACTGTACCGCGTGCAGCTCAAATGTGTCCTCACCTGCACCAAAAGGTAGACTACTTGCATCTGATATATTCGCCATTTTAACAGATGGACAGTAAGTTAGCAACGACACTACCAGTGATGCTATCAATTAATACTAATTTCTGACAAGCGTCTTAGATATAATCCGTCTTTTAAGTGGTACGGGTGTAGAGTAGACGCACGATAGGTGAAAAATGTTTGTAAGTGAGTGTTGAGAAGACGCGTTCAGCCGTGATCCCCGGGAGTAACCTATGAGTATCCAGCGTAGAATCACTAACAGGCTTGAGACACGTCTGCTCAACAGTCCGCGTTGTAACTATGAGGTTTGAGCAGTAGTGCTTCTCAGTGAGGAAAAGTAGAAAATGTTTGTTGTAAGTAAGTTTAAAGAGTAAAATCAAGAATTATAAATCAAATCGATAGAGCTCCAAAGACAACAACGCGTTCAGACGCGACGCATGCGCATTCGACAACAGGTCGAATGCGCATATAAAGATTTAAAGATTTATCGACAATCTTTATATTTTTATAAAGATAACGATAAAAATATAATTCTAAAAATCGTTCTCCATATTAAAGAATAACAGAGTTCACACCACAACTATAACGATAAAGATATGAGGAACGATATCGTTGGGATCACTTTCAGAACGATTTTTTTCAGCTGTCAAACGATAAAACACTGACAGTCAATCAGAATCCATTCTAATTTAAAGGTCTCGCGCATTTAAAATGGGGCGCGCGCGCGCGTGCTTAGAATAAAAAGGCCGCTATCGTTCGTTGGTGTGGACGCATAGTTATCTTTGTCGTTATCTTTATAGTTATCGTGCTTGGTGTGAACGGGCCTTAAGTCAGTCTTACCAATAGGAGTCTGCTACAAGCTTTGGAATTTGAACATGTTTGTTTTTAAATGTTAAGTTAGTTTCAAATAAAGCTGATTATAAGTTTACCGCAGTTGGTGGAACTGACAGACATGCGCAGTCAAAGCATTCTCAAGTGTAAATATCCAGAGGCGAGTTTGAATGAATATTTCATGTCGATATAATGCTACATACTGTTAAAACTAATCCTGCTATTGAAATCTTTGTAAGACTGCCGGCAAGGGAAAACGAAGGTCCGGCGAATGTCGAACATAAAACTAACTCAACCATAATTAATACATTTGAGTTGTTTTTAAATCGAGATCAAATTACCTTAAATATGGAGTGATGCTCGAGATACTTACTTGGTTTTAGTGTAATTTGTTTACATTCCCTGAATTTTCCTCACAGACTCACATTCTGCGATGGATCCTGATGCATAGTTTCACTTTCATTCTGGAACTGGCGAATCCGTGACGTCACGGAGGTCGGAAAAGTGCTGATCGAGTGGTTGTGGCCGAGAAAAGACATGTAATAACATGTGAGCAAAAAAGAAAAGAAAGAAACAGTAGATTCTAGTGGTGAAATAATCTTTTAGAGAAACAAAAACAAACATGTTACTCTTTCCTCTTTTTTTTTTTTTTACTTTATAAAGCACAATTTAATACAACAGCAGTTCCCCAGAGTGTTGTACTAAGATAGATAGAAATAAATAAAGAAGAAATAAAACAAATTCTACATAAACACAGAATTCAGTGAAGAACAACAGAACCCGGTAGAATTAAAAGCCTGAGATAACAGATGAGTTGTTTAAGTGAGTTTTAAAACTAGATATAGTTGGAGTACTGTATATTTTTTTCTTTTTAAAATATTGTCTTTTGTTATATTCAGTTTATGTACATTGTTCCGAACTTTTTGTACGCAGCTAAGATGAAAATACAACAAATGACAAATGTACAAATAATAATACAATATATATTTCTATACATTTTGAATGGTCATCAGTGGAGAAAGATCGGGTTTTAGAAGAGAATATTTTAAAGGTTTGTGTTGATTTTGGGTTAGAACTTATTTTTTATCTTTACATGATTGTTGAAGCTTGTAATACAATCTTATCTCCGTAACCTTTATTACTTTACATGAACCAGCATTAAATGTCTTACAAGATTTTGAGCCATCAGCATTACAAGTTATAAAATTTAGTTTCAAGGTCACAAATAGGCCTACACTTCATTTTTTTATGAAAAACATGCTTTGTTGAAAACCAGGAATACAGAGTCGGTTCTGATCTCCAGCTGTCAGTCACAGGTTGCTATGGCGATGACCTCTACAGTCACAGGTTGCTATGGCGATGATCTCTACAGTGTCACAGGTTGCTATGGCGATGACCTCTACAGTGTCACAGGTTGGCTATGGCGATGATCTCTACAGTCACAGGTTGGCTATGGCGATGATCTCTACAGTCACAGGTTGCTATAGCGATGATCTCTACAGTCACAGCTTGGCTATGGTGATGACCTCTACAGTCACAGGTTGCTATGGCGATGACCTCTACAGTCACAGGTTGCTATGGCGATGACCTCTACAGTGTCACAGGTTGGCTATGGCGATGACCTCTACAGTCACAGGTTGCTATGGCGATGATCTCTACAGTCACAGCTTGGCTATGGTGATGACCTCTACAGTCACAGGTTGCTATGGCGATGACCTCTACAGTCACAGGTTGCTATGGCGATGACCTCTACAGTGTCACAGGTTGCTATGGCGATGATCTCTACAGTCACAGGTTGGCTATGGCGATGATCTCTACAGTGTCACAGGTTGCTATGGTGATGACCTCTACAGTCACAGCTTGGCTATGGCGATGACCTCTACAGTCACAGGTTGCTATGGCGATGATCTCTACAGTCACAGGTTGGCTATGGTGATGACCTCTACAGTCACAGCTTGGCTATGGTGATGACCTCTACAGTCACAGGTTGCTATGGCGATGACCTCTACAGTCACAGCTTGGCTATGGTGATGACCTCTACAGTCACAGGTTGCTATGGCGATGACCTCTACAGTCACAGGTTGGCTATGGTGATGACCTCTACAGTGTCACAGGTTGGCTATGGCGATGATCTCTACAGTCACAGGTTGGCTATGGTGATGACCTCTACAGTCACAGGTTGCTATGGCGATGACCTCTACAGTCACAGCTTGGCTATGGTGATGACCTCTACAGTCACAGGTTGCTATGGCGATGACCTCTACAGTCACAGGTTGCTATGGCGATGATCTCTACAGTGTCACAGGTTGGCTATGGTGATGACCTCTACAGTCACAGGTTGCTATGGCGATGACCTCTACAGTGTCACAGGTTGGCTATGGTGATGACCTCTACAGTCACAGGTTGCTATGGCGATGACCTCTACAGTCACAGCTTGGCTATGGTGATGACCTCTACAGTCACAGGTTGCTATGGCGATGACCTCTACAGTCACAGGTTGCTATGGCGATGGCCTCTACAGTGTCACAGGTTGGCTATGGCGATGATCTCTACAGTCACAGGTTGGCTATGGTGATGACCTCTACAGTCACAGGTTGCTATGGCGATGACCTCTACAGTCACAGCTTGGCTATGGTGATGACCTCTACAGTCACAGGTTGCTATGGCGATGACCTCTACAGTCACAGGTTGCTATGGCGATGATCTCTACAGTGTCACAGGTTGGCTATGGTGATGACCTCTACAGTCACAGGTTGCTATGGCGATGACCTCTACAGTCACAGGTTGCTATGGCGATGATCTCTACAGTGTCACAGGTTGGCTATGGTGATGACCTCTACAGTCACAGGTTGCTATGGCGATGACCTCTACAGTCACAGGTTGCTATGGCGATGACCTCTACAGTGTCACAGGTTGCTATGGCGATGATCTCTACAGTCACAGGTTGCTATGGCGATGATCTCTACAGTCACAGGTTGGCTATGGCGATGACCTCTACAGTCACAGGTTGCTATGGCGATGACCTCTACAGTCACAGGTTGCTATGTGGTGATGACCTCTACAGTCACAGGTTGCTATGGTGATGACCTCTACAGTCACAGGTTGCTATGGTGATGACCTCTACAGTCACAGGTTGCTATGGCGATGACCTCTACAGTCACAGGTTGCTATGTGGTGATGACCTCTACAGTCACAGGTTGCTATGGCGATGATCTCTACAGTCACAGGTTGCTATGGCGATGACCTCTACAGTGTCACAGGTTGCTATGGCGATGACCTCGTCACAGGTTGCTATGGCGATGACCTCTACAGTCACAGGTTGCTATGGCGATGACCTCTACAGTCACAGGTTGCTATGTGGTGATGACCTCTACAGTCACAGGTTGCTATGGCGATGATCTCTACAGTCACAGGTTGCTATGGCGATGACCTCTACAGTGTCACAGGTTGCTATGGCGATGACCTCTACAGTCACAGGTTGCTATGGCGATGACCTCTACAGTCACAGGTTGCTATGGCGATGATCTCTACAGTGTCACAGGTTGGCTATGGTGATGACCTCTACAGTCACAGGTTGCTATGGCGATGACCTCTACAGTCACAGGTTGCTATGGCGATGACCTCTACAGTGTCACAGGTTGCTATGGCGATGATCTCTACAGTCACAGGTTGCTATGGCGATGATCTCTACAGTCACAGGTTGGCTATGGCGATGACCTCTACAGTCACAGGTTGCTATGGCGATGACCTCTACAGTCACAGGTTGCTATGTGGTGATGACCTCTACAGTCACAGGTTGCTATGGTGATGACCTCTACAGTCACAGGTTGCTATGGTGATGACCTCTACAGTCACAGGTTGCTATGGCGATGACCTCTACAGTCACAGGTTGCTATGTGGTGATGACCTCTACAGTCACAGGTTGCTATGGCGATGATCTCTACAGTCACAGGTTGCTATGGCGATGACCTCTACAGTGTCACAGGTTGCTATGGCGATGACCTCGTCACAGGTTGCTATGGCGATGACCTCTACAGTCACAGGTTGCTATGGCGATGACCTCTACAGTCACAGGTTGCTATGTGGTGATGACCTCTACAGTCACAGGTTGCTATGGCGATGATCTCTACAGTCACAGGTTGCTATGGCGATGACCTCTACAGTGTCACAGGTTGCTATGGCGATGACCTCTACAGTGTCACAGGTTGCTATGGCGATGACCTCTACAGTCACAGGTGGGGTCACACATCTCCTCTTTGACCTTTAGCAGATGTCGATATCTCTCTTTCCGTTCGTCATCCACTCTTGGAAACTCTCCCGTCATCTGATCGTTTCCCTCCGGCTTGAACTTTAGCGGCGTGCTGGACTTCCGCGACTTCTTTTGAGGCGCCATGTAAATCAAATCACCGCAGCCATTCTGATTGGCTGCACGGTTGCCTGTAGCTCCTCCTCCTCCTAAGATTTTGTGAGCTTCACAGACGCTTTGACGATGGTCGGTCGAGACCGTGTTGGTGGTTGCCATGGAAACGGGCGTGCGTCCGCGGGTCATGTGATCAAGCGCGGCGTGCAGTCGCGTGTTGGTGGTTGCCATGGAAACGGGCATGCGCCCGCGGGTCACATGATCGAGCGCGGCGTGCAGTCGCGTGTTGGTGGTTGCCATGGAGACAGGTCTGAATCTGCGGGTCACATGCTCCAGCGCGGCGTGCAGGCGCGGGTTGGGGTTAGCGCTGTGCCGGTTGCGGCTGCGCAGTGAGCTGAACATCATGTTGCAGCCAGAGATCGTACAGCGGTGTTTGATCTTCAGAT
>NC_138235.1:41716645-41721645 GCF_964197995.2 Scardinius erythrophthalmus
ATCCGCTCCTCACGCTTCAGGAGAGACTCGTCACTGTCCGCCTGACACACACACACACACACACACACACACACACACACACACACACACACACACACACACACACACACACACACACACACACACACACACACACACACTCAGTCAATCAATACTAATGACCAAAACATCAAGACAAACTTACACTTGTGCTCTCCAAGAAATGAGTGTGAAAGTGAGTGAAATGACAATAAACTAAAGAAAACTAGTTCTAGTTAGCTCATTTTTACTATTTAAAATCATTTTCCCCCTTAGTTTTAATAGTTAAAATTGTGCTATTTGTGAATAATGTTCTACTGTGATCAGTATATTTACATTTATTCATTTAGCTTCTGTCCAAAATCATCATTTAATAAACAGAAAATATTTCTCAAAAGATATATTAGTTTTGAGTCAGTATGCAATACCTCCTGGTGAAGTGTGTGTGTCCACGTCCCCATGTCTTCAGACTCCTACGGGATCGGGATCGGGATCGGGTTCAGTCCGCTGAAGTTCTGATCAGATCATCAGTGAATATTATAATATTATATCACTATCACTCCAAAACTGCAACACTCCTCCCACTCTTAATGAGAACAGTAGAGCGGCTCGTCTGATTGGAGGAGAGCGCTCCTTTGTCCTGGAGAGAGAGAGTGTGTTTGTGTGTGAGAGAGAGAGAGAGAGAGAGAGAGACAGAGAGAGAGAGAGAGAGAGAGAGAGAGAGTGTGTGTGTGAGACAGAGAGAGAGTGAGTTAGTAAAACACACACTCACACACTCAGAAGAAAGGAGAAGCGCTCTGGGCAGAAACTGCTCATATTTCAGATTTGCTGATCAGCATTTTAACATTACACACACACTTTCTCTTCAGTCGTGGAGAGATTACATGTTCTGGAAACGTTTCCTGGAGGAAATCTGAGTTTTTAAGAGTGTTCTGTAGTTTTGTGTTGAAGTTCAGCTTTTAGACTTGGCAAAAGTCTAAATAAATGCAAATATATTCAAGAAAACAAAGCAAATCGCAATGCAGTCTGATCAATCTCAAGCATAACGTGAGATTTTAAAAGTGTTATTAAATCTCGTTTAAAATATATGAAGTTTACAAAAACAAAAAAGGGTTTCTGCATTAACGAACAATGATCAGCTTAATTGTGTTACACATTTTCATCTTATTAATGTATTAGTATATGTTGAGATTAATATTGGCTTAATATTTCCTTATTGTAAGTGTTGAGAGTTTTGAGTTGAATTAAATTAGACGATAACGGAAAAGTTTTAATAATTATTCAAACTATAAGAAAACAGCAAAATCCACATCACAACTAGAACAATAATGACTTTGAACTGTTTAGACGAGATTTATACAATGAAAACATTTTTAAGATTAAGATTTTGATGTGAATAATTGTGTATTTTGTGAAACAATGTAGATTTTTTTTTTACATTGTTAATTCGTGCAACATTTTTGGAGAAATGTGTAACGATCTAGATTTTGTAATTAATCTCTTTCAAGATTTCTACACAAGATTTTTGAATGGAACTGTGTGAGAATACAGTAAAACACTCGAGGAAATCTCTGAAACACAAGAACACACTTGATTTCACTGTTGGAAAAGTACAAACTAATCTCAGAGAGGCCTTTTCTGTTTTTAGTTTATATATATATATATATATATATATATATATATATATATACACAAACAGCAAGATAATCAGAAAGAGACACACACACACACACACATGTGACTGAGGTGTAGTAATAATGGTATTTTAGCAGAAATGTCCATGGTAAAACTCAGTTCCATTGTTTTCTCTTGTTTCCTATGATATTTGGCTACTCCAAATCATTCTCCATCTGCGGGTAAAGAGTAAAACATATGTTCCAGTAACATTCCCAGTAAGTAATCAGCAAAAAACATTTAAAACATTGAACAGGAAACGTTTTCAGAACTTTATCTAACGTTCTGCCAATGCTCTCTCAAAGTTATAAACAAACGTTCTTCCAGTAACGTTAATAGAACGTTCGTTCAATGTTATCTTTACTTTAATAATGTTCTCAAAACATTATATTGGCTGCCTCATTCGTGGAATGTTTGTTTCTGAAATGTTTTAATTGAACTCTCGTCTAACGCTTATTTTTAAATGTAAAGTTACTGTTTCAGTTTTTTAAAAAGTAACGTTCCCATAATGTTTGAAGAATGGAATGTTCTTTAAACATTCGCTACAAAACATTCTAAGAACATGTTTTTGTAAAGCTGATCTAGTTCCTGAGCGAATCCTGCAACTGATCAAAACAAACAGCAAAACTGTTCCAGGATCAGCATATTCCAGTCCGGAGGGACGAACCTGCGGCATCAAACCCCGGAACGGCACGCAAACCAGGCCTTGGCAGCAGAGCCCGAACACAACACCTAGAAACACGATGAATGTTTAATCGCGGAGACGGTGTGTGTGTGTGTGTGTGTGTGTGTGTGAGAGAGAGAGAGAGCTGTAATGAACCTGAAGGGACCGTCGATGTGAATTAATGAAGGGTGTTGTGTTTAAGGAACTGGGGACCGCATCAAAGCGGCTCTCGTGGAGACTTCTCTACCTGCTATCCGCGGCCAATCTCTCTCACACACACACACACACACACACACACACACACACACGCTCACCCATGAGGAGGACAGGAGGAGGAGGAAAGCCTACTTTAGTCCTCTTTCCCTCTGATGCCACTTTCTGCTGTCCCACATTGAGACGAGAACTCCTCTCTTTGTGCTCGATCCAACTTGGCACATCGGCGATATAAAGGGGGACAAACACACACACACACACACACACACACACACACTCGAGAAACAGACAGAAACTCACCGCAGAACTGATCCTTGTCATAATTAAAACTCAAATCACTTTCAGAAGTTCCCTGCATGATGTTCCGGTCATGTCAGTTCCTGACTGGACTTTCTGAAGTATCCCGATGTGTGTTAGGATCCAGAAGCTGAACATTATGGAAGATTGTTTCCGCCGAAGAATAAAACTTTAAAAATATATTTGCGACTTTTTGTCTCACAATTGAGAGTTTACATCTAACAATTCTGACTTTCTCTGAATTGCGGGATTTGAAGTGAGAATTGCCTGAGGTAAAGTCTTTATATCACGCAATTCTGACTTTATACCGCAATTGTGAGAAAAGAAGTCAGAATTGTGTGATTAAAAGTCAAAAATGCAATTACCCTTTTTTATTTCTATTTCTTCCAGTATGTTTCAGTTGGATGTTCGTCTAATGTTTTTATTTTTAAATGTTTCTACTTGTTTGAGAACGTTCAGAGAACATTCAAAAGTAGGCCTAATGTTCCCATTATTTTCGAATGATATAATTTTCTTTTAGCATGACCACGTTTTCCAAACATTTTTTTTTTATTATTTACATTTTGAACATAACATTTAGAAATAACGTTTTTGTAACTTTATGGGAACATTAGCAAAACGTTCTTAAACCATATTTTTGTTAGCCGGGCAAATCCTCAAACATGCTGACTGTGTGACCAACATCACGACTGAAGGTTGAGAGGGGAAAAGCGTCTTTCTCCTCAAAGTAACATGTTTTAATAAAATGATTTAAGCTTGAACATCTTTTGCTCTTTCATCGCGGAGCAACAAAAGCAGCCCTCCCTCATCATCATCATCATCATTAGCTGGAGTTAATCAGCCTGTGATGAATGTGGACGCTCATGTATTCATAACGAAGCGACTTAAAGCAGTGAAATGTGTCGTTACAGCAGAAACGGCTGACAGTGTGTGTGTGTGTGTGTGTGTGTGTGTTGTGTGAAACTGCTTTACAAGAGATTAACTTTTGTGTTAGTTTGTTCGGCCACATGATCCTCTTACAGACACAGTGACCAGAAGAGACACTTACAGTATTTTACACACACACACACACACACACACACACACACACACACACACACACACACACACACACACACACACACACACACACACACACACACACACACACACACACACACACACACACACACACGCACTCAAAACAGAACATCACTTAGATATATATAATCTGTTGTAAGTTACTTTATAAATGTCTTTAGTGTCACTTCTGCTCTATTTGAAGCGTCCTCAGTAAATTACTAACATGTCAGTTTCTCACACAAAACTATCCAATAACTTGTAATATCGTCACATGAACTTCTGTTATGATACTTTGAGTCGTGTTTGGTATGAATTATGCAAGAGCCTCTGTGTGTTTAGTGTGTGTTACAGTGAAGATCTCCTCCAGAGACTGAAGCCGCTGCACATCATCTGATCAGAACTCATAAACTCATAAACTCCTGCTTCAGCGAAACAGTTTCAGCGCCTGCAGTCGGACCTTCAGTCACAGAACCTGATCACACACACACACACACACACACACACACACACACACACACACACACACACACACACACACACACACACACACACACACACACACAGATCCTCCACACGAACCCATCACACACACACACTCAGATCCTCTCATCACACACACTCACACACACACACACACACACACACACACACACACACACACACACACACACACACACACACACACACACACACACACACACACACACACACTCAGATCCTCTCATCACACACACTCACACACACACACACACACACACACTCAGATCCTCTCATCACACACACTCAGATCCTCTCATCACACACACACACTCAGTGTCTCCTCATCTCTGGACGGCAGCTGGAAAGAGGATTTCCTCAGACGAGAGGAGGATTAAACACACACACACACACACACACACACACACACACACACACACACTGATGAACTAAGTGTCACTGGGACTTATTCACAGAATCAGTGTCAAATAACCGACAAACCAAAGAAATATCTTGAGGTTTACTGCTTTTATGAGAAAATATATGTTTATATATATATGTGTGTGTGTGTGTGTGTGTGTGAGATATATAAATA
>NC_138235.1:41731645-41744145 GCF_964197995.2 Scardinius erythrophthalmus
GTGTTCTGCGTGTGGAGTCCGTCACGCAGTCGCCGTGCCAACGAGTCCTTCCCATAATGCCCTGCGCACTGAGAGTCCACGTCCCACAGCAGCCGCTCCAACATCTTCCTGCACCCGCTCTGAGCCGCTGACATCACTCCAGCCGAGCCTGACGGTCACATGATCAGCGTTACGGCATGTCCTAACTACACGCGCCGCGACACGTGATAAGAGGTTCTTCTCCATGTTAATCAGAGTGTTTGTCCTAACCAGCCGAGACGGCGACACACGACGATTCTAATTTAGAAACGGTTTCTATTTTTCTGCGGCGTCACGCTGGAACAACAAACACAAAGTGTGGCGATGATAATCTCAGGTGCTGTTTATGTGCTTTATTTAATGTTAAAAGCGTGTCATGTGACTCTGAATATCATTTAGTGCTCCAGCTTTGAGGCTGTAAAAGCAGCAATGGATAATTCACCTCAGATCTTGAAATTAAACAAATAGAAACAAGAACGTTCAAACTGTGATCAAACAAGTGTATTATTTGACAAAGATTGTTTTAGTAACTCAGTAGCCTATGTATTTTGTAGCTACTTATCCATTTTCTTGCGAGTGCCGTCAAGTTTACTCTCTAGTGCTGTGCACTTGCCACGAGACTCCGCCCACATGCTGTTCTGATTGGCTGTGATTTTTGATTGACGTTGTGGCGTCTCACAGTCACGTCGCGTCTAGTGTGGACAGACACACTGCCTGTCGCTGGAATTTTATCGCGGCAATTTTATTGCCGATAGCGACAATAACAGCTTTATTCGGCCGATAGCGACAATAACAGCTTTATTCGGCCGATAGCGACAATAACAGCTTTATTCGGCCGACAGCGACAATAACGGCTTTAATCGGCGATAGCGACAATAACGGCTTTATTCGGCCGACAGCGACAATAACAGCTTTATTCGGCCGATAGCGACAATAACAGCTTTATTCGGCCGACAGCGACAATAACGGCTTTATTCGTCCGACAGCGACAATAACAGCTTTATTCGGCCGACAGCGACAATAACAGCTTTATTCGGCCGACAGCGACAATAACGGCTTTATTCGGCCGACAGCGACAATAACGGCTTTATTCGGCCGACAGCGACAATAACGGCTTTATTCGGCCGACAGCGACAATAACGGCTTTAATCGGCCGATAGCGACAATAACGGCTTTATTCGGCCGATAGCGACAATAACGGCTTTATTCGGCCGATAGCGACAATAACGGCTTTAATCGCCGATAGCGACAATAACGGCTTTATTCGGCCGACAGCGACAATAACGGCTTTAATCGGCGATAGCGACAATAACGGCTTTATTCGGCCGACAGCGACAATAACGGCTTTAATCGCCGATAGCGACAATAACAGCTTTATTCGGCCGATAGCGACAATAACAGCTTTATTCGGCCGATAGCGACAATAACAGCTTTATTCGGCCGATAGCGACAATAACGGCTTTAATCGCCGATAGCGACAATAACGGCTTTATTCGGCCGATAGCGATTATTGTCCGATACATCGGTGCATCAGTTGAGTGTGTGAGTGTGTGTGTTTCTCACTGGTTCTGCTGATTTCCTCCTGGACTTCCTCCATGCACGTGTGCACGAG
The DNA here is from genome assembly GCF_964197995.2 of Scardinius erythrophthalmus. Lineage (NCBI taxonomy): Eukaryota > Metazoa > Chordata > Actinopteri > Cypriniformes > Leuciscidae > Scardinius > Scardinius erythrophthalmus. The sequence goes on from NC_138235.1 coordinate 41,733,276, forward strand.
CTCGATCAGCGGAGCGGACGTGAGCGTCTTCACCACCCTGTCCTCCTCCTCCTCTCTCACACACACCTCGCTCACACACACCTGCGGCCCGACGCCCACCGCCACCCTGAACATCACGCCGGAGCCGCGTCCCAGAGCGCGCAGACGCCCGGCCGCTAGCACAGCGATGGCGTAGCGCCGAAACCTGCTGCGACCTTTGACCCCAGGCTCGCCGAGCGCGTGCAGGAGCTTCATGACCTCAGTCTTCATAGCGTCCGCGTCACTCACTCGCTCCTGCAGCACGAGCTTCTGCCACGCTAGCAAACACACCTGCCTCCGCAGCGCGCGCACACACCCTGCTAGCAGCCCGCACGCCGCACACAGACGCATCACTTCCTGTCTCTGCTCGGACTGAGCGCGCTCCAGAGAGTGGACACGCCCCTCTGACTGCTCCAGCTGAACACGGAGATCCTGCAGAGATAGAGGGACCGTATTTTAGTGTTTATTTGTAGTAATTTTAAGATAATGCAGCGGGAGTTCTTCTCTATATCAGTGTTTCTGAACTCCTGAACTCCACTGTATCTTGAGTTTCTTCCGGGAACAAACACGTCATTTAAACATCTTTCCCTCACGGGTCAAAATGCCCCTAAGCCCTAAAACTATACTTCTTTTTTTTTTTGTCCAGAAAGCTTATTTTATTTCATTTTGATAATATTTTTTAATGCAATTTTTTGTTATATTTACCTTTAAATTACTAGATTTGATCAATTAATAAATACTAATTTAAGCACATTCCTCACATTCTTTCAACTTAAAATAAAAATTTCTCACAATTTCATGCATAATCCTTTTAATTCAGCTCAAAATATCTTACATAGTGTGTCTTTGCCGACCTCTTGTGTAAAAATAATAATATAAGATGATATTTCATGACTCTAGATGTCCTTATGGCTCTATATGGAATAAATGAGCTGTTCCTCTGGGTCCTAAAGCCAGTCAACTTCAGTCTGCACTCAGATACACATGTAGACATTATACAATAATTTTTTGGTAAAGTTTGCACATTTTTAGTTTGAACTTTGGGCATTTTTATGTTTTTCTATGTGAACTGAAGCATTCCTCGCATTCCATTCATTCCTAAGGGGGTCAGACTGACCCGAGAGGGCAGAATTTATTACTATTTTAAATTTCAACCAAAAACTCCTCGAATCCAGTTTCGGGTCAAAATGACCCGAGGGAATCATGACACGGGTTAAATAATGAATATGCAGAATAAAGGGGCGGGGCCTGGTTGAGTTAGTTAGTAGTGTGTTAAACTGGCGGTTATGGCACACTTGCTCCAGCCGACCAATCAGAGCACAGTGTGCTTTTCAGAAGGAGGGGCTTCATAGAGACAGGAAGTAAACAGAGCGTTACTGACAGACTGGGAAGAGAGGAGCCGCAACAATGGAGAATATGAGGAAAATAATCAACATTCAAGCAGGAAAACCTGAAAACATCATCAAGACTTTGAGAAGAGGCACAATATGGGCTCTATAAAGTTTAAACTTCATGTGAAAATGTAACCACTGATAGAAGTTTTAGTTGAGTAGTAGATCAGTGACAGTGAGAGTGTGTGTACCTGTGTTTTCAGCTGCAGCTGGTGGATGAGGTGTGTGTGTTGTGTGTGGAGATCTTCTCTCTGTTTGACCCAGCTCTCCTCTCTCTGTCTCATCTGTGCGCTCACACTCTCCAGCGCTGCCGACTTCCCCTCACACACACTCTCCAGACATGACACCTGACACACACACACACAACCTCTCAGACATCAGGACTGTACAACATCTACGACACACCTTTCCCACAAGCCCCTGCTCACCTTTTGATTGGCTGCGGAGAGGTCAGAGGTCAGTGTGTCCATGTGCTCCTGCACCAGCGCACTAAGCTCCGCCCACGAGAAGCTACCCAGCATGCAGTGCGGCGGCGTCACCAGCACACACCCGGCGAGCATACGCTGATAAAGTGTGTGCAGGAACGCCAGTTTCTCCTAAACACAATAATAAAAACACTTTATGAGCAAATTAAATCCTAATGAAGGAACAAACACTGAGAGTGTAAGTGTGTGAGCCTGACAGTGCTATTTGTGTATCAATTAAATATGATTATAGTTTTTATTAATATTTTACATTATTTATTTTCACGTTTTCTGTCTTCATTTTAATTTTAGGTAGCTTTAGTAATTTTGTTGTGTGTTCTTGTCATTGTTTCAGGCAGTGTTTTTTATCACTAATATACTATTAAAGTTTTTATTAATATTTTGAATTAGAATTTTATTTGAATTTAATTTTTTTTTTTTTTTTGATATATTCCATTTTAAGTTAATTCAATTTAAGGTTTTGGTAATTTTGTTGTGTGTTTTTGACATTATGGTTATGTTCTTTTACTCTACGTCACTAATTTACTATTATAGTTTTTATTCATATATTTTGAATTAGTTTTTATATATATATATATATATATATATATACACACACACATACATACGTATAAAATCAAGCATATGGGCTTATTTACTTTTATATATTTCAGTTAATATTTATTTTATTTCAAGTAACAAAGCTTGTGTTAGTGTTGGTACCTGGCAGTCGTTGTGATGCTGCTGTCGCAGTGTGTTGATCTGTGTGTGTGTGTGTGTGTGTTGTGCTTTCTCCTCCTGAAGCTGCTGAGAGAGTCTGCGCAGTTCGACGGCAGCGTCTGAGACACAGGCACGCAGACGCTTCGCCTCCTCAGTCACACACACACCGCGAGACTCACACTCCTAAACACGGGCAGAAGAAAGACCATCATCTCATCAGACTCAACATCCTCTCAGTTCATCATCAGAACAACGACACACACACACACACACACACCTGGAGGTTCATCTGGAGATCCGTGATCGTTTCATCCTTCTGTCTGATCTCGTCATTCAGCTTCTGCATCACTATCACTGACTCCTGCGACTGCACACACACACACACAGCTGATTATTTACATATCAAATACAATTTTTAAAGCTAGGTCTTCTAAACATTAGATCACTCACACCTAAGGCAGTTATTGTAAATGAAATAGTCACAGATAATAGCTTCGATGTACTTTGCCTTACTGAAACCTGGCTTAAACCAAATGATTATTTTGGTTTAAATGAGTCTACTCCATCAGGATACTCCTATAAGCATGAGCCCCGTCTGAATGGTCGTGGCGGCGGTGTTGCAACAATCTATAGAGATTTTCTCAATGTTACTCAGAAAACGGGTTATAAGTTTATTTCATTTGAAGTACTTGTACTAAATGTTACGCTCTTAGATGTTCGAAAAACATCCCTATTATCTCTAGCCTTGGCTACCGTATATAGACCGCCTGGGCCTTACACTGATTTCCTAAAAGAGTTTGCAGATTTTCTCTCAGACCTATTAGTTAACTTCGATAAAGCCTTAATTGTTGGAGACTGTAATATCCATGTAGATAATCAAAATGATGCGTTAGGGGCTGCGTTTACAGATTTATTAAAGTCCTTTGGGGTCAAGCAAAACATTACCGGACCGACTCATCGATTTAATCATACACTCGATTTAATTATATCACATGGAACCGATCCAACCGATATAGATATCATTCCGCAAAGTGACGATGTCACTGACCATTACATGGTAACTTGCATATTACGTACTCCTGTAATATATCATGCTGCGCCGCGTTATCGATTAGGCAGAACAATCCTTCCATCCACCATAGATCATTTTTCAAACAGCTTATCGGATCTGTCTCAGCTGCTCAGTGAACCCAAACAAACAGATGAACTAGAGGAATTAACTAGCACTATGAGCACCATTCTCTCTGGATCATTGGATATTGTTGCGCCCATTAGATTAAAAAAGGTCAGAGAGAAAAGTAAAGCACCATGGTACAACAGTACTACGCGTGTTCTAAAGAGAGAAACCCGTAATTTAGAGCGTAAATGGAAACAAACCAACTTAGAGGTCTTTAGAATCGCTTGGAAAGACAGTATGTCACGTTATAAAAAGGCCCTAAAAGCGGCCAGGGCTGAGCATCTACGCAAACTAATAGAAAACAACCATAACAATCCTAAGTTCTTATTTAACACCGTGGCGAGACTAACAAATAAACAGATGTCTCCTGAACAAAGTATTCCATTACAGTTTAGTAGTAATGATTTCATGAAGTTCTTCACTGAGAAAATAGAAAACATCAGAACCACAATTGTAAACGTTCAATCCTCAATCGCGCCTTATAATTCAGCCTCAATTATCACGCCGCAAGAACAATTACAGTGCTTTTCAACTATAGAACAAAAAGAGTTAAATAAATTTATCATTTCCTCTAAAACAACAACATGTTTATTAGATCCCATACCAACTAAACTATTGAAAGAAGTGTTACCTGTAGTGGAAGAGCCTCTCCTCAATATTATTAACTCGTCTTTATCTTTAGGTTATGTTCCAAAAACATTTAAACTGGCAGTTATAAAACCTCTCATTAAGAAACCACAATTAGATCCGAATAATCTAGTAAATTATAGACCCATTTCAAATCTACCTTTTATGTCTAAAATATTAGAAAAAGTTGTGTCCGCTCAACTGGGCTCTTTCTTACAAGAAAATGACACCTATGAAAAGTTTCAGTCTGGGTTCAGGCGCATCATAGCACTGAAACTGCGCTCGTTAAAATCACAAATGATTTACTTTTAGCTTCTGACCAAGGCTGTATCTCAATATTAGTTTTACTTGATCTTAGTGCTGCGTTCGATACTATAGATCACACAATACTCTTAGATCGGCTACAAAATTATACTGGTGTTCAAGGACAAGCATTAAGCTGGTTTAGATCGTATTTATCTGACCGCTACCATTTTGTTTATTTAAATGGAGAAAAATCTATCATAACTCCAGTAAACTATGGAGTGCCGCAGGGATCTGTGTTAGGCCCTCTATTATTCTCAATATATATGCTACCACTTGGAAATATTATAAGGAAACATGGAATTAGTTTCCATTGTTATGCTGATGACACTCAAATCTATATTTCATCACGGCCAGATGAAAACGCTAAATTATCCAAATTGACAGAGTGTGTTAAAGATATAAAAGATTGGATGACGCATAATTTTCTTTTATTAAATCCAGACAAGACAGAGGTACTACTTATCGGTTCAAAAAACCGCCCACAAAACCTCTCACAATACAACTTTAACATAGTAGGATGTCCTGTTACTTCATCCTCTACAGTAAAAGACCTGGGTGTTATATTAGACTGCAACCTGTCTTTTGAAAATCATATTTCATATGTTACAAGAACAGCCTTTTTCCACCTTAGAAACATTGCTAAGCTACGTAATATGCTATCAGTTTCTGACGCAGAAAAGTTAGTTCATGCATTCATGACCTCGAGACTAGATTACTGTAATGCGTTATTAGCCGGTTGTCCTGCATCCTTAATAAACAAGCTACAGTTAGTCCAAAATGCCGCCGCTAGAGTTCTAACTAGATCAAGAAAATATGATCATATAACACCGATTTTATCATCTCTACATTGGTTACCTATAAAGTCCCGTATTAATTACAAGGTATTGCTACTGACTTATAAAGCCCTAAACGGCTTAGCTCCAGTCTATTTAACCGATCTTCTATCGCCCTATAATCCATCGCGCTCTTTAAGGTCACTAAATTCGAGGCTTTTGGTCATACCTAGGATATCTAGGTCCACCAAAGGAGGGAGAGCATTTTCACATTTAGCACCAAAACTCTGGAATAGTCTTCCGGATACTGTTCGTTGCTCAGACTCGCTCTCCCAGTTTAAAACTAGATTAAAGACGCATCTCTTCAGCCAGGCATTCATATAATACTTTTAATCCTACAGTTAAATCCGACCTCTAGTTCATAAACGCCAGAGGAGAACTGGCCCCCGACTGAGCCCGGGTTCTCCCAAGGTTTTTTTTTTTCTCCATTAGGTCACCTGATGGAGTTTTTCGGTTCCTTGCCACTGTTGCCTTTGGCTTGCTCAGTTGGGGATATTTGGGGATATTTAATTAAATTAATCAATCAACGATACTATTGATCAGCATTACCGAACGTAGACGTTCCACTAGAAACAAACATTGATGTATTGTTCTAATTTATTACTGTGAAGCTGCTTTGATACAACCTGTGTTGTGAAAAGCGCTATATAAATAAACTTGACTTGACTTGACTTGACATAATGTTTTTGTATGAAAAATGTTCTGAAATGTTCTTTAAATATGCATTATATAATTAAATATGCACTTATTTACATACATTTCCAGAACATAAATCTGAATATTGGATCAAAATTCTTGTTTGATTTTGTTGACATATTAGATTTAAAGGATTTAATCGAGGGGATTCTGGATCTCTCTTTTTATCTGGATCTCTCTCTGTTTTTTAGGAATTAAATGTCAGATAAACTAGTGAGAGTGATATCTGAACAAACCCCTCGGTAAAAACCCTCAGAATATGTAATATGTGAATTTTGTTGTGTGTAAGTGTCACTGAAGTGGAGGAAAAGCTCTTTTATAAACACAGCCTTTAGAGATGTGTGTGTCGTAGCTGAAGTCTACAGATGCACAGAGAGAAAGTGCAACAAAATAAACACTAAAAAGTGCATTTGCTGACTGAAGTTAGCAGGGATCTGCAGTGCTCGTCACACATGCCTTATTCTAGCCCAGGCTGAGACGTCAGCGGAAAACACTTAAAGGAACACTCCAGCGTTTCTTGAAATAGGGCTTATTCACATTCTTTCCAACATTTAGATAGGTGGGTGAATGCATTTTTGTCTCAGTGCATGGATTGTTTTAGTTTGACAGGGTCGGCGCTAGCTTAGCTTAGCACAATGAATGGAATCCTTTGTTGCCAGCTAGCATGGCCTGAGTAAGTGATAAAAAAACCCCACGTAATTACTTCTTGTGGCCTGCGTATTCACAACGAGTACAAATAGCGATGCAGATTAACACTAGGCGATTTCCTAGGCAGATATTGACATGGGACTATATTAGGGGAAAGCACAGGCGAAGCACAGCTACTTAGGCGAAGAGATATCACGCAACACATGAAATCCCACGACTTCCGTCAACATACCAGCGGGCAACTAGTCAAAACACAGAAGAAGAACAACACGCGTGACCTGCACCGAGTGTCTTCGCTTTTGGATTTTTTTTTTTTTTTGAGAAGTTACAGTAAACATGGCAATTACCTGCGTAGCAAAAGGTTGTGAGAACAAGCAAAGGACATACACAAATGTAATGTTTCACAGAATTCCACCGAATGTGGAACTGAGAAATAAATGGCTCTGGAGATCTGTACTTCAACGCCTCTCTACAAAATCAAACAGTATCGTGTTTGCGAAGAGCATTTTGCACCGGAGGACTAAGTTACTTTGAAAAAATGGAATATGGGTCCAGAAAGACGGTACTAAGTTACGTCTGAAACATACGGCCGTCCCATCCCATCTATTTTCAAAGCACAGGCAGAACAAAGTGCACATGTAAGTTGTCTTTTATTACTCTTCCTTATGTTAATCTGTGTCTTTATTCGGTTGTAAGATAGATGCTGAGAAGCTGTATATAGACTACGGTTCAAATAACGTTAGCCTCTTCTAGTATAACCTCTTGTTGAATTCAACCTGTTTAGCATGAACAACCAAACTAAACTAAAAATCGCTGTTATGGTTACCTGTAAAATGAAATGACTGAGGGCTAAGGTAGCTATATTTCTCTCACCGAGTTAGCCTGGTTCTTTGGACTCAGGAGTTTAAGTATAACTACTATGAGGAGAAGGCTACAAGCAGTTTACTATACATGTGTCATGTTTAAAATAATCACTTACTCTGTGGACAGCTGTCCATTTGGTCTATTCGGCGTGGGGCGTTTTTACCAGTTCACTTTATCACGCCGGAAAAAAAAAATCGCGTACTGCCGGATGGATCAGCGGCTCGAGATCCTCGGTAGCTGTGACAACTGTGGGCACGCTCATCTTGATCTGACGCGTCGAGCCTGGTCATCGATGGCAGCAACTGGTCCCACTCGCCACAGCACAGACACTATTTCAGTCGGCATATTCCCCCACATGCACACCATCAGTTCATGTTGGCTCTCATCCTCACGTCCTCAGGCTGTTGAGCGATCGCAACCTCCTCCTGTCGGTCTATTTCCACTCATTTTCTGTAAACTCTTGTATATAGGTATGATTCTGGCTCACACAAAATCAGCCATGTTCATCGCCATTCATGTACTGTTGGGAAAATAGCCAGGCAGCGACTATGCACGCTGGTATGTTGACGGAAGTCGTGGGATTTCATGTGTTGCGTGATATCTCTGCGCCCAAGTACCAGTGCTTCGCCTAAGTAGCTGTGCTTCGCCTGTGCTTTCCCCTAATATAGTCCCATGTCAATATCTGCCTAGGAAATCGCCTAGTGTTAATCTGCATCGCTATTTGTACTCGTTGTGAATACGCAGGCCACAAGAAGTAATTACGTGTTTTTTTTGGGGTGGTTTTTTATCACTTACTCAGGCCATGCTAGCTGGCAACAAAGGATTCCATTCATTGTGCTAAGCTAAGCTAGCGCCGACCCTGTCAAACTAAAACAATGCATGCACTGAGACAAAAATGCATTCACCCACCTATCTAAATGTAGGAAAGAATGTGAATAAGCCCTATTTCAAGAAACGGTGGAGTGTTCCTTTAACGTTTGCACTGTTCGTGTGTGAGCTCGACATCAGACACACACAGTTCATGAGCTCGCTGTGTTCAAGGACACGGTCCAGCGAAGTCTTCATCAAAACGTGCTCGGCTAATCCCTTCAGCGCTTTAAATGTGCATTAGCACAAGACTTTAAAGCAGGTTTATGCTGTGTGTGTGTGTGTGTGTGTGTGTGTGTGTGTGTGTTGTACCTGTGTGCTGTAGTTGTGTAGCGTTCGCTGCAACACGTCCATCAGAGCAGAAGCGTTGTGTTTACATCCCTCCCCTACAAAACACACACACACACACACACACACACACACACACACACACTTATGCAGCGCAGATCGCTTCATAGCAGCAAACAGGAATATAACAGTGTTCATCAGCGTTGGGGAAACTTACTTTCAAAAGTAATGCGTTACAATATTGAGCTACTCCCTAAAAATAACTCATTACGTTTTATAGTTACTTTAGGGGAAGTGATGCGTTATGTCACTTCTTCTCACCGATCTAAGGATCTCTGTGTTTGTTTAACGCATTCAACAACATAGCCTGTAAAAACACCCATCTTCCCTTTCTTTTAAAGTCCCCCTGTGGTGTAAATCCAGCTTTTAATGTTGTTTATGTGTCTATGTGGTGTTTTTAATCTGCTTTAAGACAAAGCATGTGTAAATTCATAAGTCGACAGCATTGCTGAGTATTTCCTCCTTAAAACTGCAGTGAACCAAAGACAGTCTCAAAAACACGCTTTGAAATCGCTGGTGTTTCTGACGTCACAAACTACCTTGTAACCAATCAGATCAACGTGTGATCGTCAACCAGTGGATCTCTGAGCTGAGTGAGTGGAGGCGGGGCTTATTTGCATATTCATAGAACCACGCATACTAAATGAGGCAAGGGTGTCGAGTTATATTCAAGATATTTTAAGGCATGAAGAATGTCATATTGGTGATTAAAGATGAGTTTTAAGGGATTCAGTTATTGACTACAGGGGACTTTAACACAATTAGAACATATTTAATATAGTTTGGGCACTTTGAATATTTCCTGAGCCCATACAGAATATCTCTTAACATTAATCCTTACATTACCTTGTAATATGTTGGAGAATAGAGATCATTCTAATGAATTAAAAAAGTAATAAAGTAATCAAAAAAATAATGTGCATTACTTTTTTGAAAAAGTAACTAAAATATGAATGTGAAATTTATAAAGTAATACGTTACCTTGCTCATTAAATCAAAACAGTAATCCGATAACGTAACACAAGTTACCCCAACACTGGTGTTCATTTTGCAAAGTTCATCAATTATGAAACTAATTGAATTTCAGCTGTAGATCAGCTCTACAGAAGACAACCGTGACATCACTCAGATCAGCTCAGTGTGGATTCAGTAGCAGTGACGTCCGTCATCTGATCTCAGTGTGTGTGTGTGTGTGTCCTGTTCACTGACCTGTGTTGTAAGTGTGTGTCGCCCCCTGCTGTTGATACTGGTGTATCACCTGATCTAGATCACTCAGCACACTGTCATACGACTCCTGCACCTAACACACACACACACACACACACACACACACACACACACACACACACACACACACACACACACACACACACACAATGAGGGGGGGACTTGATTTGGCTGGTTATTATTTGAAACTGCAGTATAATACATTAAATCAAATTGCAAAAATGATAATTGGCACGTCGCCGATGTAAGAGACGCGAGAGAATAATAGAAGAGAATAAATGAGACACACAGTCAAACCAAACTTTACTCAGACTCCTTCAACATTTCTCACATTATCTCAGTTTATTCGCTATAGTTTAGAGAATGGTAGTAAAATATGAGCAGAACTCAGCTGATATTTGACTGGTTTTGTCCGTCCTTCTGTTAGACTGTCTCACACATGAATTATGTTGAATATCTGTCAGCTGTTAAATTTAACTACACAATTAGATAATACCAGTTTAGCTCAACCAATCACCAAGCAATGCTTCATTGTGTTCAGTCTGTGTGTGAAAAGAGCATTAGCAATTAAAGAAAACACACTTCAGCAAATCATGATCAGCTCAAAGTTAAGAATCATTCATTCATGAAGACTTTGTGAGTGTAATATGTCAGAGTTTACTTTATTCTGCTCTCCTCACTTAC
>NC_138235.1:41759145-41769145 GCF_964197995.2 Scardinius erythrophthalmus
GCTTTAATTTTCTCATAAATACCCAGGGCTTGGGTTACAGCGATCACAGTGTCTAGCCACTGGGGGACCATAGGCAGGCTCGGGGAACTCATATTAATGTCAAAAAACCTCATAAAGTGACATTTTCATGCCATGGGACCTTTAAAAATAAAAACATTACTGATGTGCATCTTGAGACAAAACAAGATATGCTTTCAGTTAAAACAGCTCAAACATGCATTTTAGTTTAGACTAGATTAAGCCTCATCTGTGAAACTGGAGGTATACATCGACACCGAGACAAAAAGATGAAATTGTGACTAAAATTCAAAATGAACAGTCAAAACTCTAAAATTATGACAAAAATATGACAAAAAGTCAATATTATGACAAAAAGAATCTAAATTATGAAAGAAAAGTCAAAATTATGACATACCAAGTCAATATTATGACTTAATTATGACATTAAAAGGTCAAAATAAACACAAAAAATCTAAATCAAGACATTAAAGTGTCAAAATCATGGCACAAGTCCAAATTATGACAAGTCAATAGTTAGTCAAAACTAAGACAAAAGACTAAATTATGATAAAAAAATCTAATTATGACAAACTATGTCAAGTCAAAATTATGACAGTGAAAATTATGACAAAAAGTAAAAATTGTGACAAAAAATCTAAATTATGACAAAAAGTTTTTAAAAAATGTAAAAAAAATTTTACTTATGACAGAAAGTCTAAATGATGACATACTAAATCGAAAATTAAGACAAAAAGTCCAAATTATGACCAAAATGATTGCAAAAGTTCTAATTATGACAGTCAAAAAATGATGACAAAAAGTTGAAATTGTGACATAAAAAGTCAAATTACTTAAAAAGTAATAATTCTGACTTTTCATTTCATTATTAGAAGTCAAAAATTGTTACACAAAAATGAAATTATGACGAAAAAGTCGAAATTATGACATACAAAGTCATAATTATGGCATGAAAAGTCATGATTATGATATGAAAGGTCAAATTACTTAAAAAGTCATAATTTTTACATTTCATGTCATAATTCTAATCAAGCATGCGTGTTGTAAATGGTGGTGGTCAGATGTAAAGCGTGAGATGGACCTGTGGATCTCCTCCTGTGGGTTCTGTGCCGCGGCCGGGTGAGACGCCCTCAGAGAGGAGGAGGGAACCGGGCCGCGTTTGGGCCGAAGCCGGGCCGAGGGCAACCCAGAGGGCATGAGGTCAACCGGTCCTCACACTGCTGACGCCCGAGAACAAAACACACACACACACACACACACGAGAAATACAGTCATGTTTCAGGGGGATTCACAAACACAGAGAGAAGGAGAAACATGAAACAACAACAGAGCATAATAGCCTTAACATAACAAAGAAAAACGCATTTACACTGCAAAAAAGGCTTTTCTTACTAAGTATTTTTGTCTTGTTTCCAGTCCAAATATCTCAAAATTCTTAATTCAAGATGCATTTACTAGATGAGTAAAATGACATAAGATATTATGTCCTGTTTTCCGGGGGAATTAATCAAAATTAAATCTTAAAAAAAGCTAAATTATCTGCCAATGGGGTCAGAAAAATAATGTTAATTCAAACAGAAACAAGATTATATTTCTCACTTTTTTTAGACTTCAGACTTAATATCTTTTATGTCATTTTACTACTTTAGTAAATGCATCTTGATTTAAGACATATTTGGACTGGAAACAAGACAAAAATACTAAGTAAGAAAAGCCTTTTTTTTGCAGTGTACATCGAGTTCCAGGTGTCAATTCGACAAAAACTAGTTTATATACACGTAACTGATCAACACGCAAAAGAAGCACATGAATCATGATACTCAAAAGTTCTAACGTTACGAAAACTAAAACTAAATCAATTCACGTGTTTCTAAACGCGATAAACGGTCAATTCACAAGGACATGAGTCAAACTAAAGACCAACCTAGCTTTAACAGGCGTGTTACGCGTGTGTGAGCGTTTCTCGTTAAATAATGCAGTAAACCGACATTCAAATATAAATCCGTGTAGTTGTAAACACTCCTCAGCGTCTGTTTGAATCCGACGCCATGTTTCCTCCTCACCATGACAACAACGATAAACGAAAAACACCGCGAAATATTAATCAAAACACGTGTGCACTCGCTGCTTACTTTTCGTTTTACATATGTGTTTTTATGTTGTTAAATGATTAAATAAAGCGTTAGAATATTTTAAACAACTTTATTTTTTTACCGCTTTTTACCGCTTAATTTTAACTCTTTAACGGCTGCTGTTGACAAACAATCACGTAATTTAGTTTTTCAATTCGCGAAAATAATTTTAAATTACTGCGTAGTTAAATATACCACAAACGATTTAGTAATTATGTTTAACATTGAGAAGAAACCAATGTTATTAATTATATTAAAAATAAATATTAACCCTAACCTCCCTCTCTCTGTGTAATGGTACATTCCTCAGGCACGCTGCTGAGAGCGGGAGGCGGACTGAACTATTCCACCGGTGCTGAGGGGAGACGCACTCTCTCGCAAGTCTTCATGTCCTTTCATTCATCGCGTGATAATATTTTTAACTACGGGTGTATTTTTCATTTGTTTTTAAATTAAAGTGTTAATAAAATAGTCTTTGAGTAGGTAGATATGCAGAAGGGAGTGAAGGTGAGTTCATATACAAACAATGGGCGTGTGTTAGCCTAAGCTAGCTAAACACGGCTATCATTTTATTTAACGTTACTTCAATGTCGATAGCAATGAAATGCTAATAAAATCATATTATTGTTTTACAAAGGCAAAATCACGGCTAATTTAATGCATGTAAGATGTGTCTCTGCCGGTGAAGTGTTTTGTTTATTGTTTTGGTGTGTTGAAGACACATGATGAGTGTTATTTGTATTCATCTGTATCTTGTTTTCTCAGATGAAGATTACATCTGATCAGAACACCGGTGATTTTATTCCAGGGGATGTAGTGTTTGCTAAGATGAAGGGTTATCCTTTCTGGCCTGCCAGAGTGAGTTTCTGTACAGCAGATATCAGGCATATTTATCACATGTAAAACAAAAAAACCAAGTTGAAATCTGACTGTTTATGTGTTGTTGTTGTTTTGTCCCTCAGATTGGTGAAGGAAAAGCCCCAAGAAATAAGATCCCCATCTTCTTTTATGGAACACACTCCACGTAAGTGAACTCGGATCGAACACACACGTGATGAAACAATCAAAACAAAACGCACAGCCTCCATTAAACCACAGGTTTGCTATGTATTGCACAACTGTCCGCGTAATACGTTGTTATACAGAGAAACTCGAATTATAATGCAGAAATATATAATCTAATCTATGTATAAAATAAATCATCGTGTTTATAAGACCACCTCAGAACTTAAAAATGAGAACACAAAGTTGGATTAACAGTAGATCACACCACTAACTATGAAAGCTTATGGGTAGCAATATTAATTATTAATATGTACACACCATATGTGCAACGTTTGGAGCCAAATGATCATTTAAATTCAATAATATAATTTACATTTGCTATTTACTACACTAGTTGCAAAATGAAAATTCATTATAGATATGATTAGATATGTTTAACATGTTCAAGCAAAAATCGTAGCAAAATCGGCATACGCCACATTTTACACAGTTTCACAGTTTAAAGCGAATATGGTCACTACGATTATGAGCTTGATTGCATTAGTTTGATCGAAGTGTCGCGTTTACATGAGGTAAAGTTTAATCGCAATATTGCAAAAATCCCATTATAATCGCATTATTGGTGCACATGTAAACATAGTCAATCAGACAGATAAACTAAGTTTACATGGACTACAATATTCCGATATTAAGACAATAGTCATTGTCACTCACAATTTAGTAATAACTAGCATTGCACTCTCTTCCAGAACATTTCTCTTCCCCAGAGACATCGCCCCCTACTGGCCAAACAAAGAGAAGTACGGCCGGCCCATCAAACGGGGCGGGTTCGAGGAGGGCATGTGGGAGATCGAGAACGACCCGGGCGTGGGCCTCAGAGGTCACAAGGTCAGTGTTGATTCGTTGATTCAATGATTATCGTTTTAGTTATCGGTGTGAGCAGCCTTAAAGACTGTAATGCGTGGGCTTTGTGTCCCTGACAGAAAGCAGCGCTGGTGAAGCGACTGTCAGAGAGTCGGCAGAGGCTGAAAGGCAGGAAGAAGAAAGCAGAAAATCAGAGCGAAGCCAAAAGCCAGACTGGATCCCGTAGCGATTCGGTGGCGAAGGCTGATTTGCAGAGGAATCGGCCTCCGCCACCGAAAGCAGCGACGCCACGTAGCAGGGAAGCTCAAAGCAAAGCAAAGTCTGAATCTGTCAAGTCGACGGATGATAAAACACCCGAAGCCAGGTCGACGCGCTCCAGAGATTCAGCGGCAAAGATCGCCACGCCCGACGAAAGACGGACGAAAGAAGTCGCGCCCGCGAGGAGAGTGACGTCACTCAGGACGGTCGCGGCAGGGCGGAGGATGTTGCCGTCCAGGAAGATTGTTCTAGCGAGACGAGCCGCTGTGGCAAAGACACTTTCCGCTCACAGGAAACGCGTACTGAATAGAAAGATCATTTCAGCGACGAACAAACGGATGGATGCTAACAATCGCCAAAAGGTTTGTGTGACGCCATTCTCCATCACATCTGAACCTGGTTTATGAGTTGCTAATGTTGTGTGTGTTGTGTTTGAAATCATTCAGCCCTTGAGGATTACGCGCTCTACTGCAGATCTGACCAAGACCACTAATGACATCACTGCCACGCCGGTCAGGCCGCCCACGCTGAGACGCAAACGCTCGCTAACGAACGCTGATGTGAAGGAAGACACGCCCACTTCTCTTCCAGTGACGAGCAGCGCCGCCCCCTCCGGCCCAGCAGGTGATCTGAAGTCTTGCTAACAATGTGTTAAATCTAAGCTAAATGTTAACAACATGTTAAAATGTGTTAGCAATATGTTAAATCATGTTAGCAATGTGTTAAATCATGTTAGCAATATGCTAAATCATGCTAGCAAGATGTTAAAATGTTAGCTGTGTTAATTCATGTTAGAAACATACCAGCAACGTGTTAAATCATGTTAGAGACATGTTAGCAACGTACTAAATCATGTAAGCAACATGTTAAAACATGTTAACAAAATGTTAAATGATGCTAAAACATGTTAGCAATGTGTTAAAATATGTTAGAACATGTTAAAACATTTTATTGACTTAAAACTTTCACGCGCTCTACTGCAGATCTGACGGAGACCACCGAAGACATCACTGCCGCGCCGGTCAGGCCGCCCACTCTGAGACGCAAACGTGCGCAAACAAACACTGATGTGAAGGAAGACACGCCCACTTCTCTTCCAGTAACAAGCAGCGCCGCCCCCTCCGGCCCAGCAGGTGATCTGTGCTAAGTCATGCTAGCAACATGGTAACACATGTTAAATCATTCTAACATGTTAAAATGTGTTAACAGTGTGTCAAACCAAAACAGTGTAGAAACAATTTTAACACATGCTAAATCATGTTAGCAACATGCTAGCAACGTAGTAAATCAGGCGAGCAATATGCTAATTTCACGTTAGAAACATACCAGCAACGTGTTAAATCATGCTAGCAACATGTTTAAACATGTTAGCAATATGTTAAATCATGTTAGAGACATGTTAGCAACATACTAAATCTTGTAAGCAACATGTTAAAACATGCTAACAATATGCTAAAACATGTTAAAAATGTGTTAAAATATGTTAAACATGTTAAATCATTTGATTGACTTCAAACTTTCATAAACCTTTATGCGTTCTACTGCAGATCTGACCAAGACCACCGATGACATCACTGCCGCGTCGGTCAGGCCACCCACTCTGAGAAGCAAACGCTCGCTAACAGTCTCTGATGGGAAGGAAGACACGCCCACTTCTCTTCCAGTGACGAGCAGCGCCGCCCCCTCCGGCCCAGCAGGTGATCTGTGCTAAGTCATGCTAGCAACATGTTTAAACTTGTTAGCAATGTTTTAAATCATGTTAGCAACATGCTAACACATGTTAAATCATGCTAGCAACATGTTAAAATGTGTTAACAGTGTGTCAAACTATGTTAGAAACAATGTTAGCAACACGCTAGCAACGTAGTAAATCAGGCGAGCAATATGCTAATTCACGTTAGAAACATACCAGCAACGTGTTAAATCATGCTAGCAACATGTTTAAACACGTTAACAATGTTAAATCATGTTAGCAACATGTTTAAACACGTTAGCAATATGTTAAATCATGTTAGCAACATGTTTAAACACGTTGGCAATATGTTAAAACATGTTAGCAACATGTTTAAACACGTTAGCAATATGTTAAATCATGCTAGCAACATGTTTAAACACATTAGCAATATGTTAAATCATGCTAGCAACATGTTTAAACACGTTGGCAATATGTTTAAACATGTTAGCAACATGTTTAAACACTTTAGCAATATGTTAAATCATGCTAGCAACATGTTTCAACACATTAGCAATATCATGCTAGCAACATGCTATCATGCTAGCAACATGTTTAAACATGTTGGCAATATGTTAAATCATGTTAGCAACGTACTAAATCTTGTAAGCAACATGTTAAAACATGCTAACCATATGCTAAAAAAATGTGTTAAAACATGTTAAATCATTTGATTGACTTCAAACTTTCATAAACTTTCACGCGCTCTACTGCAGATCTGTCCAAGACCACTGATGACATCACTGCCGCGCCGGTCAGGCCGCCCACGCTGAGAAGCAAACGCTCGCTAACGAACTCTGATGTGAAGGAAGACACACCCACTTCTCTTCCAGTGACGAGCAGCGCCGCCCCCTCCGGCCCAGCAGGTGATCTGAAGTTTTGTCAACAATTAGCTAAATCATGCTAATAACATGTTAAAACGTGTTAGCTATGTGTTAAACCATGTTAGAAATATATTAAAGCATTCTAACAATGTTAAATCATGCTAGAGACATGTTAGCAACGTATTAAATCATTCAAACAACATGCTAAAAAATGCTAACAATATGTTAAATCATGCTAAAACATGTCTGCGATATGTTAAAAAATGCTAGCAACTTGTTAAAACATGTTAGCAATGTGTTAGAACTTCAAACTGTTTATTGCAGATCTGACGGAAGCCACTAATGACATCACTGCCGCGCTGGTCAGGCCGCCCACGCTAAGACGCAAACGCTCGCTAACGAACTCTGATGTGAAGGAAGACACGCCCACTTCTCTTCCTGTGACGAGCAGCGCCGACCCCTCCGGCCCAGCAGGTGATCTGAAGTCTTGATAACAATGTACTAAGTCATGCAAGCAACATGTTAAAACATGCTAACAAAATGTTACATCATGCTTGAAACATGTCTCAACGTATTAAAACATCCAAGCAACATGTTAAGCTACATGCTAAAACATGTTGGCGCTGATGGCCTTGCGGGCAGCGCGGATATGTAGCACCGCTGCACTTCAAGCAACCTGAGTTCGAGTCCCGGCTCGCGGACCTTTCCCGAACCCCCCCCCCCCCCCCCCCCTCGCTTCCTGTCCACTCTATACTGTCCTATCATAACAAATGCAAAAATTTCTACAAAAAAAATAATATATATATGTATATATATAAAAAAATGCTCAAACATGTTAAATCATGCTAAAACATTTTAGCAACTTGTTAAAACATGTTAGCAATGTGCTAGAACATGTTAAAACATTTTGATTCCTTTGAGTAAAATCTTAACTTTCATGCGTTCGACTGCAGATCTGACCGAGACCACTGATGACATCACTGCCGCGCCGGTCAGGCCGCCCACTCTGAGACGCAAACGCTCGCTAACGAACTCTGATGGGAAGGAAGACACGCCCACTTCTCTTGCGGTGACGAGCGGCTCCGCCCCCTCCGGCCCAGCAGGTGATCTGAAGTCTTGCTTTCAGTGACAGAAATCTTTTTACGGTTTGTCCACGGATCCTTAAAAACTCTTAAAAATGTTTTCAATTCTTTAATGTAAAAATAAGGCTAGAAACATGAATCCGGTTAGAAACATGCCAACAACATGCTAAATCATGCTAGCAACATGTTAAAATGTGTTAGCAATGTGCTCAAACATTTTATAGACTGAGTAAAATCTTCAAAGTTTCAGACAAGACTTTAAGCCAACATCACAGTTTTACGTCCCTTTACTCATCTAACATGGATGTCGTTTCACGTTTTCATTATAATCGTAGATGGTCATTATAAGCATAAAGAGCTTCTACCCTGATCAATCTACAGGCTCAAAGAGGAAGCGGCTCACAGAAGAGCCAGAGACCAACGACGTCAAGAAGAGAAACGCACAAGATGAGGACGAACAGAGACAGGCCGCTAGTAAACCCAAGGAGACGAAGAGCGACGTTCTCAGCGTGAAGCCGGAGGAGCCGAAAGAGGAGGGCAACCCGAGAGCTGAGGAGGTGAGAGCGCATCAGCTGACCCTCGGTTCGGCACGCACTCGCGGATTAACTATATGTGATGCGATCTGGGAAAACCCACCACATGGTGAAATTTTACCTATTACAGGTTTTGATATCATATGGATGCTGGTATCAAGCCCTTTCCAAATCTGTTTTTATTTTTATCATAGCTTGTTGCTAGCAGAAGTTATGTTTATCTGAAGTCGGCCGATCTCTATGATTTTCTGGAACGGAATTTTGAGAAAAACAGGTTTAAATAACTGTCACCGTTGAGACGCGTCCATCTCGCGATTGTTATGAAACTGCGTGACGTTATAGTTTAAACAGGATTGGCGCGAAATGCGCACTATACACATTCACTGTACATGTATGCGGTTTATTTTAAAGGTAAACTATCTTTGTAGTCTTACGAGACGGACAGGTGTATGGGATATACGGCGATTGTTTTTTTTTTTTTTTTTTTTCACCTCTGCCGGGCGCTAATGGTCGCATAGAATGCATTAGAGAAAGAGAGTATTTTCAGCTTGACACTATAAATCGCTGTTTTTCTGCACTAAACAAGGGAATTTTGCCAAGATATTTTCAGAGATAAGAGAAAAGATGTTATAGAATAATAATTTAATGGAAAAAAAAATTTGACAAAAAAACTGACATTCAAACTATTTTGGAATTTACTGAAAACGGCCCAGCGCGACATCCGACGGGTTTTCCCAGATCGCATCACATATGTCTAAATATCCGTCTCAGCAAGTGTTCTCTCGGTTCTGTCATGAGAAAGCGTTGGGAAAGAAACCGGATGTGTGTCAGTGCATCGGCCTTAAAGTGACAGCAGCCTGATATTCCTGCTGTCGTCTCTCATTAATGCTAATAAAACAGCCAAATACAGCGTTAACAAAGATGAAACTATATTTCTACAGTGAACATTTAGGAGGAACTGATCCGAATCTTGATCTGACGTCTCTGTGTGTGTGTGTGTGTGTGTGTGTGTGTGTGTGTGTGTGTGTGTGTGTGTGTGTAGAGGAGCAAGATCCTGGCGGAGAAGAGGCAGAGCGTGCTGAAGTCCCTGCAGGGGTTGGTGACGTCCACCAGGGGAAAGACTCAGTCCAGCGCTGAACAGGAAGAGCCTCAGAAACGGCCCGAGAGGAGCCGAGGAGTGCGGAGCGAGAACCGGCTGAGACCGGCCGACAGCGAGAGGAGAGACCCGGAGCAGAACCGGCTGAGACCGGCCGACAGCGAGAGGAGAGACCCGGAGCAGAACCGGCTGAGACCGGCCGACAGCGAGAGGAGAGACCCGGAGCAGAACCGAGGACGAGAGCGCAGGAACGCTGAGTGAGTGAGATCGCATCATTGTTTTACTTTCCCACGTTCATGCAGAAGCACAGGAGTCTAATTAGGGCTGCACGATATTGGGAAAAATATCACACACACACACACATACATCTGAAGGGGGTTTATTCTGAGATCACACACACACACAAACACACACACACACACACACCTGAAGGGGGTTTATTCTGAGATCACACAC
>NC_138235.1:41774145-41776645 GCF_964197995.2 Scardinius erythrophthalmus
ACATCATCGGTGCACCCCTGATCTGACCTGAGCTTGTGTGTGTGTGTGTGTGTGTGTGTGACTGACCTCCTCTGTGTTCTCAGGAGCTGACCCGAGGAGTCGCCCGCCGGAGTGTTTTTAACCTGTTGTTATTCCTGAATCGGGAGAGAGAGAGAGAGAGAGTTTTATCGGATCGCCGCTGCAGTTATTTATTGGCGTTGAGACAAAGAGTGTTTCGTCTGGTGTAAATCACACGTTCCCCTCGCCGTCAGTGTTTCAGGACGTCCTCCCGCTGCTGCTTCTAGATCTTCTACTTCACGTGTCATAGATGATCCCGGTGGACGAGCGTCGTTCTGCCGGAAGAGAGAGAGACACACACTAATAAACGCGTGTTTATCCCGTCAGGATCTCCTGTGTGAGGCTGATGGTCCAGATTTACACGCCTCCCCCTATCATCACAGAGCATTAACACACACATGAAGACTGTATCTGTCGATCATCATGACACTACAGCTGAAGTCACCACTGAAGCAGTGTCTAACACACGTCTCGTAGTCTGTTAGTTTCTCCAACACTTCAGATGGACGCTTGTTCTCGGTTCTGTTTGTACGATGTTAAACGCAAGCATTAAGATGTTCAATAGTGTGTGTGTGTGTGTGTGTGTGTGTGTACACAGGGCAGCTATATCATCATCATCAGTGTACAGTAACACTGGGCTCGTTCACACACACTGGTCTGAATCCGGTGCTAACGCGGCAGACGATGCCTTTACCCCGTGTGTGTGTGTGTGTTTGAAACATGTAGCTGTCACACACACTCGCGCTGCGCTCGACGCCCCTAGATTTGTATTAAAGCACTTGCATGTGCTGCTTGTGTTGATGTTACAGTCAGTATGATCTCGATCACATTAAACTGATCTGCAATGCTGCTTGTGTTCTGATTCATCCGAGCTTCTGATGCCCTGAAACTGCGATCTTTCTCTTCCAGTGTCGTGAACATTCGGTTCACACAAAACTGGATTACTAAAGCATATATATATATATATAATGTACAGCGGGGGAAATAAGTTTTGAACACGTCATCATTTTTCTCAGTAAATATATTTCCAAAGGTGCTATTGACATGACATGTTCACCAGATGGTGGTAACAACCCAAGTA
Organism: Scardinius erythrophthalmus; assembly: GCF_964197995.2. Classification (NCBI taxonomy): domain Eukaryota; kingdom Metazoa; phylum Chordata; class Actinopteri; order Cypriniformes; family Leuciscidae; genus Scardinius; species Scardinius erythrophthalmus. The sequence continues at coordinate 41,775,284 of NC_138235.1, forward strand.
AGCCATACATACAAAGAAACAAACAAAAATAAGTTCAGAAATTAAGTTATGTGTAATAATGTGAAATGACACAGGGAAAAAGTATTGAACACGTGAAGAAAGGGAGGCGCAAAAAGGCATGTAAAGCCAAGACGACTGCTGAAATCTTACAGTAATTAAAAAGCAATCCAGCCCCCTGTCAGTGGACATTAATAACCGCTGGTTCAGTCCCAACGGATGGTCACATTGCCGAGGTGTCACACAAGACACTTCTCATGATGGGTAAAAGTGAAGAGCTGTCTCAAGACCTTCGCAACCTAATTGTTGCAACACATAATGATGGCATTGGTTATAAGCTTCTGAATGGTCCAGTGAGCGCTGTTGGGGCCGTAATACGGAAGTGGAAGGACAATCATTTCACCATAAATTTGCCTCGACCAGTGCTCCTCGCACGAGATCTGACAGAGGAGGGAAAAGAATAATCAGAAGAGTTGTCCAACTCTATTTAATCTATTCACACACACATATATACTGTATATATTTGTTTTATTATATATAGTTACATATCTATATTCTCTCTCTCTCTCTCTCTCTCTCTCTCTCTCTATATATATATATATATATGAGGCTTATGTGTGTGTGTGTGTGTGTGTGTGTGTGTGTGTGTATGTATTTGTTAGTCAACATTTGAAGTGGATCAAAACCTCTCATCAAAGTTATACATGAATTTTGAACAATACCCATTCATGTCTTAGGATAGTCTTTTATATAGAATGTGTAAATATATTTGTATATGTATATATATATACACACACACAAATATATATACACTTAAGCCATATACACAGTATACACAAACATATATATATACACATATACGCCCTTCGCCTATATAATACTATATATATATATATATATATATATATATTGTGTGTGTGTATGAGCAGTAAATTTGTCACACTTTCCCGTGTAACAGTAACTGTAAGTGTGTGTTCCAAGTGCAAAGTTACATTGAGTTTAATAATCCCACTATGGCGAAGATCCAGCTCATTAATTATAACTCCTGACGTCAAACTGATCGGCGTCGGTCTGTGGGCGAATCAGCGAAGCCTGCCGCGGACGGGGCGTGGCTCATGAATGGCTCTGCGCCGGTAAGTTTACCAGGACTCGATTAATATTCATGAGCTGTGGTTTCGCCATAGTAGGACACAGCATCGGGTTCAATGAACTTTAAGGAATCCGTTGCGTGACACAAAACTACGACTGCTTATGGCAACAATAACTGTAGCAAGTATGGTATTTTTATGATCGTTACCATGGTGATTATTGAATGCCCCGCCCTGCGTGACGCGTCGCTCGGTGGGCGTGTCCGTGCGGTGAGCA
>NC_138235.1:41779145-41799145 GCF_964197995.2 Scardinius erythrophthalmus
AGCATTCCAGTGACATGTTTGTTCCCGCGTTCAAGACGACAATAGAGGCGTTTCAGGAGTTCAGAAACACTGTCTCATCACACACACTATAGAGAATAACTCAACACACACACACACACACACACACACACACACACACACACACACACACACACACACACTAGCTCTATTCAGCACACACACACACACACACACACATACTGATGTAGTTGAAGGATGTTAGTGGTTTTCCAGCATTCCAGTGACATGTTTGTTCCCGCGTTCAAGACGACAATAGAGACGTTTCAGGAGTTCAGAAACACTGTCTCATCACACACACTATAGAGAATAACTCAACACACACACACACACACACACACTATAGAGAATAACTCATCACACACACACACACTATAGAGAATAACTCAACACACACACACACACACACACTATAGAGAATAACTCAACACACACACTATAGAGAATAACTCAACACACACACTATAGAGAATAACTCAACACACACACTAAACACAGATCAACATGTTAATAAAAATTTTCATGTTAGTTCTCAGTGCATTAAAATAATATTAACAGACGCAACTTTTGATCTTAATAATGAACTAGTAAAAGCTGAGATTAGATGTTAGCTAATGTAAAGTGTTAGCGGTGCTATTCATAATGTTTGTTTTTCAGCACTGCACTTTGACAAATTCGTTTAAAAATTGATGACCGTAAATGTCACCGTTACACACACACACACGCTCACACACACTTCAGCATGAGGCCTAATGCATTATAACTGTATGGAGTTTTTAATGGGTCTGAATAACGTCAGCGTCTGTAATATCGTTAAATTATTGCAAATGACAGGAAATGGGGAGGGGAGGGTGTATATATATATATATATATATATATATAGTGAATGTAGAATATTGTATGAATATCTGAAATGTAGTGTGTGTTTATGTATGTGTGTAGGCCTATATATAAAATTATTGTAGTGTATTATTATGGAAATGATTACAGTGTGTATTTTAGGATATTGTATATGTTCATACTGTGATGAAGGCGTCAGGTTTGTGTGTCAGCGATGGACAAACTGAGTTACATAACTGAGGATCTATAAATAGAGACAGTCGTGTTAGTGAACCATCTGATCTGACAGAGAAGCGTGTGTGTGTGTGTGTGTGTCTGCACTACAGTTGCTCTACTTCACACACACACACACACACACACGTTTATGTTCATTATCTGTTTGGTTGTTTCAGGACTGTTTTCAAGACGCGTTCGATCGCATCCCAGTGTGAGTATCACATCAGATCATCCCTCACAATCAGGACCAGTCAGATTTATGTATCTGAATATAGTGTGTTTGTGTGTTTGTTTGTGTGTGTGTTTGTTTGTGTGTGTGTGTGTGTGTGTGTGTTCAGGGCATCTAAGATGGACCTGCGCACGTCTATAGAGGAGTGCACCATGGCCCTCAACCTCGTCCTCAACAACAAGTTCTCTGAAGCCCTGGACCTCCTCAAACCCTGGTACACCTGTGTGTGTGTGTGTGTGTGTGTGTGTGTGTGTGTGTGTGTGTGTGTGTGTGTGTGTGTGTGTGTGTGTGTGTGTGTGTGTGTGTGTGTGTGTGTGTGTGTGTGTGTGTGTGTGTGTGTGTGTGTGTGTGTGTGTGTGTGTGTGTGTGTGTGTGTGAGTGTGTGAGTGTTTGAGTGTGCGAGTGAGGGAGTGTTCGAATGAGTGTGCGAGTGTTTGAGTGAGTGAGTGTTAGAGTGAGTGTGCGAGTGTTCGAGTGAGTGAATGTTAGAGTGAGTGTGCGAGTGTTCGAGTGAGTGAGTGTTAGAGTGAGGGAGTGAGTGTGTGTGAGTGTTCGAGTGAGTGTGCGAGTGTTCGAGTGAGTGAGTGTTAGAGTGAGTGTGCGAGTGTTCGAGTGAGTGAATGTTAGAGTGAGGGAGTGAGTGTGTGTGAGTGTTCGAGTGAGTGTGAGTGAGTGTTCGAGTGAGTGTGTGTGTGTGTGTGTGTGTGTGTGTGTGTGTGTGTGTGTGTGTGAGAGTGAGTGTGTGAGTGTCCGAGTGTGAGTGAGTGTTCGAGTGAGTGAGTGAGTGTGTGTGTGTGTGTGTGTGTGTGAGTGAGTGAGTGTTCGAGTGTTCGAGTGAGTGAGTGAGTGTACGAGTGTTCGAGTGAGTGAGTGAGTGTGTGTGTGTGAGTGAGTGAGTGTTCGAGTGTTCAAGTGAGTGAGTGAGTGTACGAGTGTTCGAGTGAGTGAGTGAGTGTACGAGTGTTCGAGTGAGTGAGTGAGTGAGTGAGTGTACGAATGTTCGAGTGAGTGAGTGTTAGAGTGAGGGAGTGAGTGTTCGAGGGAGTGAGTGTTTGAGTGAGTGAGTGAGTGAGTGAGTGAGTGAGTGAGTGAGTGAGTGAGTGAGTGAGTGAGTGAGTGAGTGAGTGAGTGAGTGAGTGAGTGAGTGAGTGAGTGAGTGAGTGAGTGAGTGAGTGTGTGTGTGTTTGAGTGAGTGTTTGAGTGAGTGAGTGAGTGTTTGAGTGAGTGAGTGAGTGTTTGAGTGAGTGAGTGTTCGAGTGAGTGAGTGTTCGAGTGAGTAAGTGTTTGAGTGAGTGAGTGAGTGTTCGAGTGAGTGAGTGAGTGTTCGAGTGAGTGAGTGAGTGAGTGTTCGAGTGAGTGAGTGAGTGAGTGTTCGAGTGAGTGAGTGAGTGTTCGAGTGAGTGAGTGAGTGTTCGAGTGAGTGAGTGAGTGTTCGAGTGAGTGAGTGAGTGTTCGAGTGAGTGAGTGAGTGTTCGAGTGAGTGAGTGAGTGTGTGTGAGTGAGTGAGTGTTCGAGTGTTCGAGTGAGTGAGTGAGTGTACGAGTGTTCGAGTGAGTGAGTGAGTGTGTGTGAGTGAGTGAGTGTTCGAGTGTTCGAGTGAGTGAGTGAGTGTACGAGTGTTCGAGTGAGTGAGTGAGTGTACGAGTGTTCGAGTGAGTGAGTGAGTGAGTGAGTGTACGAATGTTCGAGTGAGTGAGTGTTAGAGTGAGGGAGTGAGTGTTCGAGGGAGTGAGTGTTTGAGTGAGTGTTTGAGTGAGTGAGTGAGTGAGTGAGTGAGTGAGTGAGTGAGTGAGTGAGTGAGTGAGTGAGTGAGTGAGTGAGTGAGTGAGTGAGTGAGTGAGTGAGTGAGTGAGTGAGTGAGTGTGTGTGTGTTTGAGTGAGTGAGTGAGTGTTTGAGTGAGTGAGTGAGTGTTTGAGTGAGTGAGTGAGTGTTCGAGTGAGTGAGTGTTTGAGTGAGTGAGTGAGTGTTCGAGTGAGTGAGTGAGTGTTCGAGTGAGTGAGTGTTTGAGTGAGTGAGTGAGTGTTCGAGTGAGTGAGTGAGTGTTCGAGTGAGTGAGTGAGTGAGTGTTCGAGTGAGTGAGTGAGTGTTCGAGTGAGTGAGTGAGTGTTCGAGTGAGTGAGTGAGTGTTCGAGTGAGTGAGTGAGTGTTCGAGTGAGTGAGTGAGTGTTCGAGTGAGTGAGTGAGTGTTCGAGTGAGTGAGTGTTCGAGTGAGTGAGTGTTCGAGTGAGTGAGTGAGTGAGTGAGTGAGTGTTCGAGTGAGTGAGTGAGTGTTCGAGTGAGTGAGTGAGTGTTCGAGTGAGTGAGTGTTTGAGTGAGTGAGTGAGTGTTTGAGTGAGTGAGTGTTTGTTTGAGTGAGTGAGTGAGTGAGTGAGTGTTTGTTTGAGTGAGTGAGTGTTTGTTTGAGTGAGTGAGTGAGTGAGTGTTTGTTTGAGTGAGTGAGTGTTTGTTTGAGTGAGTGAGTGTTTGTTTGAGTGAGTGAGTGTTCGAGTGAGTGAGTGTTTGAGTGAGTGTTTGTTTGAGTGAGTGAGTGTTTGTTTGAGTGAGTGAGTGTTTGTTTGAGTGAGTGAGTGTTTGTTTGTTTGAGTGAGTGAGTGAGTGAGTGAGTGAGTGAGTGAGTGATTGAGTGTTTGTTTGAGTGAGTGAGTGTTTGTTTGAGTTTGTTGTTTAAATGAGTCTACTCCATCAGGATACTCCTATAAGCACGAGCCCCGTCTGAATGGTCGTGGCGGCGGTGTTGCAACAATCTATAGAGATTTTCTCAATGTTACTCAGAAAACGGGTTATAAGTTTATTTCATTTGAAGTACTTGTACTAAATGTTACGCTCTTAGATGTTCGAAAAACATCCCTATTATCTCTAGCCTTGGCTACCGTATATAGACCGCCTGGGCCTTACACTGATTTCCTAAAAGAGTTTGCAGATTTTCTCTCAGACCTATTAGTTAACTTCGATAAAGCATTAATTGTTGGAGAGGTTAGGGGCTGCGTTTACTGATTTATTAAACTCCTTTGGGGTCAAGCAAAACATTACTGGACCGACTCATCAATTTAATCATACACTCGATTTAATTATATCACATGGAACCGATCCAACCGATATAGATATCATTCCACAAAGTGACGATGTCACTGACCATTACATGGTAACTTGCATATTACGTACTCCTGTAATATATCATGCTGCGCCGCGTTATCGATTAGGCAGAACAATCCTTCCATCCACTATAGATCATTTTTCAAACAGCTTATCTGATCTGTCTCAGCTGCTCAGTGAACCCAAACAAACAGATGAACTTGAGGAATTAACTAGCACTATGAGCACCATTCTCTCTGGATCATTGGATATTGTTGCGCCCATTAGATTAAAAAAGGTCAGAGAGGAGACTTCCGGGGAAGATGGCGTACAGGGCAGTCGTTTAATTAAGCTCCCCCTAGTCGGTTATTACAAACCCGCCTAAAATGCCCAACTCGAAAACCAAAACGGATGATATGGGTGGGGGAACTAAACGAAGAAGTAAGACAACTAACCAGAAACAAGACAAAGCGGAAAAGCCACCTGAAAGAATCTCTGAAAGTGAGGCTAGCGAACTCGAAGACAACACAGCGGAGAAAATGGAGGCCCAAGACCACAACGAGACACTTCGCGTAGGTCTAGCTACAATTAGCAAAGACATAAAAGACCTCAAACAAGAACTACGACACGAACTAATCCTCTTAAAAGACGAACTGAAAAAAGAAATGAAAGAAGAAATGACGACTCTCCAACAAGATGTCGAGCGAAGGCTAGCAGATAACATGAACGAGCTACAAACGCAGAAGGCTAACCTGGCTGAGGCGCACGAGCGCATTGCAGAACTGGAGGAATGGAAGACAGATGCGGGTGAATTGATGGTGGAGCTGCTGGACCAGGCAAATCAGATACAGGAAAAAGTAACTGACCTTGAAGGGAGATCGAGGAGAAATAACATCCGAATCTTTGGTCTCCCTGAAGACACGGAAGAAAGCTCAACTAGTAAGTATGTGGAGCAACTTCTAAAAACAAAGTTACAACTGTCCGAAGATGAAGAGCTCCACATCCAACGAGCACACCGGGCTCTCGCACCAAAACCAAATGCGAATGCTGCGCCCAGGTCGATCATTGTTAATTTTCTTAAATTCGAGACAAAAGAGATGATCCTAAAAAAAGCCTGGAAGACAAAAATACTAATGGGGAACAAACAAATCTATTTCGATCATGACTATCCTGCCGAAGTTGTCCAGAAAAGGAAAACGTACAACGGCATTAAAAAAGTGTTGAAGGAGAACGGTATTCGGTTCCAGACACCGCTGACAAGGATACGGATACACTGGAGCAGCGGGGTAAAAACGTATCACAACGCCAGGGAAGCTTCACTGGATATGAAAGAGAGGGGATACGGAGTCGACCCGCCAGGCGATGACGGCAGATCAGCGGCAGAGGGAAGGAGGCGAGCCGTCGCAGATTGGCAGCGCGTCCGGGGGAAAGACCAAGGCCGTGAAGCAGCGCACCGAGCCAGAGAGAGGCTTCAGGTGTTTCTCAGGAAAACATGAACATTAACGGGAGGCAATACCTCAAATAAGTAAGACTTCTTCTGCATTTATAAGACTCTAAACCGATCGGGGGCGGACTATTTGCTTTTCTTCTTTTTTTTTTATTATCTTCCTCGAGTTGGACTCATCTAGGCGTTTTAAATCTAGAGCGTCTAGGGAGGGGCCCTCTTAGAGATGAGGATTTCCCCTCCACCTACCAACGGGATTTCGGGGTATAGTGAGTATATACCCTGCTGTTTGAAGTCTGTTTTTGTTTATGTGGAGATGTTCTTTGTTCTTGTATGTTTAGTTCAGAGTTGTAGGGGAGTGTACTTAAAAAAGCCTGCAGAATATGGAGTCAAATAATGTTAAGATGATGTCGCTGAATGTAAATGGCCTGAATAATCCAATCAAAAGACAAAAGGTAATGACAAAAATTAAAAAAGAAAAGGCACAAATTATTTTTCTTCAAGAGACCCACCTAACTCAATCAGAACATAATAAACTAAAAAGATATGGTTATAATAACCTTTACTGCAGTTCATTCAAAGAAGGATGTAGAAGAGGAGTGGCAATATTAATATCAAATACAGTCCAATTTTATTTTGAAAAGGAATGCAAAGATAAAGAGGGGAGATACGTTGCAGTAATAGGTAGAATAGATAATGAACCAGTAACATTAATAAATATCTACGCACCCCCAGAAAGTGACAAGTGTTTTTTCAAAAGCATATTCGATATCATAACAGCAGAAGCAAAGGGTATTTTAATTTGTGGAGGGGATCTGAATGTTATCAGAAATTACAAACTAGATACAACTAGCCTAAAAAAGAATAAAACTCATTTGACAAGATATATAAATACATTATTGGAAGAGATGGGGATGATAGATGTGTGGAGGAGTCTGCACCCCCTAGAAAAGGATTTCACACATTACTCAGCAGCACACAAAGTTCATTCAAGGATCGATTATTTTTTTACGAATCAAGAAGACAAACACAGGGTGAGGGAATGTAGAATAGGGGCAGCGGACTTGTCAGATCATAACCCTCTGCATCTAATTATAAATATAACCAATAGAAAGCGGCACACAATATGGAGACTAAATCTGGGAATACTTAACAACGATCAAAGAAAGGAGAAGGTAAAAGCAGAAATAAGAAGATATATACAAGAAAACAACAATGGGGCAGTAGATCCAACAATAACATGGGATGCCATGAAAGCAGTCATCAGGGGAAAGCTGATAGCTGAGACAGCATATGTAAAAAGGATTAAATTGGAGTCTCACAAGTTAATCAATGAAAAGTTAAGGCAATTGGAACGGGAGCACCAAAACGCATATGACCCAAAAATATACCAAGAAATTAAGGAAATGAGAGCAAAAATAAATGATATATTAGCAGATGAAATTGAGAAAAAGAACACATTTTTGAAGCAGAACTATTACGAAGCAGGCTCAAAGGCTGCTAAAGTGTTGGCAAAACGTATACGCAAACAGCAAGCAATTAATAATATACACGAAATCAGGCATCCCAAAACAGATGAAATAATATCTAATCCAGAGGGAATTGGAAAAATCTTTCAGGGGTATTATCAAGAGCTATACACACAGCCTATATCAGCAGATGGAGATGAAATGAAAGTATTTCTGGATTTACTGGACTTGCCTTCCATTGGAACCATACAAAATGGTAGATTAACAGCTGACATTACAATAGACGAGGTGAAAGATGCGGTAAATAAACTGAAAAATAATAAATCACCGGGAAGTGACGGATACCCAGCAGAGTGGTATAAGATGTTTGGGGAGGACTTATTTCCACTACTCCTGGCCTCCTTTAATTGGACGCTTCAAAACAATAAAATGCCTCCATCCTGGGCTGAAGCAATAATTACAGTTATACCAAAACAAGGAAAAGAAAAAAATAGTTGTGCCAACTTCAGACCAATTTCAATATTGAATGTGGATTACAAAATATATACAACAATTATTTCTAAAAGACTGAACTCTTTTGTAGGAGAAATAGTAGAGGAAGATCAAACAGGATTTATTCGAGGACGCCAGACACACGACAACATTAGGAGAACATTACATGTGATAGATCAAGCAACAAAAGACAAAGAAAGCACATTATTAGTAAGTATAGATGCCGAAAAAGCTTTCGACTGTGTCAACTGGGAATTTTTATACAAAGTATTGGAACGATTTGGGTTCAACAATAAATCAATACAGTGCATAAAGACACTATATCAAGAGCCTACTGCTAGAATAAAAATTAATGGAAGTTTGACAGACAAAATTAGACTACAAAGATCGACAAGGCAAGGATGCTGCCTATCACCCACCCTATTTGCTCTTTTTATAGAGCCTCTAGCGCAAGCAGTTAGACAGGACCAAGAGATCGGGGGAGTGACTGTGAATGGTATAGAACAAAAAATAGGACTTTTTGCAGATGATGTCATAGTTTACCTCAGACGTCCAAATGAATCACTGCCTCTATTGATTAAACTCTTAGAATCGTATGGATGGCTATCAGGATACAAAGTCAATATCAGTAAGACACAGATGTTAGCAATAAATTATAGCCCAGCAAAAGAGATCAAAGAGACATTTAATTTTAATTGGAAACTTAAAAAAATTGAATATTTAGGGGTCACGATCACCAAAACATTATCCAAATTATACAAGGCTAATTATAATAAGATAAATCAAGAGATGCAAAAAGACATTGAAAGATGGTCCATATTAATGCTAGATTTTAGTTCTAAAATTGAAATAATCAGAATGAATGTGCTGCCAAGGCTCTTATATCTTTTCCAATCTGTACCTATAGAGGTTCCCCAGTCCCAGTTTACTAGCTGGAGTAGAATAATATCAAGGTTTGTTTGGGGAGGCAAGAAGCCTAGGATAAAAATGGAAACTCTCCAGCTGCCAAAGGAAGAAGGAGGAATGGGACTCCCACATCTCAAAGATTACTTCCATGCAGCACAATTAAGATATGTTGTAGATTGGTGTAAAGCAGACTATACCGCAAAATGGAAAGAAATGGAAATAAAATGTGGAGAAAACCCAATACAGAATATTATAGGCGATGAAGGAATGTACAAGAAATCCAAAATCCAAACAGATTCAATCACAACTTTTACATTGAAAATATGGTACAGTATAATAAGGAGATATAAAATACAGAAAGACATAAGTGTCTTGAGGTGGATAGCATATGATAGTAATTTTATACCAAATAAATATGATACAGGGTTCAAACGGTGGGAAACAAAGGGAATTACGGCATGGTGTGTTATAATGAAAGATGGACAGCTGGAGAGTTTTCAAGAAATGAAAGAAAAGTATGACCTAGATAAACATGAATTCTACAGATACCTACAGCTTAGAAACTATTTTAAGAAAGAAATCAGAGTGGACCCCTCCAGTGAAATGAACGGAGTGATAAAAATCTTAATCAAAGCATATAAGGAAAGCAAAATTAAAATCATATCTGAACTCCATAAAAATATAATAAGAAACAGACATTCAACAAAATACATAAAAGAAAAATGGGAATCAGAACTTAACATTAATATCTCAGATGAAGATTGGCAAAATATGGTGAAAATGCATTATACATCCACTGGTTCACGGAACTGGAGGGAGTTCTCCTGGAAAAATTTGGTTCGTTTTTTTATTACCCCCAAAGTTAGCAGCAAACAATTAAGCAAAAACATACCCTGTTGGAGAGGTTGTGGTGTACTGAATGCGGGTCACGCACATGTGTTTTGGAAATGCGATAAAATAACACAGTTCTGGATTATGATACATGATTCATTACAGAAAATACTGGGCTATAAGATTCCTATGACTTGTACAGTACTGTATTTGTGTAACCTATATGAAGGAAATGTACAGCCATCTGACAGATATTTAGTTAAGATCCTGTTAATAGCTGGTAAAAAAGCTATCACAAAAAAATGGGGTAAACAGGACTCGCCTACTCAGGATCAATGGCTCCAGATCATTGAGGTAATCTATGAGATGGAAAAGTTGACGTACAGACTACGCTTACAGGAAGCTCAATTCGGAGAGAAATGGGAAAAATGGACGGTATTTAAAGAAGAGCGACAAAGACAAGAGTAAAGGTCTACAATTGGCTTAGAAGACTAACTGGTATACTGCAAGAAGACCTCCCCTCCTTAAATATATATATATATATATTTTTTTTTTTTCCTCTTTTCTGTTGTTTTTGTTTTCTTCTGCCTTGCTCTTTTGTTTAATTTATAATATGATGTAAGCAAATATTTTCTGTTGTTCCTGGAAAATACAAAACTTTCAATAAAAAGTAAAGTGACAAAAAAAAAAAAAAGGTCAGAGAGAAAAGTAAAGCACCATGGTACAACAATACTACGTGTGTTCTAAAGAGAGAAACCCGTAATTTAGAGCGTAAATGGAAACAAACTAATTTAGAGGTTTTTAGAATCGCATGGAAAGACAGTATGTCACGTTATAAAAAGGCCCTAAAAGCGGCCAGGGCTGAGCATCTATGCAAACTAATAGAAAACAACCATAACAATCCTAAGTTCTTATTTAACACCGTGGCGAGACTAACAAATAAACAGATGTCTCCTGAACAAAGTATTCCATTACAGTTTAGTAGTAATGATTTCATGAAGTTCTTCACTGAGAAAATAGAAAACATCAGAACCACAATTGTAAACGTTTAATCCTCAATCGCGCCTTATAATTCAGCCTCAATTATCACGCCGCAAGAACAATTACAGTGCTTTTCAACTATAGAACAAAAAGAGTTAAATAAACTTTTTACTTCATCTAAAACAACAACATGTTTACTAGATCCTATACCAACTAAACTATTGAAAGAAGTGTTACCTGTAGTGGAAGAGCCTCTCCTCAATATTATTAACTCGTCTTTATCTTTAGGTTATGTTCCCAAAACATTTAAATTGGCAGTTATAAAACCTCTCATTAAGAAACCACAATTAGATCCGAATAATCTAGTAAATTATAGACCCATTTCAAATCTACCTTTTATGTCTAAAATACTAGAAAAAGTTGTGTCCGCTCAACTGGGCTCTTTCTTACAAGAATATAGCCGCTTTTCCACCGAAATTACCCGGAACAATTTGTCCCAGGAACTTTTTTCCCAGGAACCTTTTTTGCCCCAGACCGGTTGCTTTCTGCGTTTACACCGCGGTCTAAAGTACCGGGAAGGTAAACTGCGCGCAACTGCTCCTCCCAGTCTGCGACGGACAGTAATCAGTTTTGAGCGCCACATTTATAAGTTTGGAGGAGATTCAAACTGTGTTGCAGTTATTGGTTTACTAACGAGGTAATTAACATAACAAAATAGACGAGCACTGATACTAAAGCGTGTTCAGAAAGCTTGTATGCGTATAAAATTAAGACAAGGTACGTTGTGAGATGACTGGGAATAACGCGCAAAAATTTCCTTTTGCGTAAATACTCTTTAAAAAAAGCCTGAACCCCGTCTATCAATCATAAATAGTGACAGTCTTGTAAATAGTTGTTTGTTACACCTCAATGCGCTATTTCAATCCTGTTATAGTAAATTTGTAACATGGTTTGCCTTGAAATAGATGACAAATGTGTAAACATAATGACTTAATATTAAAAGCTGTGGCATAAAAGAGACGAGCACTGATAAAGCGTGTTCAGAGCTCGTAATGCTAACGTTAAATATAAAATTGTATGTTATCAGCTATTGCGGACATTGGCCGTGAGATGGCTGTGACGAACGCGCAGAAAGTTTCCTCTTCCACAAATACCCAAATAATAAAGCCTGAAACTCGTCGCCAGTCCCCCAGTTTTTTTTATTAAATTCCATATTTGCAGACAGACAACTTTACTGCATGAAGCCACTTTTTAAAAGGGAGGTTAAAAATAAAGAAAATGCTGCGTGGAGTCATCCAACCAAAATGCGGCGTGAACACAACCAATCAGCTTGTGCAGCGCACAAGTCCCACCCCTGAAAGTTCCTGAACTTTGAAAAAGTACTACCTCGTGAGCAGGGACTATCGGAGGGGGAAATATTTACCCGGAACTTCATTTAGACCCTGGTTCCTGCGGTGTAAACACATCGAGTACCAGCCCAAAGTTCCTAGTTCCTGGGGAAAGTTCCTGCGGTGGAAACGCGGCTAATGACACCTATGAAAAGTTTCAGTCTGGGTTCAGGCCGCATCATAGCACTGAAACTGCGCTCGTTAAAATCACAAATGATTTACTTTTAGCTTCTGACCAAGGCTGTATCTCAATATTAGTTTTACTTGATCTTAGTGCTGCGTTCGATACTATAGATCATACAATACTCTTAGATCGACTACAAAATTATACTGGTGTTCAAGGACAAGCATTAAGCTGGTTTAGATCGTATTTATCTGACCGCTACCATTTTGTTTATTTAAATGGAGAAAAATCGATCATAACTCCAGTAAACTATGGAGTGCCGCAGGGATCTGTGTTAGGCCCTCTATTATTCTCAATATATATGCTGCCACTTGGAAATATTATAAGGAAACATGGAATTAGTTTCCATTGTTATGCTGATGACACTCAAATCTATATTTCATCACGGCCAGATGAAAACGCTAAATTATCCAAATTGACAGAGTGTGTTAAAGATATAAAAGATTGGATGACGCATAATTTTCTTTTATTAAATCCAGACAAGACAGAGGTACTACTTATCGGTTCAAAAAACCACCCACAAAACCTCTCACAATACAACTTTAACATAGTAGGATGTCCTGTTACTTCATCCTCTACAGTAAAAGACCTGGGTGTTATATTAGACTGCAACCTGTCTTTTGAAAATCATATTTCATATGTTACAAGAACAGCCTTTTTCCACCTTAGAAACATTGCTAAGCTACGTAATATGCTATCTGTTTCTGATGCAGAAAAGTTAGTTCATGCATTCATGACCTCGAGACTAGATTACTGTAATGCGTTATTAGCCGGTTGTCCTGCATCCTCAATAAACAAGCTACAGTTAGTCCAAAATGCCGCCGCAAGAGTTCTAACTAGATCAAGAAAATATGATCATATAACACCGATTTTATCATCTCTACATTGGTTACCTATAAAGTCCCGTATTAATTACAAGGTATTGCTACTGACTTATAAAGCCCTAAACGGCTTAGCTCCAGTCTATTTAACGGATCTTCTATCGCCCTATAATCCATCGCGCTCTTTAAGGTCACTAAATTCGAGGCTTTTGGTCATACCTAGGATATCTAGGTCCACCAAAGGAGGGAGAGCATTTTCACATTTAGCTCCAAAACTCTGGAATAGTCTTCCGGATACTGTTCGTTGCTCAGACTCGCTCTCCCAGTTTAAAACTAGATTAAAGACGCATCTCTTCAGCCAGGCATTCATATAATACTTTTAATCTTACAGTTAAATCCGACCTCTAGTTCATAAACGCCAGAGGAGAACTGGCCCCCGACTGAGCCCGGGTTCTCCCAAGGTTTTTTTTTCTCCATTAGGTCACCTGATGGAGTTTTTCGGTTCCTTGCCACTGTTGCCTTTGGCTTGCTCAGTTGGGGATATTTGGGGATATTTAATTGAATTAATCAATCAACGATACTATTGATCAGCATTACCAAACGTAGACGTTCCACTAGAAACAAACATTGATGTATTGTTCTAATTTATTACTGTGAAGCTGCTTTGATACAACCTGTGTTGTGAAAAGCGCTATATAAATAAACTTGACTTGACTTGACTTGACTTGAGTGAGTGAGTGTTCGAGTGAGTGAGTGTTTGAGTGTTCGAGTGAGTGAGTGAGTGTACGAATGGTCGAGTGAGTGAGTGTTCGAGTGAGTGAGTGAGTGAGTGAGTGTTTGTTTGAGTGAGTGAGTGTTTGTTTGAGTGAGTGAGTGTTTGTTTGAGTGAGTGAGTGTTTGTTTGAGTGAGTGAGTGTTTGTTTGTTTGATTGAGTGAGTGAGCGTGAGTGTTCGAGTGAG
This sequence comes from Scardinius erythrophthalmus, assembly GCF_964197995.2. Classification (NCBI taxonomy): domain Eukaryota; kingdom Metazoa; phylum Chordata; class Actinopteri; order Cypriniformes; family Leuciscidae; genus Scardinius; species Scardinius erythrophthalmus. Next base: position 41,792,998 of record NC_138235.1, read on the forward strand.
TGTGTGAGTGAGTGTGTGAGTGAGTGTGTGAGTGAGTGTGTGAGTGTGTGAGTGAGTGAGTGAGTGAGTGAGTGAGTGAGTGAGTGAGTGAGTGAGTGAGTGAGTGAGTGAGTGAGTGAGTGAGTGAGTGAGTGTTCGAGTGAGTGAGTGAGTGTGAGTGTTCGAGTGAGTGTTCGAGTGAGTGAGTGAGTGAGTGAGTGAGTGAGTGAGTGAGTGAGTGAGTGAGTGAGTGAGTGAGTGTGCGAGTGTTCGAGTGAGGGAGTGAGTGTGCAAGTGAGGGAGTGTGCAAGTGTTTGAGTGAGGGAGTGTGCGAGTGCGTGAGTGTTCGAGTGAGTGAGTGTGCGAGTGTTCGAGTGAGTGCGAGTGTGTGAGTGAGGGAGTGAGTGTGCAAGTGAGTGAGTGTGTAAGTGTTCGAGTGAGTGAGTGTGATCGAGTGTGCAAGTGAGTGTTCGAGTGAGAGAGTGTGAACGAGTGTGTGAGTGTTCGAGTGTGCGAGTGTTCGAGTGAGTGTGCGAGTGTTCGAGTGAGTGAGTGAGTGAGGGAGTGAGAGAGTGTGAACGAGTGTGCTAGTGAGTGAGTGTTCAGGTGAGTGAGTGAGTGTGCAAGTGAGGGAGTGAGTGCGAGTGAGGGAGTGAGAGAGGGAGGGAGAGAGTGAGGGAGTGAGAGAGTGAACGAGTGTGCAAGTGAGTGTTCGAGTGAGTGATTGAGTGTGCGAGCGAGTAAGTGTGCGAGTGAGGGAGTGAGTGAGGGAGCGAGTGAGGGAGGGAGTGAGCGAGCGAGTGAGGCAGGGAGGGAGGGAGTGAGTGAGGGAATGAGTGAGCGAGTGAGGCAGGGAGGGAGGGAGTGAGCGAGTGAGTGAAGCTAGAGCTGAAGGTGGACATTTGTACAATTACAAGTTTTAACTTGATGAAGTGTGTGTGTGTGTGTGTGTGTGTGTGTGTGTGTAGGTCTAAGGACAGCATGTATCACGCGCTGGGCTACAGCAGTATTATGGCCATGCAGGCCACCATGACCTTCGAGCACAAAGACATCCAGACCGGAATGGCCACTATCAAAGATGCCTTACAGACCTGCCAGAGGTGCGGCTCACACACTCTCCTCATGGTGTTCTGGACTCTTCCGGACTCTGATGTTCTGATGTTCTCCTTCTGTCTGCAGGTTCAGGAAGAGAAACTCAGTGGTCGGGTCCATTTCCAGCCTGTTGTCCAAACAGCCGTCAGACAGCCTGAGAGACGGTAACCGTGTGTGTCTGTGTGTGTGTGAGTGTGTGGGACACTGTACAGGTCTGAATGCGTTTGTGTGTGCACATGAACTTTAATGACATCCCATTCTTAATCTGTAGGGTTAAATATGGAGTTGAAACCCCTGAAAAACAACCCCACACCATAACCCCCCCTCCTCCCTCCACCAAACTTTACACTTGGCACAATGTTGTCAGTCAGTTCTTACTCGTGTGTGTGTGTGTGTGCAGAGGAGATGCATGCGGAGATCTGCTACGCTGAGTGTTTGCTGCAGAAAGCCACACTAACATTTGTACAGGTCAGTGAACCGTTTCACTTCAGTCCATTGTGTTTACATCGGCTTGACTAATAACTTGGCGACAGTTTTGTTTTAGAATGTGATACGATACTTCATTAGTAATCCAAACTGAACATGTTATAGCAGCAAAAACACACACTCGCACACAAACCAATGAAATAAAACAAAATACACATAAAAATTAACGGTAACACTTTACAATAAGGTTCATTAGTTAACATTAGTTAACTACATTAATTAGCATTAACTAATAATGAACAGCACATACAGCATTCATTAATCTTTGTTAATGTTAATTTCAACATTTACTAATGCATTATTAAAATCTTGTTAACATTAGTTAATGCACTGTGAACTAACATGAACTAACAATGAATGAGTGTATTTTTATTAACTAACGTTAACAAAGATTAACAAATACAGTAACGAATGGATTGCTCATGGTTAGTTAATACATTAATGTTAACTAATGAACCTTAATGTAAAGTGTTACCAAAATAACATCTGCATGCGCCATGTGAACGGCTATTCATATTACTAAACCATGCTTAAAATATAAAATCTAATAATGTGTCTTCTATGTATTTCAATTATCATAATATCAGTGAAATACTATTATAGTTGTTATTAATATTTTAACTAGCTATTTTAAGAAGTTTTTTATGTTGTATTACAGTTCAGTTTTATTTTATTTCAGGTTTTGGAAATGTTTTGTTGTTTTATGTTTAACAGTAATATTCCTGCTTGGCAAATAATCTTGTTTTAAGCATAAATCTAATACGTTTCAGTGTTTCTTCTCTCAGATGCTTCACTGGAAAACACAACACACGTATTGCGTTATAAGAAAATAATGTTTATGCAGAGAAGTAAAATAATATTAACAACTAAATATTTGCCAGAGGAATAAATAATATATTGCAATAATAAATCAAGATTTATGGAAGCTTGTTTCCACCAGAGAAAAAAAGTCAATCAACACAATCTTGCAATTGTGAGGAAAAAAAGTCAGAATTTGTAGATAAAAAGTCCCCAAAAAAATTTGTGGAAACAAGCTTCTATAATATTAAGAAAGATAAATATGAAATATAAGACAAATATCACATTCATCTCTGCCTTCTGTTTATTTCAGGATGAAAACATGATCAGTTTTATTAAAGGAGGAATCAAAGTACGCACAAGTTATCAAATTTACAAGTGAGTCTGAAATCAACAATTAATGGATGATTGTTGCCTTTATTAAAATATGATTTAATATACCACATGAAAGCTATTATAAACAGTTTTTTTTAATTATTGTATATAAGCAACCGTTAAATATTATTACATTTTAATATATTATGTAATATAAAATAATTAAATTAAATTCACATTTATTTGTATAGCGCTTTTCACAACACACATCGAGTCCATATTACAGTTTACAGAGATCTGCTATCAGAGGACACTGTCCAGTTATGTATTTCAGAGATGCACATACACAAAATCACAGTTAGCGAAAAATGTATTAATTTAAACAATGTAATAATTAAATGCAGAAACAATGAGCTCACTGAAGCAATGAATACTGGTTTGTTAACAAATGATTGACATTTATCTAATAATATTTAATGAAATTTAAAATAATAGAATGTATACTAATATATGGTACTTAAATATAATAAATGATATTACATTATATTTTTTTGTGAACAACTGTTTTCATTAAATAATCAATTTAGTACAAATCGAGATAAAATACATTAGAACATATACATCTCATACTGTGTATATATATATGTGTGTGTGTGTGTGTTTGTGTGTATATATGTGTGTGTGTGTATGTATGTGTATATATATATGTGTGTCTGTGTTTGTGTGTGTATGTGTGTGTGTATGTATGTATGTATATATATATATATATGTGTGTGTGTGTTTGTGTGTGTGTGTGTATAGTATGTATGTATATATATATATATATATATATATATATATATATATATATATGCTTAATTTATTTATATATATAATCTAATATTTTTATGGATTATTATTATTATTATTATTGTTATTATCTAACTGGGGTGTGTGTGTGTGTTTAGGGACTGCCAGAGTGTGTCGAACTTGCCTCAGGGAGTGGGCGGAGACAGCGAGGCCTTCAGACAGTTTGAGGGCGGAGTCAAGCTGGGGATTGGCTCCTTCAACCTGGTCAGTTAATGAGACAGGAAGTGCAGAAATTACCCTGAGAGTCATTGTGCATGTGGATAAACTAGACTAGTAAATCTCTCTTGAAGTGATGCTTGAACTCTGACCCTCTGTGTCAGATGCTGTCTTTACTGCCGGCACGAATCCTTCGACTGCTGGAGTTCATCGGCTTCTCAGGGAACCGAGTGAGTAACTAGTGGACAAAGAGATTGAGCTTTCCGGAACTTTCAATCGAACGAACCAGTTGCTTCGCAAAATGATTCACAGTTTCGAAGCACTTGAAACGTCACACCTTAAACCAAATACAGATGTTTTATTGAAGATGTGATCTAGTGGTCGACCGATGCCGATATTAGAGATCAGGCCAGCCGATATATGATGATATATAATATTAAATGCACAAAACAGGTCATCAAAAATCTAGACTGTCAAATAAACTTTTAGGTGAAAAAAAAAAAGTTTTAGTGCACAAAAACTTAAATAAAATAAATAATATAATAAGAATAGGTAATATGTAACAACTTACTTGTAGGTCTACACTACAAATAAAGCTTTTCTTAATATTTTTGTCTTGTTTCCAGTCCAAATATCTAAAAACTCTTAAATCAAGATGCATTTACTAGATGAGTAAAATGATATAAGATATTATGTCCTGTTTTCTGGGGGAATTAATCAAAATGAAGTGAGTTGATGCTTAAAAAAAAAAAAATTTACTGCCAATGGGGTCAGAAATATAATTTTAATTCAAACAGAATCAACATTATTTTTCTGATCATTTACTTGTTTTAAGCAAATACTCACTTCATTTTAATTAATTTCCCCAGAAAATGTAATTTTACTCATCTAGTAAATGCATCTTGATTTAAGAATTTTTAGATATTTGGACTGGAAACAAGACAAAAACACTGAGTAAGAAAAGCATTTTTTTTCAGTGTAAATTCTACATATTGCCCATTTATTGTTCAACAAAAAATATTTTAGCAATATGTGTATATTTGTTAGAATTATTGCGCTCATATTCTATTGTGCTCCGTCATTGGCGCTCGTTCATGGAAATCTGTCAAGTTTAGCGGAGATTCACTCCTGACCGCAAAATGTAAATATTTGCACGAGTTTCTAACATTTCCAGATGGAGAATATTCCTGTGAACAGTAAGTTAAGCACTGAGGAGAGCAGCACATCTCAAACACATTAAACACGCCAGGATCTGCACATCTCACGGGCTATTTTAATATAAAGCTTGTCTCATGTTTCAGACGAATTGGATAATGCACTTTCCCCGCACCAGCTCATATCAAACTACTGTAGGCTCTATTGATGTAAACTACAGTATTGTCTCATTACATATTGTTTATTAAAAACATATCGATATAGTGTACAAACTCAATACGGCTCTAGTGTGAATATGTCCGTTTATGCTCAGGAAGACATGAAAGAGTTTACTATTCGCTCGCTGTGAGACGCGGCAATCTGGATGTGTGTTGCTCACTAATCGGTCGACCTCTAATGTAATCTACACACACACACACACACACACACTCTAACGGCTGCTGTTTCTCTCCGGCAGGAGTTCGGTCTGTCTCAGCTGCGGGACGGCGCCGGTGGTCACAGTCTCAGATCAATCCTGTGTGTGCTGACGCTGCTCTTCTACCACACTTACGTCTCTCTGATACTCGGTAACCAGCGCTGAACACACTTTTGGCTACAGAGGGAAACTGGGCATCAGATGCGATCTAAAATCAGCTATATATATATGTATTTATATACACTATGTTGCCAAACGTTTTGGGACGTCTGCCTTTACGTGCACATGAACTTTAATGACACCCTATTCTTAATACCATAATCAAACCCCCCCTGCACCAAACAACCCCACACCATAATCCATAATCCACCATAATTGCCAAGTCAACATTTCTATTTTTAGTTTAGTTTTTTTAGTTTTTCATGAAATATTTTATTTAATTTCATCTAAATTTTAATTTAATTTAAACACACTCTCTCTTATTTTGACAATAACCCTTATTTATATATATTTTAAATATCTGTATAGTTTTTATTATTCTTTATTTCAGTTTATTATTCAGAAATAACATTATAACAGTTCAACTGTAAAATTACAATACTAATATTTATGTTTTTAGTATTGTCTTAATTTCTTCAATTTCAAACAGTTAACCAAGCATTTATTTATTTGTTTATTTATTAATTTTAGATATTTTGTTGTTATTCATTTTTATTTCAGTTTTAGTTTTATTAGTATATCAAGTTAAACTAAATGAAAATAAGAAATGATGCAATGGCAAGTTTTTTAATAATATATTAATTTCAGTTGAATATATACATAAATATGAAGAGTTCAGATGCAAAAGCCTCTAAGTGCCATTTGAAATTTTCTTCTAGAATGATAATTTTAATAAAGCTTGTA
>NC_138235.1:41804145-41886645 GCF_964197995.2 Scardinius erythrophthalmus
CACTCACTGACTCACACACACACTCACTCACTCTCACTCACTCACTCTCACTCACACACACACACACACTCACACTCACTCTCACACACACTCAATTATTCTCACTCACCCACACACACTCTCACTCACTCACTGACTCACACACACACACACACACACACACACACACACACACTCAATCACTCACTCACTCACTCACTCACTCACTCACACACACACACACACACACACTCACTCAATCACTCACTGACTCACACACACAACGAATAAACATGTAAATCAAGAGAGCAGGAAGTCATACATCTATGGTTCCTCACACAGGAAATGATGTACGTGTGGAACGGCTTCACCATCGTTGGGAAACGAGCGGATTATACGGAGAGTTTACTGGTGACCATCGAGCGAGCGGAGGAGCAGCTGCGCAACGATCCCAGTGAGTCCAGATCAGATTAAAGGAGGAGATCACTTCAGAATCAAAATATCCTTATAATTTACATCATTCAAGATGTTCATGTCTTTCAGTCTTCAGTCAAAAAAGAAATTAAGCTTTTTGAGGAAAACATTCCTTTTGGAAAACATTTTCCTCCATATAGTGTCTTCAATGGGGTCCAATGGGTCGAAGGTCCAGATGTGAGTTTCAGTGCAGCTTCAAAGTCTCGACACGATCCAGCCGAGGAATAAGAGTCTCATCTAGACACACCAGCGGACATTTTAGAACAAAAAATAAACATTTATATACTTTTAACCACTAATGATCGTCTTCCACTAGCTGCGATGCGAGACACATTACGTAATCACATATAAAGGTCACGCATGTTCCGGTCCATCAGTGCAAGTGCCATCAGGACACCCTAGGCCGGAGGCCGATGATCGTTTCATCCGACCACACACACAATCACGGCCGTATGTGTTGGACACTCGGGTGAAGAGAGGGGCGGAGCTGTCAACTGATCACCACCTGGTGTGAGCTGGATCCGATGGCAGGGGAGGAAGCTGGTCAGACTCGGCAGACCCAAACATACTGTGAGGGTCTGCTGGGAACACTCAGAGTGGACCATGTTCTCCACCTCCAGTGTCGACATGGCCGCTCGGAGCTGTGGACGTAAGGTCTCCGGTGCCTGTCGAGGCGGCAATCCCCGAACCCGGTGGTGGACACAGGAAGTAAGGGATGCCGTCAAGCTGAAGGAGTCCTATCGGGCTTGGCTGGCTCGTGGGACTCCTGAGGCAGCTGACGGGTACCGGCAGGTCTAGCGTACTGCAGCCCGGGTGGTTGTGGAGGCAAAATGTCGGACCTGGGAGGAGTTCGGTGAGGCCATGGAGTAGGGCTGTTGGAACGAATTCCGAAATTCGAATATAATTCGAATATTAAAAAAAAACAATACTATTCGAATGCTGAAGTTCCTATTCGAATATTGCTTTTTTATGTTTTTTTTTTTTTTTTTTTTAAATGCAATCTTGCCTTTCTCGCCGCCTTGGCACACGCATGAGAAAATTAAATGCTTTTGTTTCGTCTGATAAACAAAGTTTTTGAATCATATAACACGTTATCCACGCTGTATCATCATAACTGTCAAAAATTGCGGAGAGGAATGTCTCCACGGAAACGGAGATCAACAATTTGATTCACAGACAGTCCACACTACACCGTGAAAACGGCGTTTTCAAATGTATCCACTTTGGAGTACGTTTTCATTAATAAAAACGCCATCTCATTGTGGACGGAAGGCCAAAACGGAGAGAAAAATATACGTTATTTTTTTTATGACAACTTACAACCTGACAAGCTAGGCGATCTGTCCGAGGAACCGCTGCTAAAACAGGCAAGAATTACTTATTTTCTGCCTCTCTCCTCATCACGGGGCTTACCAGCTGTCCGTCAAACGGGCAATAACAGACAAACTAACTTAACGGTTTATCTGTGAAGATATTAGACCGATAAACATCACGCATTGGCGATCCATAAGACTGTGTAATGTCGTAAATATTAATAATAGGATGAATTTGAGCATTTAATATTCAAATATTATTCGAATATTAAATAAAATAAGGAATGGAATTCGAATAGTATTATAGAGGAAGATTGACGGCCCTACCATGAAGAAGGACTACCGGTCGGCCTCGAAGAGATTCTGGCAAACCGTCCGGCGCCTCAGGAGGGGGAAGCAGTGCCCTACCAACACTGTTTACAGTGGAGCAGCTGTTGACCTTGACTGGGGATATCATCGGACGGTGGAAAGAATACTTCAAGGATCTCTTCAATCCCACCGACGCGTCTTGCATTGAGGAAGCAGAGGCTGAGGGCTCAGAGGTGGACTCGTCCATCACCCAAGCTGAAGGTAGGTAGTCAAGAAGCTCCTCGGTGGCAAGGCACCGGGGGTGGATGAGATCCGCCCTGAGTACCTCAAGTCTCTGGATGTTGTGGGGCTGTCTTGGCTGACACGCCTCTGCAGCATCGAGTGGCGGTTGGGGACAATATCTTTGGACTGGTAGACCGGGGTGGTGGTCCCTCTTTTTAAGAAAGGGGACCAGAGGGTGTGTTCCAACTACAGGGGGATCACACTTCTCAGCCTCCCCGGGAAAGTCTATGCCAGGGTACTGGAGAGGAGAATATGACCGATAGCAGAACCCTGGATTCAGGAGGAACAGTGCGGGTTTCGTCCCGGTTGTGGAACACTGGACCAGCTCTATACCCTCTCCAGGGTGCTGGAGGGCTCATGGGAGTTTGCCCAACCAGTCCACATGTGCTTTGTGGATTTGGAGAAGGCATTCGACTGTGTCCCTCGCGGCGTCCTGTGGAGGGTGCTCTGGGAGTACGCGGTCCGGGGCCCTTTGCTAAGGGCTGTCCGGTCCCTGTACGACCGGAGCAGGAGCTTGGTTCGCATTGCCGGCAGTAAGTCAGACTTGTTCCCGGTCCATGTTTCTGCTCATAATTTTTATGGACAGAATTTCTAGGCGCAGCCAGGGGCCGGAGGGTGTCAGGTTTGGGGACCACACGATTTCATCTCTGCTCTTTGCGGATGATGTTGTCGTGTTGGCCCCATCAGACCAGGACCTCCAGCATGCACTGGGACGGTTTGCAGCCGAGTGTGAAGCAGCTGGGATGAGAATCAGCACCTCCAAATCCGACGCCATGGTTCTCAGTCGGAAAAGGGTGGCTTGTCCACTTCAGGTTGGTGGAGAGTTCCTGCCTCAAGTGGAGGAGTTCACGTGTCCCGGGAAGCGGGAGATTGACAGACGGATCGGTGCAGCTTCTGCAGTAATGCGGTCCCTGTACCGGTCTGTCGTGGTGAAGAAGGAGCTGAGCTTCAAGGTGAATCTCTCGATTTACCGGTCAATCTACGTTCCTACTCTCTCCTATGGTCATGAGCTGTGGGTCAAGATCCCTGATACAGGCGGCCGAAATGAGCTTTCTCCACAGAGTGGCTGGGCGATCCCTTAGAGATAGGGTGAGGAGCTCAGGCACTCGGGAGGAGCTCAGAGTAGAGCCACTGCTCCTCCACATCGAGAGGGGCCAGCTGAGGTGGCTCGGGCATCTGTTCCGGATGCCTCCTGGACGCCTTCCTGGAAAGGTGTTCCGGGCATGTCCCACCGGGAGGAGACCCAGAGGAAGACCTAGGACACGCTGGAGGGATTATGTCTCCCGGCTGGCCTGGGAACGCCCCTCTGTATTCCCCCGGAAGAGCTGGGGGAAGTGTCTAGGGAGAGGGAAGTCTGGGCGTCTCTGCTTAGACCCGGCCCCGGATAACATATGGATGGATGGATGGATGGCGTGTTCCAGTTTATAAATGTAGGATAGGGCGAAAAACTCTCATTTTCTCCTCCAACTTCAAAATCGTCATCGATCGTCCAACATTGTTTTACCTTTTAATTAAAAAAAATATTTATTTTGTAAATTGCGTTTGACTCAGTCTTTGCACGTTCACTTTGTAAACACTAGGTCTGTACTTCCACTTGCGTCACACGTGACCTTTATATGCGATTACGTAATGTGTCTCGCATCACAGCTAGTGGAAGACGAGCATTAGTGGTTAAAAGTATATAAATGTTTATTTTTGATATAAAATGTCCGCTGGTGTGTCTAGATAACTCTTATTCCTCGGCTGGATCGTGTCGAGACTTTGAAGCTGCACTGAAACTCACATCTGGACCTTCGACCCGTTGGACCCCATTGAAGTCCTTTTAACATTACAGAAGTGAATAATTGAGGTCCGTATAGATTAAAAAACGTAATCCCTCAATCCCTGAACCTCAATCCCTGAATAAGGTTTTTATGTAATGTTGTTGGTTAACATGCTTAAAATGAACCTATGTTATGAGTTAGGAGTTAGGAGTGAGTTGGCTACTGAAAAAAAAAAAATGAAATTGCAGTCAAAAGTGCTTTGTCAAAATCAATCCTACGCTCTTGATGCAGTGCCCACGAGAAACAAACGTGTGTGTGTGTGTGTGTGTGTGTGTGTGTGTTACAGACCCGTCTGAGTTTCACCCTGATGACCAGTGTCTGGTGCAGATGTTAAAGGGTTTGTGTTTGAAACATTTGGGCAGATTACTGCAGGCCGAACTGTGCTTCACACAGGTGATCAGCAGGTAAACACACACACACACACTCACTCACACACTCACTCACAATCACACACACTCTCTCACACACACACACACACAATCACAATCTCACACAATCACTCACACACACAATCACAATCACACACACACACTCACTAACACACTTTCAAATTGTAAAAGCATTGTGAAAAGGTGAAAATGTTTTATTATAGTATGGAAAGTGACCGATGTTTTAGAAGGTTTTCTTAAAAACACATGAGCATTAGCTCTATGCAGCGGTGTTATGCTAGTATTCTTGATATACTAGTTTAGTTTTATCAATATTCTGACCAAATTTTCATTTCAATTTGACTCCTTTTATTGGGTGTTCTTGGCAATGTTGATTTGGCAATTAGACATTTTTTTTATTTTAGTATTGTATTTTATTTCTAAGTAACAATGTTTTTTAATGCTTTTAGTTTTAGTTCTCGATAATAACCCTTTTAGGAGCGTTATATCCACAGCCGGCCTGGCGCTGTGTCAGTTTAATGACTTCACTATTGTGTCTCTTACATTTTAAGGCCCTTTCACACCGGATGCGTAACGAAAAAGCGAATAGTTCGTGTGCGAATAGTTCGCATCAAACCCCATCACATGAGCCGCGTAAACACGGTCTCTATCTCTATCTTTGACGATTAGCTTTCTATCCCAAATGTAGTTTAGCCTGCTAGCCTACACAGCACAGGACTATACAACAACTAAAACTATCACACAACATACTCACAGTCGTGATAACTGAGTTGGTTGGCAATGCTACGCCACACAATCATTGTCCTTGTAGTATATGATTGGCTGAAGTCTTTTCTGTCGCCGCAAAAGGAAAATAAAATCGAAACGAAAAAGTCGTTTTTTCGCCGCAGCACATTCGCCTTCGGTGTGAAAGCACAAACTGCTGATCAAAAAATAAAACCATCGCGCGAATTATTCGTGTGTAAAAATCGCGTCCAGTGTGAAAGGGCCTTAACTGTTAAATAACATGAAACTATAAATTTTTTGAAACGTCTCATTGAAATTTAAATTTCACAACATGAAACTTATTTCGTCTGGTTTTATTTTCATTATATTTATGTTACTTTCTTATAACAGATCATATATAGGCTGTTTAGAATGAGGAAGAGCATTTGCAGTGTTTTGATGATGACTGTGTGTGTGTGTGTGTGTGTGTGTGTGTGTGTGTGTGTGTGTGTGTGTGTGTGTGTGTGTGTTTGCAGTGAGAAGCGCATCCGCTACGATCACTATCTGATCCCCTTCAGCCTGTTTGAGCTGGGTTTACTCTTCAAGCAACAGGGCGATTACATCAAGGCCACACGCTTCATCGAGGAAGCCAAGTGAGTCGGGTTTATATGACACTTCAGCGCTAATTAAACACACCTAATTAAGATAATCAAGTGCTTCAAACTTACTTTAAAACTACAGGTGTGTGTGTTTGAGCAGGGCTCTGCAGGACTGTGTGTGTGCATCTCCTCTGAAGTCAATTACAACTCCAACCTTAAAGATTTAAAAACTGAAAGATTGAAATGTTTGTTTGGTCCTATTAAGAGATTTTAATATTGTTCGGTTTTGTTCCTTTAAGAGATTTTAATATCGTTCGGTTTTGTTGCGTTAAGAGATTTTAATGTCGTTCGGTTTTGTTCCGTTAAGAGATTTTAATATCATTAGGTTTTTTTCCTTTAAGAGATTTTTAATATCGTTCGGTTTTGTTCCGTTAAGAGATTTTAATATCGTTCGGTTTTGTTCCATTAAGAGATTTTAATATTGTTCGGTTTTATTCCGTTAAGAGATTTTAATATCGTTCGGTTTTGTTCCGTTAAGAGATTTTAATATCGTTCGGTTTTATTCCGTTAAGAGATTTTAATATTGTTTGATTTTGTTGCGTTAAGAGATTTTAATATCATTTGGTTTTATTCCGTTAAGAGATTTTATTGTCGTTCGGTTTTGTTCCTTTAAGAGATTTTAATATTGTTCGGTTAAGAGATTTTAATATAATTTGGTTTTGTTCTGTTAAGAGATTTTAATATCATTCGGTTTTGTTGCGTTAAGAGATTTTAATATCGTTCGGTTTTGTTGTGTTAAGAGATTTTAATATAATTTGGTTTTATTCCGTTAAGAGATTTTAATATTGTTCTGTTTTGTTCCATTAAGAGATTTTATCGTTCGGTTTTATTCCGTTAAGAGATTTTAATATTGTTTGATTTTGTTGCGTTAAGAGATTTTAATATCGTTCGGTTTTGTTCCGTTAAGAGATTTTAATATAATTTGGTTTTGTTCTGTTAAGAGATTTTAATATCATTCGGTTTTGTTGCGTTAAGAGATTTTAATATCGTTCGGTTTTGTTCCGTTAAGAGATTGTAATATCTTTCGGTTTTGTTCTGTTAAGAGATTTTAATATAATTTGGTTTTATTCCGTTAAGAGATTTTAATATTGTTCTGTCTTGTTCCATTAAGAGATTTTCATATCGTTCAGTTTTATTCCGTTAAGAGATTTTAATATTGTTTGATTTTGATGCGTTAAGAGATTTTAATATCGTTCGGTTTTGTTCCGTTAAGAGATTTTAATATCGTTCGTTTTTGTTCCTTTAAGAGATTTTATATTGTTCGGTTTTGTTCTGTTAAGAGAAATTTAACATAATTTGGTTTTGTTCTGTTAAGAGATTTTAATATCATTCGGTTTTGTTGCGTTAAGAGATTTTAATATCGTTCGGTTTTGTTCCGTTAAGAGATTTTAATATCGTTCGGTTTTGTTCCGTTAAGAGATTTTAATATCTTTTGGTTTTGTTCTGTTAAGAGATTTTAATATAATTTGGTTTTATTCCGTTAAGAGATTTTAATATTGTTCTGTCTTGTTCCATTAAGAGATTTTCATATCGTTCGGTTTTATTCCGTTAAGAGATTTTAATATTGTTTGATTTTGTTGCGTTAAGAGATTTTAATATCGTTCGGTTTTGTTCAGTTAAGAGATTTTAATATCTGTTGGTTTTGTTCTGTTAAGAGATTTTAATATAATTTGGTTTTATTCCGTTAAGAGATTTTAATATCGTTCGGTTTTGTTCCGTTAAGAGATTTTAATATCGTTCGGTTTTGTTCCTTTAAGAGATTTTAATATTGTTCGGGTTTGTTCTGTTAAGAGATTTTAATATCGTTCGGTTTTGTTCCGTTAAGAGATTTTTTTTATTGTTCGGTTTTGTTCCGTTAAGAGATTTTAATATTGTTCGGTTTTGTTCCGTTAAGAGATTTTAATATTGGTCGGTTTTGTTCCGTTAAGAGATTTTAATATCTGTTGGTTTTGTTCTGTTAAGAGATTTTAATATAATTTGGTTTTATTCCGTTAAGAGATTTTAATATCGTTCGGTTTTGTTCCTTTAAGAGATTTTAATATTGTTCGGTTAAGAGATTTTAATATAATTTGGTTTTGTTCTGTTAAGAGATTTTAATATCATTCGGTTTTGTTGCGTTAAGAGATTTTAATATCGTTCGGTTTTGTTGTGTTAAGAGATTTTAATATAATTTGGTTTTATTCCGTTAAGAGATTTTAATATTGTTCTGTTTTGTTTCATTAAGAGATTTTAATATCGTTCGGTTTTATTCCGTTAAGAGATTTTAATATTGTTTGATTTTGTTGCGTTAAGAGATTTTAATATCGTTCGGTTTTGTTCTGTTAAGAGATTTTAATATCGTTCGTTTTTGTAAGTGAGAGTAAACACATCTCAGGAAGCATCAATGAAAATATGATCGTTTGTTATAAGTAAAAAAATAAAAATAAAATAAAAGCTGGTTGTCAAACAGTCTGAGTTTATCAAATTTAGTCATTGTCCTTACTGTTGTAAGGTTGAAAATAACTTGTATCATGGTAAAGATTTAAGTCATGTAATGATTTCATTGATACTTAGTAAATAAATTAATGTCGTCGGAGTTGATTGTGTTTGTGTTTGTAGGTTGAATTATAAAGATTATTCCATGGAGTCTCGACTTCATTTCCGCATCCACGCGGCTCTCAGCAGTCTGAAGGGTTCTCCCACAAACTCTCCATGATGAAGGACAACATTCAACACCAGCATCACATGAAGAGACAAGCACATCCCGAGCGTCGTCTGAGCAGCCACATGTAGAGAAACGCTTTCACAGAACATCTCAAACCAAAGCCACCGTTCCGTCATCATCAAACTGACACGTGTTCCTCAAACCTCTGTCTCGTTCTTTAAATACAGAGTCGTACGTTTGGTCAGCCAATCAGAAAACAGCTGCTTTAATGAATGTAACGTTTTACTTTAAAGACCAAATATGTTTGTGTCCGCTTGTGTGTCTTACAGTGTGTGCCTCTGTTTGTGTGTGTTTCACCATGTGTCTTTAGCAGTGTGTTTCTGCATGGCCTGTCGTTCACAGATCGTGCAATACGACTCTTATTGAGTTGATCACAAGTTTAGATTTGATGCTCCAAGCAATTCAGAAAAAATCATTTGAAAGCAATAATAAACAGCCAACAATCATGCTGAGAACTATACTATATTGTGCAATAAATATTGTAATTTTTTAAGGGTTTGTTTTGTGGTTCTCTTCTTAATGGATGTAATTCTAATGTTTTTAGGGGTTGGTCATATGTAGCGGGCTGGGACTGTTTTGTTGTGTGTGCATGTTCTTGTTTTGATGATCAAATACAGTTTATCCCATTTTACAAGTATAATTGTTTTTTGTTTCCTTTAGAATTCATAGGGCTGTGCCATAAATCGGAATCAGAATAAAATCACGATGTGAGCATGCGTGAGTTCAGAAAGATTTCTCCGCTTAGTTTACTGTTATTACTATAAGTACATGTAACGTGTAACAAGGACACTGTAAAATAAACTGTTACCAATTTTATTTACATTTTTTGCAAAAATGACACAAATTGTAGATCCCAGTAAAAATGCACAATTCTCTATTCAAAGTTTGATACCACAGCTGAAAACACTAGCCTAACTAATATAAATTTATAACATTAACAGTAGTTTTCAGGTAGAGACACTGAATAAAGTAATCAAATGTAAAATAGCACTGCATATAATCTTCACTGTATAAATGAAACATAGTATTCCTTATTAAAGTTATACAGAAGTTATTCAAGAGTAGTGAGTGATTATTTCATTGATTTCAGAGATTTAATATTAGGCTGCTGTCACTTTAAGAATGAACGCGCAGATCCAATATACTGATACATGTGCGTTTATTTCTCTACTGTTCACATAACCGACTGTTTACAATGAAACTCTTCAAGACAGGCATTTCTTTCTTTTTTTTAAACGAGTTAATTTGTCTGTTCAAGCGCAAGATGAGCTCAAGAGAATTGAGTTCCCTTTGTCTTTTAAGCGATGTCATGTTAAACAGCCGTTGTTTTGTTGTATTGCTGTCTTGTTTTATGACTATCACTCGACTGTGTGGTGTTCTTGAGTGTTTTGAAAGGCACTTTTAAATAAAATATATTATTAGTATAATTATTTATTATTCTTGTGCTTGAATAATTATATTGGAAGGCTAAAACTTTCGTGAGGAGCGTCCCAAGCGTCATTTACGTTCAAGATCTCACAACATTGTATTGTAAGAATTCATAAAAGTGTTCAATGTCGATTTCATACACTCGCCAACACGGAATTTTACTTGCATTTGGTGTGTTCATTTTAGGCCCTTATTCGAACAGAACCCCTTTTGTGGTTAAAATCATGAGATGAACCGGAAAAAACGCAAGAGACTCATTTGAACTTTTTGTAGAATGCACATATGCGTGAGATGGAGAGCAATGGTCAAACACATCCGTCTAGCGCGTTTACATAGAGAAACGAT
Source organism: Scardinius erythrophthalmus (assembly GCF_964197995.2). Taxonomy (NCBI): domain Eukaryota; kingdom Metazoa; phylum Chordata; class Actinopteri; order Cypriniformes; family Leuciscidae; genus Scardinius; species Scardinius erythrophthalmus. Next base: position 41,814,556 of record NC_138235.1, read on the forward strand.
GGCACTAAAGTCCATAATACAGGAGTTTGCGAACTGCACACCATTCGAAAATACGGTGCCCGCAAATATCGTCGATAAAGCCGGTAAAAAATAGTAAAATAGTACAGACAACAAGTGTGTTTGTGTAAGAAAATATTGTTATTGTGATTGAAATTGAAACCCAGTACTGATTTAACAAACCATGGTAGTATTTTTCCGTATCACAGCCTTAATTCTGAAGTAAATTCTCATAAAATGTGACGTAGGCTAGGCTACTGTCAGCATCGCTAAAATTAACCATGGTTTCATTATAGTAAAAGTGTAGTTATGTTTTTCGGCGGATTGATTAGGCTACCATTTGTATAACCACAGTTTTACCACAAATACCATGGTTAAACTATGGTGTAGCAAAACAATGTTTAATTTCTGGTTAGCATGGTTTAACTATAATAGCAATGTTTTGTATTAGTAGTAAAACGTTAATTTTCGTAATCCGACACTGTGAATTTTAAAAGTTGTGTCGATTTTTGATTAGTAGCTACAAACTAAATTGTTTCCTTCTTGTGTAAAATCATTGTGCTTGTGAATGCTCATTAAACAAGCACTTGTCAAGTGAAAAAAACTGCTTTACACTGAAATAAAGTTTTGTTTTTATAGATAGCCTATCTAATAATCTATTAAACTTATTTAAACAGTTACTTGAGCAGCAATGTGAATATCTCAAATCAACACTTTAATAAGCGCCTATAATATTATTAAATACAATATAATGTTATTAATATAGCCTATAAAGTTAATTGCAAAGTTCCATCTTAATTTGTACTCCACTTGTTTAAATCTTTAGACGCTTGATTTAATTTATTCAGGCCGTCTAATCGAGCTAACAGGGAACGTTCTCTCGAAGTTATGAACGAGCTTCTTCCAGAAATGGCAATAATAACACTTGTTCAAAGTGATCTGGTCTTTACTGTTCTCAAAATGTTGTTTTTATGTTTTCAAAATACAAAAACTTTATTTAGGCTATATTCATTGAGCGTTTTTTCTTCTTCCTAAATGTTTGTTATATTTAAAAAAGTGGGTTTTTTTTAATGATAATAATTGTTTCAGAAGATTCAAAAGTAATGTGTCCAAAAATAGCCTATACAATGGAACGTTTCTCTTAATGTTTATAAAACTGGATGTTTTGACGTTCAGGGAACATTCCGAAATGTTTTTATAACTTAAAGGGAACGTTAACAAAACGTTTTTGTGTTGTTAGCTGGGAACCTGCATGCTAATTACCATAGCTAACACAACTGACACTTACACAATCAATCATTCTAATCAAACGGTATAGATTTATCAATATTCAGCTCACATGACTGCGATTGCGGTTGTGTTTGGACAGATGGGATCATTCTGGAAGGAATGCTTTTAATTTATTTTTCTTAGTTTTATTTCTGATCTGTGTTTTTAAGGTTGATTCCTCTTCAGTGTTATCATCTGTTCATAAGTCTTTTATTCTGCTGTTTAGTTTTCAATGTTTAAGTTCAGAAGAAACGTGTTTTTTCTGCAATCTGTTCAGCTTTCTTTTTTAATTGTCATTTACACCAATAAAATATAAGAATTTGACATTGTCATTGCTTACAAATGAAATGACAGATGTTTGTAATTTTTACATGTGGAATAAACCTTTAGTTAATACCTTTATGAAGCAGATCCTCACAATATAAGTAAAAAAAGAGAAATGTTATTACATTTAATTCTTATAAAAATGCACTACAAAATATTTAGTGGTTCAGGGAAAGTCTGTTGTTGTTTTTTTGTTTTTTTGTTTTTTTTTGGAAAATCTGTAAAATAATCAACATTTGGTGGTTGGTTTTATATTAAGCTTTCCAGTTGTAGTGGTTGGAAACTTTTATGTATCAATTTAACATTTGTAAGATTCATTAAAAGTGTAAATCCATCATTCGATCTGATGTATCAAACTCTTTGAATGCACAGTTTTGCTGTTTTAATAGTGTTTCGATTCTTTCAGCGCTTTGAGATCCTCTCAGTCCAGAGGTAGCCTATTCGTTTTATTTGAGACTCTGATTGAAATGCAAGTTAATAATTAAACAAACTCAATGAATGTTTATTTACGGTCCTGCTGAACCTCGGGTTTCCGATAAGTTCAGCGCGTATTTATTTTATGAAACTGTAAAATACACGCATGCCTCTGTTACTTCCGGTGCTTCATATTGAGAAATACTGTTGCATTTCTGCGCAAATAACATCATTGTGTAATCGATGAATGTTCCTCATTCGACACAAGATATTCACAGTGACTATACAGTACTAGGCTACCAAAAGGTTACCAAAACCAGAAAATGTTTCTTGATCATCAAATCCTCATATTAGAGTGATTTCTGAAGGATCATGTGACACTGAAGACTGGAGTAATGATGCTGAACATTCAGCTTTGATCACAGGAATAAATTACACTTTACTAATCACATAGAAAACAGCTTTAATTATTATAATATTAATATATTTAATTTACTTTGAAAGGTAATAATGCACTTGTACACAAAAAAAAAAAAAAAAAAACGTCACGGCATTGACCCCTAACATATAATCGCTGAGATGTGCACATCACTGAAGTGTAAATAAGCGTTTCTCCTCCCTCACGGTCACTGATTCTGACGGGACAAAGAGCAGAACAGAGCAGGAGCTGCAGGAGTCATGAAGGTCCTCGCTGCTTTCATCTTCATGTGTCTTCTCTTCCAGACCGCCGTGAGTTTCTGTTTCTTTCATCTCATCATATCAAAGACAATCATGACCGTTCAGTCAAGTCTTGGAAACCTGTGCGAAAACAGTCATTATTTTACCAGAAGTGTATTTGGTGTTGCTGACGCAGAAAGGACACTCCTTATATTATAGTAATGATACAAATGTTTTCATATAATAGAAATATTATATTAATAACAAAAGATTTAGGATTAAAATAATTTAATGTTGTTTTTAAAGTCCCCCTGTGGTGAAAATCCAGCTTTTACTGTTGTTGTGTGTCTATGTGGTGTTTTTAATCTGCTTTAAGACAAAGCATGTGTAAGTTCATAAGTCGACAGCATTGCTGAGTATTTCCTCCTTAAAACTGCAGTGAACCAAAGACAGTCTCAAAAACGCTTTGAAATCGCTGGTGTTTCTGACGTCACAAACTACCTTGTAACCAGATCAACGTGTGGGCGGGCTTCAGCATATTAACGGGGAACTAGCAGGGGAGTCTCGAGGGAAGCCAGGTTATCTCGGTAATTTCTCTGTAGATATGAACAATCGGGTAGATTTATCAATATAGCGGGTGTATGATGTATAACAATGTTATGATGAACTATGCCTTTCTCCACTGTCGTTCTGAGTTGTTCAAAGCGTTTCTGATGAGTGTTAGAAGGCAGACGGAGATGGCGAACGGGAACATGTTTTATGTAACGTTAGCAACACGTTATTACGCAGGTGAGTCACTCAGGCACTGTGCTACTCCGCAGCGGTGCCGGTGTAAAGTAGTCCGAGTATAAACGCTTATACCGTATTCGGCTTACCGTAGTGATTCAGGATAAGACAAAAACACGGTTTGAAAAAAGGCATTCATGATGTACTCGCTCATTATATACATTTAGTAAATTCTGAAGCGAATTTTCGTTATTTGAAGCGACTTTCAAAAGCTGATTTACTCTGTTTTGGTTGCTACCGCAGTGTTTATTCTCGAACTATAAACTTTTATTTCAGTATCATTTGAATATTTGTAACACCGAAATACCGATACTGTGTTGCTGAAAAGATTGTGAAAGTAAAGCTGTTTCATATTGACAACTGCTCTCTCAGCGACAGCGCAAACAGATTTGAATGTTCCAGTGTGAAGTTTTTGTCATTTAGAAATAAGATCGCGTGGGTGTTTGAATCGAGATCGTCTCTCTCTCTCTCTCTCTCTTTCTCTCTCTCTCTCTCTCTCTCTCTCTCTCTCAAAACGTTTATGAGTAGCGCGAGTGCTTTCATTACTGGGTGTTTCTGCAACTACGGGCACTTTTAAGTCCCAGGAGTGAAATTTTAGATTTATGTTAAAATTTGTCATTTGATGTTTCATAAATATAAACGTAGTGTCAATACACACCTTGACATAAAAAATAATGAATAAATAGCCTAATGATTTAATGTAAAATTATGAAGCATTTATAGGTCCAAACATCATTTTTGCTCATGTCCCACACCCTTGGTTTCAATGTTGAGATACTTAAAATTAGCTCATTCTTTTACAATATGACATTATTTCAAATTGAATTGTTTAATATACAGATTCATTTACAGCATCTTACATTTTGTTGTATTATTTACTGATCATTTTTATGATTTTTTTAACTAAATGTGCCTGTCCCACACTTTTGATAGTCCGTACCGCAACAATGAAAAAAAGCTTTTATTATGAAATTGTATCGAACACAAACAAGTCTAGTTTCTATGGAAAAAGAAATTATCACTTGAGCACATTGCTGACAGACTGGGCCACCACACGACCTCACTCACAAGATACCAAAAAAATAAGGTAAACATCATCCTTTCTGCTCTAGTATTTATTGTGCGTCCTTACCATTCAGCTTAATAATTGTGTATTTTTGAACTACATTTTAAAAATAAATGTATATTACTGTTAAATTCATGTATATTAACATGCTAAGAGTCGAAACTAATGTGGTAGGCCTTGCTCGCTGCCAATTAGCTAAAATATTAACAAAAATGTAATTTCCGCAACATGTCTTAACCGCAGCAAATTTAGGTGTTGCGGTAAAGACCTTGTGTTGTGGTAGAGACAAATTCAAGGTTTACTGTATATTAAATGACAAATATTCAATATATTATTAGTACTTAAGTATATATTAGTATATATATATTAGTATATATAAACATGCCATTTTTTACATAAAAAATTATTTTGTCCTTACCGACACAAGATGTCATTACCGCAGCACTGCTCTATTTTCATTTTTTTTTTCACATTTTCATTTGCAAAAAAAAAATATTTTTACACTTAAGTTGAGATGATTAACACATTGAAATTGCAACATCTGTCATAAAAAGTTAATTATGTTATCTTTTGTGCGTATGGAAACAATTGACATCTAAGGTTACTGTAAATTTTTTACATGGCATAGAAAAAAACATGAAATTCCCTATTTTGCATATTATTTTTTTATATCAGAATTTACAAAACTGCATCAAATCTGAAAAAGCTATTTAAATATATTAAATTTTTTACAGAAATTACTAAAGAAAAATGTATAAAATTAACGTTATTGTAACATTGCGGTAAGGGCACTTTTTAAGAAGATGACCCGAAAAACATAAAAAAGAAACATGTTCCAGATTAAAATCTTAACGACTACATTCTATTTTGTGTACAATTTTATATGTATTATAGACTGTGATGGTTAAAATTGAAATTCATAGAGGTTTATTTTTTTAAAATTGGGATAGTCAAAAGTGCCTGTAGTTGCAGAAACACCCTATATTTTAATATTCATGAGTTGAGTGTGAGACGCGTCGCTATTAAGCTCCCAGCACTTCGCACACACATCGGCCCAGAACCGTTTTTGGAACCGAAACTTATAGAAATTTCGCACGGTTACGTTTTTTTATTTTTTTCAAAAAACACTACCGGTTCTGGATAAGTTTTCGGTTCCCAACCCTAAGCAAAAGGCTAATCATATTAATTACTGTTATGAGTCGACACCATTGTGCAGCGTTTACTACAGTAAGTTGAGCAATCAAGGCTGTCGATTTACATTCGAGATATTTTGAGGCATGAAGAATTTTTTTTACAGGAAGAAACGTTTAAATGTGTCATTTGGTGATCAAAAATGAGTTTTAAGGGATAAAATTATCGACTACAGTATGTGATAGTGCAATTCACATTTGTGATAAAACATTCAGCATCAGAGTTTTGTGATCAGAACGGACACCATCACCAATTGCAACTGTGATGAAATTCAGCTCACTTTCTTATGTTCATACTTCATTACCAGTTTATCTACTAACAGACAAATGAATCTCACACTGTTTTTACTCACGTCATGTTCATTTTCCTACTGTATTATTACAGTTTTAACATCATTCACGTTGATGGCACATTACTATTGTTATTTATTCAACTAGGCCTACATTAACATGTTAATTATGGAAGCTTGTAATTGCCACTCTTTATCTCACAATTCTGATGTTAAAACTACGATGTTTGGTATTATGAGTTCATAAATTACATTTGCGAGGTAAAAAGTTACAATTATTCAGTGGTGGAAACAAGCTTCCATGGTTAATGGATTGATGTACATTTGGCATTTTATTTTAGTTAGAAGTTTATTTTATCTTATCAGACTCTGGAGGAAGAACCAGGACCCGATGGAACCCCAAAAGACAAACCGGATCCAAAGTTGGACGAAAAATCAGAGTCAGACTTGGAGGACAAACCGGTTTCAGAGTTGGGGGGAAAAACAGATTCACCCTTAAAAGACAAACCGGATCCAAAGTTGGACGAAAAATCAGAGTCAGACTTGGAGGACAAACCGGTTTCAGAGTTGGGGGGGAAAACAGATTCACCCTTAAAAGACAAACCGGATCCAAAGTTGGACGAAAAATCAGAGTCAGACTTGGAGGACAAACCGGTTTCAGAGTTGGATGGAAAAACAGAATCACCCTTAAAAGACAAACCGGATCCAAAGTTGGACGAAAAATCAGAGTCAGACTTGGGGGACAAACCGGTTTCAGAGTTGGGGGGGAAAACAGATTCACCCTTAAAAGACAAACCGGATCCAAAGTTGGACGAAAAAACAGAGTCAGACTCAGAAAACAAACCAAAAAGAAAAGACAAAACCCCAAAAGAATCTAATGAGGATTTCCTGGGACCGGCTCAGTGTCTGCGTCAGAATTACACACGGTTGTCTTGCTCAAAAGTGTTCTGTCCTCCATGGAGGCGATGTATCTCGGGACAGTGTGTCTGTAAGATGCCGTACAAGTGTCCGCGTCAGGATAAGCCAGCGTGTACGCTAGACGGATCCCAGTATTACTCCATGTGTCAGGCCAAAGCCATCTCCTGCAGATCCAGCCAGCCCACGTTCTCTCACTTCGGCTCAGTCTGCAGAGGTGAGGACACAATCCTTCATTAACTAAGAGTACGTTTATGCCTAAAACGGAGGCGTTTTTCCTTTGAGTTTTCCGCGTACAGACGACGCCATTGTCAAAACGATCCACATTCACACGGATCCGCGAAAACGCTGTATTCTGCTGCCAGGCCAGTAGATGGCGAGGAAACACTATAGATTGAACACGTAGTACATGTGGATGACGTCATCGTCTTCAAAGATTCACGTTTTCGTTGTTTACACAGAGACCGTTTTCAAAAACCTGCACTTTGAAACCCGTTTTCAAAAGTTTGCATTTTCAAAACGCACCCAAAACGCTGTTGTCGTGTAAATAAACGGCCAAAACGCATTAAAAGTTTTACGTTTTTAGTTGAAAATGGTGTTGTGTAAAGACATGAGCAAAGCCACAAAAAAAATCCTAATGTTATAAAAACGTTATTTCTGAATGTTCTTTGAATCCTCAAAACGTAGTTTTTTAAATGTTCTAAAAAAAAATCTTGGTTACATATTAAAAAAAGTTAACATATGATTTTTAAAACTATTTAACAACTATTTTGTTGACAATCAAATGTGAATATTTTAAAATTTGGATTTTTTTTTTTTTGTCATTTTAAATTTAAAATGTTGATTTCTTTCTTTAAAAAAGTTATTAATTTAGTTAATTTATATAAATATCCGCTCTGGAGTAAACCGTGATGTCATCGTCCAGCTCAGTTCAGTTCTCATTTAATGGTGTCAGTGCAGGAGATCAATAAACCAACATCATACATCATACGCACATTAGACAGTCACATCAGAGATAGTTGAAACTTTGCATGTTTATGACCCTAAATGACATATAATCATACGATTTCAAGACGATTTCTGACAACTCAAAGAATGTGTTGCGCGTCAAACTGACGGGAACTCAAGGCACGTGTCAGATGATTTGCTATGTGATTATACAGTCCTCACCTGTGTGTCTGCACATGTGTCCAGTGGAGGAGAAGGTGGAGGTCCTTCTGAAGAAATCTGCCTCTGATAATGTGGTCATGATTAAAACAGTGAAGGGAACAATGCTTGTATGTGGCAAGGACTGGAATATGGCGTCAGCTAATGTCGTTTGCCGAAACCCTCTGAATGAGCCCAGGTAAACACACACATCACCACACACACTCAAGAATCCTCTGCACTCCACATGTTTCGGATGTGTTTTTTAAACATGTTTCATGTTACTGCTTCTCTTCTTCTGTCTGTGTCTCAGAGGGGCGGAGACGGCGACTAAAATCAATCATTCGTCTCTTGACAAAACCAAGTCAGATTGGCCAAAAGAGTGCATGAGGGTTCGCTGCACGGGATCTGAGCTCTCATTGGCTGAGTGCACCATCTATAATCCCCAGCCAATCACAGAAAGCACTGAGGTGGCCGTCGCAAAGTGTTACCAACACAAAGGTGCTATAAAGAAAAAAATTTTTTTTTGAAGTGTTAGTTCACCCAAATATTAACATAAAAAGTGCATCCATCATCATAACAGTAATCCATACGGCTCCAGGGGTTCACAAAGGCCCTCTGAAGCCAAGAGGTCAAAGTCAGAGGTCACCTGTCATGCGTTGGGTCAGAAGTAACTCGTCATGCGTCGGGTCAGAGGTCACTCTTCATGTGTTGGGTCACAGGTCACCCGTCATGGGTCGGGTCAGCGGTCACCTGTCATGGGTCAGGTCAGCGGTCACCTGTCATGGGTCGGGTCAGCGGTCACCTGTCATGGGTCAGGTCAGCGGTCACCTGTCATGGGTCAGGTCAGCGGTCACCTGTCATGCGTTGGGTCAGAGGTAGGGATGTTGCGGTGACGGATTTTTTCCACCGGTTAATCGACGTGTAAAAAAACCGGTAATCCCGGTGTCACCGGGGTTGCGTGTCGGGGATTTCGGGTGGCCGAAAATGCGCACGTGCACACGTCTCAATTTACTTTCACTTTAATTAGCGGCAATTCAGTAGCATTTGTTTGAATTAATCATGGGTTAATTTATTTTATTCTTAATAAAAATACACAAAACAATAAGACACTCGCTTGTATTACACACATCTTTATTGCAAAATGAATAATAACTTAACACACCATGTAAAAACTAAACAAAAGCACTTATGAAACACCTTTAAAGTGCATTTATTAACAAAACGAACCACTGCACACATCGTGCAAGTATCAAACAAGAAATTATATTTAAAAAATCACTATTCGTTAAATAAAGTGCCTGCCTTTTTCAGCTAAAAAAAAAAAAAAACACCGCACAACCATCGAATATGAAACGAACGAACATCAAAAACTTCGTTAAATAAGGTAGCCTACCCGAATAATCACTGGACACTTAAGTGCAAAAAAAAAAGCTAATATAAAAATTAAACTCACGTTTGCATTTCTCTTTGAAACCAGATCTTCCGCCATCCTTTGCCAGTTAGCTCGCCTCACTCTCCTCAAATGATAAATGAAATCGGACACCTGCTGCTTTACTGCGGCGCTCGTTCCGCTTACGCTAAATTAAGAAGGCACATAGTCACTAACTGAATTAAGTGCTTTATTACTATAGGCTAAAACTTCAACACGATGGGGACGGTGCCGGTGGTCAAGTGCTATGACCGGTAGGTGGGTTAAACACCGTGTATCACCGGTAACACCGACTATCGCAACAAGCCTAGTCAGAGGTCACTCGTCATGCGTCGGGTCAGAGGTCATGTGTCGGGTCAGAGGTCATGCATCGGGGTAGAGTTCACTAATGCGTCGGTCAGAGGTCATCTGTCATGCGTTGGGTCCGAGGTCACTCTTCATGTGTCGGGTCAGAGGTCACTCGTCATGCATCGGGTCAGAGGTCACTCCTCATGCATCGGGTCAGAGGTCACTCCTCATGCATCGGGTCAGAGGTCACTCCTCATGCATCGGGTCGGAGGTCACTCCTCATGCATCGGGTCAGAGGTCACTCGTCATGCATCGGGTCAGAGGTCACTCCTCATGCATCTGGTCAGAGGTCACTCTTCATGCGTCGGGTCAGAGGTCACTCCTCATGCATCGGGTCAGAGGTCACTCGTCATGCATCGGGTCAGAGGTCACTCCTCATGCATCGGGTCAGAGGTCACTCCTCATGCGTCGGGTCAGAGGTCACTCCTCATGTGTTGGGTCAGAGGTCACTCCTCATGCATCGGGTTAGAGGTCACTCGTCATGCATCGGGTCAGAGGTCACTCCTCATGCATCGGGTCAGAGGTCACTCGTCATGTGTCGGGTCAGAGGTCACTCGTCATGTGTTGGGTCAGAGGTCACTCCTCATGCATCGGGTCAGAGGTCACTCATCATGCATAGGGTCAGAGGTCACTCGTCATGCATTGGGTCAGAGGTCACTCGTCATGCATTGGGTCAGAGGTAACTCGTCATGCATTGGGTCAGAGGTCACTCGTCATGCATTGGGTCAGAGGTCACTCGTCATGCATTGGGTCAGAGGTCACTCGTCATGCATTGGGTCAGAGGTAACTCGTCATGCATCGGGTCAGAGGTCACTCGTCATGCGTTGGGTCAGAGGTCACTCGTCATGCATTGGGTCAGAGGTCACTCGTCATGCATTGGGTCAGAGGTAACTCGTCATGCATCGGGTCAGAGGTCACTCGTCATGCATCGGGTCAGAGGTCACTCCTCATGCATCTGGTCAGAGGTCACTCGTCATGCATTGGGTCAGAGGTAACTCGTCATGCATCGGGTCAGAGGTCACTCCTCATGCATCGGGTCAGAGGTCACTCGTCATGCATTGGGTCAGAGGTCACTCTTCATGCATTGGGTCAGAGGTAACTCGTCATGCATTGGGTCAGAGGTCACTCGTCATGCATCTGGTCAGAGGTCACTCGTCATGCATTGGGTCAGAGGTAACTCGTCATGCATCGGGTCAGAGGTCACTCCTCATGCATCGGGTCAGAGGTCACTCGTCATGCATTGGGTCAGAGGTCACTCGTCATGCATTGGGTCAGAGGTAACTCGTCATGCATTGGGTCAGAGGTCACTCGTCATGCATTGGGTCAGAGGTCACTCGTCATGCATTGGGTCAGAGGTCACTCGTCATGCATTGGGTCAGAGGTCACTCGTCATGCATTGGGTCAGAGGTAACTCGTCATGCATCGGGTCAGAGGTCACTCCTCATGCATCTGGTCAGAGGTCACTCGTCATGCATTGGGTCAGAGGTAACTCGTCATGCATCGGGTCAGAGGTCACTCCTCATGCATCGGGTCAGAGGTCACTCGTCATGCATTGGGTCAGAGGTCACTCGTCATGCATTGGGTCAGAGGTAACTCGTCATGCATTGGGTCAGAGGTCACTCGTCATGCATTGGGTCAGAGGTCACTCGTCATGCATTGGGTCAGAGGTCACTCGTCATGCATTGGGTCAGAGGTAACTCGTCATGCATCGGGTCAGAGGTCACTCGTCATGTGTTGGGTCAGAGGTCACTCGTCATGCATTGGGTCAGAGGTCACTCGTCATGCATTGGGTCAGAGGTAACTCGTCATGCATCGGGTCAGAGGTCACTCGTCATGTGTTGGGTCAGAGGTCACTCGTCATGCATTGGGTCAGAGGTCACTCGTCATGCATTGGGTCAGAGGTCACTCGTCATGCATTGGGTCAGAGGTCACTCGTCATGCATTGGGTCAGAGGTAACTCGTCATGCATCGGGTCAGAGGTCACTCCTCATGCATCGGGTCAGAGGTCACTCGTCATGCATTGGGTCAGAGGTAACTCGTCATGCATCGGGTCAGAGGTCACTCGTCATGTGTTGGGTCAGAGGTCACTCCTCATGCATCTGGTCAGAGGTCACTCTTCATGCGTCGGGTCAGAGGTCACTCCTCATGCATCGGGTCAGAGGTCACTCTTCCACCGGAACTAGACTTGCATAGAGTCGTTACCAGAAGCTTGTGATTATAGTTTATAAAAGTATAAATATGGATATTTTTCTTGGCTTCAGAAGGCCTTTATAGACCCCTGGATCCATATGGATTACTGTTATGATGATGGAGGCACTTTTTTGGGCTTCAAAATTTCACCATTCACTCCCATTATAAAGCTTGGAAGGGCCAGGACATGTTTTAATATAACTCAGATTGTGTTCGGCTGAAAGAAGAAAGTCATATACACCTAGGATGACTTGAGGTTTATGAGTAAATTCTCCATGGCCTCCCTTTCTGGAACAGAAAGTGAGTAAATAAATATTTTAAAACAAACTCTCTTTCTTCATTCAAATCTTTAATTCATTTAATTTTCTTAAAATCGCACGAAATAAGATCCACTTTGGTGTCCCATCATTTTAAGAAGAATTAAAGGCACATGTTTTTGGTCCTTAGAACAATGTTAGTTTCTCTTGCGATACGGTTCAGTGGCATTGCGTCAGCTTTTGCTGGCTATATGAGGGAAACTCTGTTTCTCTGAAAGCTGAAGCCTGATTGGATCACGTCTGTGCGCCTGCAGAGACAACAGGCGTTTCAGGGGCCGACTGTCTATATATGAAGATATATATGTATGCCTATGTACGAATTGCAAGATAAAAAGTCGCAATTACCTATTTAAATTATTTTATTCTGTACAGGAAACAAGCTACCATTGTTATCTACTATTATCGGACATAAAATGTACTTATTTTGCATCTTCACTAGAGTTTTTTTATTGAAAAGTAATTTTATTGATTACGGCATGATCGACCCCAATAGAACAAAAAAGTAACGTATAGTGTAAAGCCATGGTGTGTTATAATCTGCTGACTCTCTCTCTCTCTCTCTCACACACACACACACACACACACACTGATGTTTATTCCTGTGTAGGCGAATGCAAGAAGTTCCTCTGTGTGAACGGGAAGTGTATAGGGAAAGGAAGACTCTGCAATGGCATTGACGACTGTGGAGACAACAGTGACGAGATGTGCTGCCAGAGTGAGTCTCTGCTTCCTGTCTCTGTCCGTGACATCATCATTCCTCTTCCTGTTTCCCACAATCCTGTCTGTTTCTGGATAGTGCACTACTTAGTTTTTAATGAAATGCATTACATTTGTAATTGTGTTATTAATAATAAAAACGTAAGAACATCTTACAGAATTAAAAACGCAAGACTGTCCTAATATTCCCTTTTGTGTTGTGAAGAATGTGATGACAGCAAAGCTTTCCACTGTAAGTCGGACGTCTGTATTCCCCGTCAAGCTGTTCGAGACGGAGTCAGGGACTGTCTGGGAGGAGAAGATGAACTGGAAGGTCAGTGAACTCATTTAAGATCTTCTTACTTCAGGATTCAGTTCCAGAACAAGCGTCTCTTTCAACAGTCCTACTCAGACAGGACTGGATCGCCTGAGGAGAGAGCTCACACTTATGGCAACATTTCAAAACATGTAAACCACACTTGTGTTTTCTTCACGCAGTTTGATATATAATCAAATATGGTACAGATTACTTACTGTTTTTCAGCCCTACCATCCTGTGAGAAATCAAAACCCATCTGAATGTGTCTGTGATTGAGATATATTTTTCAAAATGCTTACTTGACCTTCATTGAATACCACAACTAATTTCTCTTTGCGCGGTCCTTTGCTGCGTGTTGCCAACATTTGTTTCAACGGGGTTCTGTGCTGCAGGAAATAAAAAAGATAATTACGAAATTTTCTCACAATTCAGACTTTCTTCTTCCAATTGCAAGTTTATATCTCACCATTCCATGGCCGAAACAAGCTTCCATGGGAATCCCAACCAATGTAAAAATGATACTAAAGAAATACATAAGGAATTGTAAGAAGGTTCAGTTGGTCAGTAATACTTGCAGACTTTTAGAAGTGTTTTTGTTACACAATAACTGCCTGTTCTCTTCTTTGCGTTTCAGAAAACACCAAACAGGTGGAGATTAATCCGCCAGATTTGTTTTCCGATCCAATGTTGGGTGAGAACAAACTCTTATGACACTGAACATCCAATGTCTGACACTTCAGCAAACGAAAACCTCCAGAAGATCAGAACATCCGGACCAGATCCGGGCCACATCCAGTACATGTGGATTCAATGCATACCAGATGTGGGCCGGATCTGGGCCAACAGGGAACGTTCTGTCAAGGTTCTCTCAACGTTATGAACAAACGTTCTTCCAGTTACGATAATAGAACATTCATGCAAAGCCATCTGGTCTTTTATAATGTTCTCAAAACGTTACAAAACATTATTTATACATCATTCAGTGGATGTTTTTTCTGAAATGTTCTAGTTGGATGTTCGTCTAACGGTTTTTAAATGTTACAACTTGTGTCAGAAATTTCAGAAATAACATTCCCGTAATGTTTGAAGAATGGAATGTTCCATTAACGTTCACATAACCAAGAAAAACGTTTTGGAAACATTTAAAAAACTGGACATTTTGAACATTCAGGGAAAATTCTGAAATAATGTTTTGTAACTTAATGGGAACGTTAGCAAAACATTCTTTAGAATGTATTTTGTTAGCTGGGCAAATGTAGATGTATCTGGAGTATCTCCACAGGCTTCCTTCAGCTGAATCAACACATGTTGTTCCAGAGATCAGCACAATCCGTTCGTCTACCGAGAGCCAGTTGCAGTGTGGCGTTCCCAATATGGACTATGCGTACAAACAAGAGGAGGACGCGACTCCACATCAACGCAGAAAACGCTTAGTCGGAGGGGAAGAGGCCTTACCGGTCAGTGGTGAAACACACAGAAACACTAGGGCTGGGCAGTATGATGATATATATATATTGTGTTTTCCACTTTCTGGCCAATCTCTTTCTTTATAAAGATGTGCAAGAATCCAGATTGTTAAAGAACAAAACCTTTAATTCAGTTGATAAAACATACAAGCTTCTGATCATACTTTTATATAGTGTTTCTTTTATATAATATGCAAACACGTAACTATCCACAAATAAAGATACAAACAATCTGTTTTGGTGCAAAGTGACACAAATCTGTTTCAATAGGTTTCAAAATCGTTTTGAAAAAACAAACACACACATATTGACCCAGCTAAAGTTCTCAGAACTTGGCAAGGTTATGAACAAACCTTCTTCCAGTTAGTTTAAAGTTATCTGGTCTTTTGTAATGTTCACAAAAACATTATTTATACATCGTTCATGGAATGTTTTTTTTTTTTTTTTATCGTTTTAGCGTGTTTCAGAAAACTTTTAAAGGGGTCATATAATGTCATTTTTTAGATTCTTTAGGGTCTAAATGAAAAGTTTGTAATATACTTTAATTAAAAATTCTCATTAGTATTGTAAGAAAACACTCATTTTATCTGGTCAAAAACAGCTCTGTTTTCAGCACGCCGTTTCAGTGCATGTGTCTTTAAATGATAATGAGCTTTGCTCACCCCCCCCCCGTTCTGTGCCTACACTGTTCATTATAAACGTGGGATTATGAATTATATTGATAACGCCGTACATAGAAAACATGCCGTAATGTACCCTGAGTGTAAAAATAGGCCGACCGGCGCGTGCTATGATTGACAGCTCGCTCACGAGGGCGGGTCTGTGTTTGAAACGCTGCTGTCAATCAGCCATCGTGGGAGGGGCGTCGATTTTGTGACGTCACAATATCGAACAGCTTGATTTGAGACAGGAGGAAACATATAAGAAGATTAAAAAAAAAACACTGGATGGATTTTTATCATTTTATGATGGTTGTGTACAGGCACTGCCAACACACATTTCAGTACAATCAACTTGTAAAAGTGCATGTACCATTATATGACCCCTTTAAAGGTAATCCCATAATGTTTACAAAATGGAATGTTCCCTTAACGTTCGCATAACCAAGACTAACGTTTTTAAAACATTTGGACATTTTGAAGTGCTCGTGAATCGGAATTCTCTTTAAAGGTTCAAATATTCACAAAATCATGTTAAAATGCCTTGGGGGTTATTCGCATAAAAAGCTAGGCTCTTGGCTTAATTACTTTAATAGCTTTAATAAGAATCAATGTATTATCAATATTTAATTCATACAGTTAAGACATTTTATTATTAATTTACTGTAGTATTTCATACTTTTATGCTAGATGGACCTAATAACTTAAAACTGTTTTTTTTTTTTCGTTTGTAGTTTTGTTTTATTGTATTTGCCCTATTGTTTGTAATTTGGTCTTATTTTTTTAATAACAAAAAGAAAAACACAAATATATGTTCAAATGAGCCATTTTCCGTTCCTCTGCTCTGCTTTTCCATTGTTTTGCAATATAAAGACACGCAAGACGGACATCTTTAACAATTGTACTCGTGTGCATTTAATCGCATAGTTATCGTCCGCTGGTGTGGACACTAATATAGTTCCCTTTCGTGGTCACTACAAGTTACGTCAGTGACGACAAATGGGGTTTCACTAAGAAAGCCTCTCACCTTCGAGTATACAAAACGAGCCAATGGCAAGAAAATGCCATGGGTCTGCCGAATTTGCATAGCGTAACTCCGCCCCACCTCGTGGGTATATAAGGAAGTACACTGGCAATATGCAGATATGTTTTCGCTTCGGAGCCAAGAGTTCTCTTCACTCCTGCAAGCCATTCTAAATCATCTTCACTCTACAAAATGAGCGGCTCTACAGTGTGTTGGTGTGACGGCGCGTTCCAGCGAGATCGCATTGCCTGCTGCTGATCTGTGCAGTGATCTGCCGAGTGTGTGTTTCTCCCTGGGCGCTACAGCACTCTGCTGAGCTTTTTCCTCTCTCTAAAAGATCTGCACGCGGCACGTCTTTTTCAAGATGGCTAGCCCGTGTATTTACTGGATGTGGGCACGTGATTCATCTGCCTAATGGTCACGAGCGCTGTTTCACGTGTTGGGCTCACTGATCTATATAATGACATTATGTCATTCTATATAGATCAGTGGTTGGGCTTAATCATGCTCGGCAGTGCTCGTGGATGAGTCATGTTTTCATTGCGGGAACGTGACCATCGCGATGTTTATAGATCGAGACTCAATGATCTCCGTGTGAGAGTCCCCTCTGCCACACCCCAATCTATCTCTTCCTCGAGAGGGGATACTTTGGCTGGTGACCAGGGTGATCTGAGGGTTACGGTGTGGCATAATACCGACCAGCATTCCTCGGGCCACGCCCCCCTCCACATCGCAAAACGTGGGGCTTCTGTGTGTGCCTGGTTCCTCTCGGGGACCCAGTGTTTTCATTCGGCGCTCCAGCAGGTGGTGTCATGTCACTCACAGCATCACAAAGCTCCCGGACGTGCATCAGGACGCCTCCGGCTCGCGAGAGTCCCCGTGACTTATCGCGGCCCGCAGGCGTCCTCCGCCTTCACTGCACTCGATCGCGTGACGATCATGGGCTGTATGTTCTCTTACACTATCGTGGCACAGGCATGCAGTGCTGTGTGTCACCTTCACCTTCGAGGCAGTGCTGACCCGGGAGTTCTGTCAGACCAGGCCGCCGTGGAACGCTGGTCCTTCCCTGGCCAATACTGACAGAATGTGGAAACTCGACCACGCCCCCACGCAGGGACGCTATGCCTCCCATGTCTAGGCTGGTCGATCCGCCATGTACCTGCCAAACGCATTTTCGAATGTGTGTGGCCACAGGATTGGTTTGCAGCGATCAACCTGAAGGATGCCTACTTCCATGTCTCCATTCTACCTCGACACAGAGGTACTTATGAGTGAGCTTGCGCAGTCACTGCTGACTTGCCTGAGACAGTTCGAGGGCAAGAGTGCGGTTCCACTGAAATTATTTCAGAGGCTCCTGGGGCATATGGCATCCGCAGCCGCAGCAACGCCACTCGGATTGCTTAATATGAGACCGCTTCAGCACTGGCTTCGCGATCGAGTGCCGAGGTGGGCATGGCAACACGGCACGCTCCGAGTACCTGTTACTCCGACCTGCCGTCAGACCTTCCCCCTGTGGGAGAACCTCAGTTTTCTACGGGCCGGAGTGCCCCTAGAACGAGTTTCCAGGCATGTTGTTGTCTCAGCAAATGACTCCACCACTGGCTGGGGCGCCATGTGCAATTGCGGGCGAGTTGCGACATACGGTGGGAGCGTAGACCACCTTGTCGGTTATCATCCGCCAATAGTCAATAGTTATCAATAGTTGTCATCCGCCGCTATGAATGCTAATACAGTTATCGTTATAGATATTGTTATAGTTATTACTGTCCACTGGTAGAGATGCTAATATAGTTATAGTTATAGTTATCATCTGCTGGTGTGGATGCTAATATAGTAGCCCGTTTGCTTGTACAATATCAACAATGTAGCTTAATCAGTAAACTGTCAAAATTTCAATTACATAAAAAAATGCCTCTTTGTTTTGGTTTGACCTCTGTGTGTGACCTTTGCCCCTGCAGACTCAGATACAGTGGCAGGTGGCCATTCAGGACGAAGGCTCGATCCACTGTGGAGGGGCGTATCTGGGCGGCTGCTGGGTTTTGACCGCCGCCCACTGTGTCAGGTACAACCATTCGGTAGTGGTGGGCAGATCGAGGCTTCGTGGAACACTGAAACAGTTGAAGCAAATGTGCCGTATTGAGTCGAGGCTTCAAAACAATCCGACACTCGTCTCCACGGTGACCCCTAGTGGTCAGAACAGTGTAAATGCAACAAAAACCTGGGCCAAACATGCATAAAAACACCTTTTACAAATCTATTGCAATTTTTTTGAAAGCAAAATCTTTCAAATGCAATTATCTAATCATCTAATTAGATGATTGAGTGTCTATGTTGTCTTATCAATTGTCAGGGTTTGTTTTATGAATGGCTCAGCTAAACGGGCCAATAAGAGACTATTAACTACCAGTATTCATTTTAATTATACTAATGTCTAATTAAAATGTCTACAAATGTATAAAACTGATCAGAGATCAGGTAAAACCTACAGACACTTGTTCATTGATTCTCAATGAATCAGAGATCATCGCCCCCAGCGGTAAACCATTGAAATTTGATACACTTGATACACTTGAACCATTGATTCGGAACAAAAGATTCGTAAAGGTTTCAAAGCTTCACGAAGCAGTGTTTTAAAATTGCCATCACTACCAATCGGCACACGTTTTGATCAACCTGTACAGAACAGCGACTGAGAAACAGTTGTGCATTTGCGTGTCGTGTGTTTAGGCCCAAACCAAAGTCCTACCGAATCAAGTTCTCTCTCTGGAAGAAGTTTCGTAAGCAGTCAACGACAGACAGCATCCCGGTGAAGAACATCATCATCCATCATGAATATAACGCACAAACCTACGCCAACGACATCGCTCTGGTGCAGCTAGAGCCGCTGAATCTATCGGACAAGTGTATGCATGATAACCCGGCGGTGCGAGCCGTGTGTGTGCCCTGGTCCACACAACAGTTCCAGCCCAGCGACACCTGCACCATCTCCGGCTGGGGCCGCGACAGAGGTTCGGCTACACGCTGCCATGCGGATCATTTTACGAATTTAGTTTTAATCCATTCATTCTGTATTCATTTTAAAGGGATAGTTCACCCAAAAATGAAAAATTGATTCCGCATGATTTACTCTCCCTCAAGTCATCCTAGGTGTAAATGACATTCTTCTTTCAGACGAATACAATCAGAGTTATATTAAAAAATGTCCTGGCTTTTTTAATACACATCATACACCTAGCATGAGGGTGAGCACATCATGGGCTAATTTAAATTTTTGAGTAAACTATCCCTTTAATATTATATTATTTAATAATATCGTTATTGGTGTGAACAAGGTTTTAGATTATTATTGGGGTTACAGTTCTGGTTTTATTGTCTCTACGTCTGTTTGTTTAAAGCGGGAATGTCAGCAGCGATTCTAAAATGGGCAAATGTGACGATTATTGGTGACTGCGAGAAATATTACAAGGACCGTTTCCTCCCTGGAATGGAGTGTGCAGGTATGTGTGTGTGTGTGTGTGTGTGTGTGTGTGTGTGTGCGAGTGTGTGTGTGTGTGTGTGTGTGTGTGTACACGCGATTGTGTGTGTGTTTGTGAGCGAGTGTGTGTGTGCGCGAGTGTGTGTGTGTGTGTGTGTGTGTGTGTGTGTGTGTGTGTGTGTGTGTGTGTGTGTGTGTGCGAGTGTGTGTGTGTGTGTGTGTGTGTGTACACGCGATTGTGTGTGTGTGTGTGTTTGTGAGCGAGTGTGTGTGTGCGCGAGTGTGTGTGTGTGTGTGTGCGTGTGCCTGTGCGTTTGTGTGTGATTGTGTATGTGTGTGTTTGACTAAACACTAAAATTTGTGATCATACGCAGAATATAATACTGCCTGCACATTCTATCAGAATCATCGTAAATACAATTTCCGCATCAGGAAATTAGACATGAACGGCCTCTCAAATCGTATTTATGATTGGGAAACTCAGAGATCATTTTCAGAGCCCATAAACTTCTTTCTTCTTCAAAATTTCACATTTAATTCAATGTGTTACTTGCCATTTCTTTGCAAATTTACTAGCAATTTCTGAGTGAAAATGTTTCAAAACAAACTGTAAATCAGCAGATAAGTAGCAAAGCATTCGTAAAGCTATTATATGAACTTGTACTGTAGGCCTGTACCTCTGTAATTAATGTTTAAGCCTTTGTTTATTTAACGGAACAGTGCCATGTGCATAGTGACTCTTGGTTCACCAGTTCCTGGTCTCTCATTGGTTGTGCTCTGTGTCAGGTGACCTGGAGGGGAAGGTGGACTCCTGTCAGGGCGACTCTGGAGGGCCGCTGGTGTGTAAAGACGCTTCTGGCGTGTCGTACGTGTGGGGAATAGTGAGCTGGGGTGATAAATGTGGCGAACCCAATAATCCTGGGGTCTACACAAAAGTGGCACATTATTTCGACTGGATCCGCTTCCACACAGGCTGGCCGGCTGTAACCAAATATAACCAGTAAAATTAACTGTTTAACATTTGCCAATTGATGTTACTGTACGTGCTTTTCTTTGTTGTTGCTATTAAACTGCTTATTATACATTTATCAGGCAATTTAAAAGCTCAGTCCTGTTTCTTCTTTTGTTTCAATGTATTTCATAGTTTGTGGTGTTTCTGAGAAATTAAATGTTTATGTTGCATTTCTGATGTGAATCATTCCCCAAATAAATAATTATATTTGCAAATAACTGGATTCTGCCTTTTTTTTCTTGACAAGCAAACATTTGTTCATGTTTCCTGTACTCGCATAAAAAGACCTGACTGCTTTGAAACTTTATATGAAGAAGAAAAAAAATTAAAGACAATTTTATCCTTATACACTGATAAATGCACTGTAGTGTTGTAGTCATTTATTGTTTCTACATATTTCAAACTATGAGAATTCTATACAAACAAATAAAATGTTCATGAAGAATCAGTTGCACTTTCGGGACAGACTGGTTTAGATGCTGTTCATTTGTTTGACCACAAGATGGCCACAATACATTTTACAATAATGTAGATTTGCCGCAACAATGAGTTAAAAATTCATCCAGGTGGTACAAATTATCTATTTAAAAGACCTGGTTGGTTTGAAACTTGCATGGATAGAGTGGCATTTCCCTTGAGTGATGTTGGGAGGGTATTCGGAGAAAAAAGGTTTATATACCTTTTTGTGTTTCTTAATCTAACATACTGTTGTTGTGCTATAGTATGTGTTTATGCTAACTCGTTTACAGGTTTATTGTTATTATAAAAAATATATATATATATATCCCTCTCTCTGAACACAATCAGGTCGGTGCAACCAGGACTTTTTCTGAAGGGGTCCGTTTCTGTCAACGCCACCTTCAGCCAGGACTCTCCTGAAGGGGACCGGTTCTGACAACACCACCTTCAGCCAGGACTCTCCTGAAGGGGACCGGTTCTGTCAATGCCGCCTTCAGCCAGGACTCTCCTGAAGGGGTCCGGTTCTGTCAACCCCACCTTCAGCCAGGACTCTCCTGAAGGGGACTGGTTCTGTAAATGCCGCCTTCAGCCAGGACTCTCCTGAAGGGGTCCGGTTCTCTCAACGCCACCTTCAGTCAGGACTCTCCTGTGGGGTCTGGTTCTGTCAATGCCAACTTCAGCCAGGACTCTCCTGAAGGGGTCCGGTTCTGTCAACGCCACCTTCAGCCAGGACTCTCCTGAGGGGTCCGGTTCTGTCAACACCGCCTTCACCCAGGACTCTCCTGAATGGGTCCGGTTCTGTCAACGTCGCCTTCAGCCAGGACTCTCCTGAATGGGTCTGGTTCTGTCAACACCACCTTCAGTCAGGACTCTCCTGTGGGGTCCGGTTCTGTCAGTGCCAACTTCAGTCAGGACTCTCCTGAAGGGGACCGGTTCTGTCAGTGCCAACTTCAGCCAGGACTCTCCTGAGGGGTCCGGTTCTGTCAGTGCCAACTTCAGTCAGGACTCTCCTGAAGGGGACCGGTTCTGTAAATGCCGCCTTCAGTCAGGACTCTCCTAAATGGGTCCGTTTCTGTCAACACCACCTTCAGTCAGGACTCTCCTGTGGGGTCTGGTTCTGTCAGTGCCAACTTCAGCCAGGACTCTCCTGAAGGGGACCGGTTCTGTCAATGCCACCTTCAGCCAGGACTCTCCTGAGGGGTCCGTTTCTGTCAACACCACCTTCGGCCAGGACCCTCCTGAGGGGTCCGGTTCTGTCAACACCACCTTCAGCCAGGACTCTCCTGAGGGGACCGGTTCTGTCAATGCCGCCTTCAGTCAGGACTCACCTGAATGGGTCCGTTTCTGTCAACACCACCTTCAGCCAGGAATCTCCTGAGGGGTCTGGTTCTGTCAACGCCACCTTCAGCCAGGACTCTCCTGAAGGGGACCGGTTCTGTCAAGGCCGCCTTCAGCCAGGACTCTCCTGTGGGGTCTGTTTCTGTCAATGCCAACTTCAGCCAGGACTCTCCTGAAGGGGTCCGGTTCTGTCAACGCCACCTTCAGCCAGGACTCTCCTGAGGGGTCCGGTTCTGTCAACGCCACCTTCAGCCAGGACTCTCCTGAGGGGTCCGTTTCTGTCAACACCACCTTCAGCCAGGACTCTCCTGAAGGGGACCGGTTCTGTCAATGCCGCCTTCAGCCAGGACTCTCCTGAAGGGGTCCGGTTCTGTCAATGCCGCCTTCAGCCAGGACTCTCCTGAAGGGGTCCAGTTCTGTCAATGCCGCCTTCATCCAGGACTCTCCTGAAGGGGTCCGTTTCTGTCAACGCCGCCTTCAGCCAGGACTCCCCTGAGGGGTCCCGTTCTGTCAACACCACCTTCAGTCAGGACTCTCCTGTGGGGTCTGTTTCTGTCAATGCCAACTTCAGCCAGGACTCTCCTGAAGGGGTCCGGTTCTCTCAACGCCACCTTCAGCCAGGACTCTCCTGAGGGGTCCGTTTCTGTCAACGCCGCCTTCAGCCAGGACTCTCCTGAAGGGGTCCGGTTCTGTCAAGTAAGTAAGTAAGTAAAATTTATTTGTATAGCACATTTCACAGATAAAAATCACAAAGTGCTTCACAACAAAAGGAAGAATACACAACACTTATAAATAAATACATTACAGCACATAATGGTGGTCAACACCACCTTCAGCCAGGACTCTCCTGAGGGGTCCGGTTCTGTCAACGCCGCCTTCAGCCAGGACTCTCCTGAAGGGGTCCGGTTCTGTCAACGCCACCTTCAGCCAGGACTCTCCTGAGGGGTCCGGTTCTGTCAACGCCGCCTTCAGCCAGGACTCTCCTGAATGGGTTCGGTTCTGTCAACACCACCTTCAGTCAGAACTCTCCTGTGGGGTCTGGTTCTGTCAGCGCCAACTTCAGCCAGGACTCTCCTGAAGGGGTCTGGTTCTGTGAACGCCACCTTCAGCCAGGACTCTCCTGAGGGGTCCGGTTCTGTCAACGCCACCTTCAGCCAGGACTCTCCTGAATGGGTC
This sequence comes from Scardinius erythrophthalmus, assembly GCF_964197995.2. Lineage (NCBI taxonomy): Eukaryota > Metazoa > Chordata > Actinopteri > Cypriniformes > Leuciscidae > Scardinius > Scardinius erythrophthalmus. The sequence goes on from NC_138235.1 coordinate 41,838,521, forward strand.
CGGTTCTGTCAACCCCACCTTCAGTCAGGACTCTCCTGTGGGGTCTGGTTCTGTCAATGCCAACTTCAGCCAGGACTCTCCTGAAGGGGTCCGGTTCTGTCAACGCCACCTTCAGCCAGGACTCTCCTGAGGGGTCTGGTTCTGTCAGTGCCAATTTCAGCCAGGACTCTCCTGTGGGGACCGGTTCTGTCAATGCCACCTTCAGCCAGGACTCTCCTGAGGGGTCCGGTTCTGTCAACGCCGCCTTCAGCCAGGACTCTCCTGAAGGGGTCCGGTTCTGTCAACACCACCTTCAGTCAGGACTCTCCTGTGGGGTCTGGTTCTGTCAATGCCAACTTCAGCCAGGACTCTCCTGAGGGGTCCGGTTCTGTCAACGCCACCTTCAGCCAGGACTCTCCTGAAGGGGTCCGGTTCTGTCAACGCCGCCTTCAGCCAGGACTCTCCTGAATGGGTACGGTTCTGTCAACACCACCTTCAGCCAGGACTCTCCTGAAGGGGTCCAGTTCTGTCAACGCCGCCTTCAGCCAGGACTTTCCTGAATGGGTCCGGTTCTGTCAACCCCACCTTCAGTCAGGACTCTCCTGAAGGGGTCCGGTTCTGTCAACCCCACCTTCAGCCAGGACTCTCCTGAAGGGGTCCGGTTCTGTCAACGCCGCCTTCAGCCAGGACTCTCCTGAATGGGTACGGTTCTGTCAACACCACCTTCAGCCAGGACTCTCCTGAAGGGGTCCGGTTCTGTCAACGCCGCCTTCAGCCAGGACTCTCCTGAATGGGTACGGTTCTGTCAACACCACCTTCAGCCAGGACTCTCCTGAGGGGTCCGTTTCTGTCAACGCCGCCTTTAGCCAGGACTCTCCTGTGGGGCCTGTTTCTGTCAACACCACCTTCAGTCAGGACTCTCCTGTGGGGTCTGGTTCTGTCAATGCCAACTTCAGCCAGGACTCTCCTGAGGGGTCCGGTTCTGTCAACGCCACCTTCAGCCAGGACTCTCCTGTGGGGCCTGTTTCTGTCAACACCACCTTCAGTCAGGACTCTCCTGTGGGGTCTGGTTCTGTCAATGCCAACTTCAGCCAGGACTCTCCTGAGGGGTCCGGTTCTGTCAACGCCGCCTTCAGCCAGGACTCTCCTGAATGGGTACGGTTCTGTCAACACCACCTTCAGCCAGGACTCTCCTGAGGGGTCCGTTTCTGTCAACGCCGCCTTTAGCCAGGACTCTCCTGTGGGGCCTGTTTCTGTCAACACCACCTTCAGTCAGGACTCTCCTGTGGGGTCTGGTTCTGTCAATGCCAACTTCAGCCAGGACTCTCCTGAGGGGTCCGGTTCTGTCAACGCCACCTTCAGCCAGGACTCTCCTGTGGGGCCTGTTTCTGTCAACACCACCTTCAGTCAGGACTCTCCTGTGGGGTCTGGTTCTGTCAATGCCAACTTCAGCCAGGACTCTCCTGAGGGGTCCGGTTCTGTCAACGCCGCCTTCAGCCAGGACTCTCCTGAATGGGTACGGTTCTGTCAACACCACCTTCAGCCAGGACTCTCCTGAAGGGGTCCAGTTCTGTCAACGCCGCCTTCAGCCAGGACTCTCCTGAATGGGTCCGGTTCTGTCAACCCCACCTTCAGCCAGGACTCTCCTGAATGGGTCCGGTTCTGTCAACCCCACCTTCAGCCAGGACTCTCCTGAAGGGGTCCGGTTCTGTCAACGCCGCCTTCAGCCAGGACTCTCCTGAATGGGTACGGTTCTGTCAACACCACCTTCAGCCAGGACTCTCCTGAGGGGTCCGTTTCTGTCAACGCCGCCTTCAGCCAGGACTCTCCTGAAGGGGACCGGTTCTGTCAACACCACCTTCAGTCAGGACTCTCCTGTGGGGCCTGTTTCTGTCAATGCCAACTTCAGCCAGGACTCTCCTGAAGGGGTCCGTTTCTGTCAACACCACCTTCAGCCAGGACTCTCCTGAGGGGTCCGGTTCTGTCAACGCCACCTTCAGCCAGGACTCTCCTGAAGGGGACCGGTTCTGTCAACACCACCTTCAGTCAGGACTCTCCTGTGGGGCCTGTTTCTGTCAACGCCACCTTCAGCCAGGACTCTCCTGAAGGGGTCCGTTTCTCTCAACACCACCTTCAGCCAGGACTCTCCTGAGGGGTCCGGTTCTGTCAACGCCGCCTTCAGCCAGGACTCTCCTGAAGGGGACCGGTTCTGTCAACACCACCTTCAGTCAGGACTCTCCTGTGGGGCCTGTTTCTGTCAACGCCACCTTCAGCCAGGACTCTCCTGAGGGGTCCGTTTCTGTCAACACCACCTTCAGCCAGGACTCTCCTGAGGGGTCCGGTTCTGTCAACGCCACCTTCAGCCAGGACTCTCCTGAATGGGTCCGGTTCTGTCAACACCACCTTCAGCCAGGACTCTCCTGAAGGGGACCGGTTCTGTCAATGCCACCTTCAGCCAGGACTCTCCTGAAGGGTCCAGTTCTGTCAACGCCGCCTTCAGCCAGGACTCTCCTGAAGGGGTCCGGTTCTGTCAACACCACCTTCAGTCAGGACTCTCCTGTGGGGTCTGTTTCTGTCAATGCCAACTTCAGCCAGGACTCTCCTGAAGGTGTCCGGTTCTGTCAACGCCACCTTCAGCCAGGACTCTCCTGAGGGGTCCGTTTCAGCCAGGACTCTCCTGAAGGGGTCCGGTTCTGTCAACACCACCTTCAGCCAGGACTCTCCTGTGGGGTCTGTTTCTGTCAATGCCAACTTCAGCCAGGACTCTCCTGAAGGGGTCCGGTTCTGTCAACGCCACCTTCAGCCATGAAACAAGGCTGAAGGGGTGGTTTGTGACTAACTGTCAGTCACAAAAAAGCACATTAAATGATAATGATCCATGAGTCGTCTGAGATTCATGTGTTCATTAATTTTAAGTTGTTTCACTGTATGACAAACAGTCAAATTTCTGAGCTCTTTATTTCTACACTGATATAGAGTTGCCTGTAGCTATATTAAGAAGTCGGCTGTATGTCTGGCAGATGTGTCTTCAGTCTAGGTTTAGACTTTTTCTGGATGAAACATACAATGAGAAAATCTATCATTTTTAGATGCATATTTGGTACTAAACTTTTTTCCCAATAAGACAACTTTACTTTTTCTGTTCTCTTTATTTAGTGCTTTCTCACCAGTTGATGAGGACTGTAAACCCGAATAAGTTAGCAGAACTCAAAAAATTTAAGGCAATCGATTGATTGCCTCAATTTTTTAAGTTTTGAAATTCAAAGATTAAGTAAGCAGAACTGGCAGATTTTAAGTTTGTACTTAAACATTTCAAGTTAAGAACAATTAGTGAACAAACTCCATCGCACACCTGCAGGTGATAGGTGCGATAACAAGACCAATTAGGTAGGTCGTTTCAGCAGATAAGGAACAACCGAAATGTTGTGTTAATAAATATTCATTTTAATTGCAAGTTAAGAACAATTAAAATCAGAATACACTATTTCATACATTTAACTTAGAACTTTCATGTAATCTCAATGTGAACACTTTCATTAGTATTAACTTATAGTTTTAACAAGCTAGTTTGCTAACATACTATTATGTTAACATGCTAACAATAGAATGTTATATAGCACTTGCTGCATGAGTGCATCAATATGAAGATTTTTATTTGCTCTCAAATCAAGCCGCATGCACCACTTGTCACCATGATGGTAACTGTCCTAAAACCAACATTAACAGAAATTCTTCTAAATTAGCATAACAAATCATTAATCAATACTCAATCTCCCACTTAACATTAATCTTGCACAAAAAAAACATTATATTACGCTTAATTTTAGCATTTACTCTCCCATTCAAGTGCCATCGGCAAAGCATGCTGGGAAATAGACATCCCAGCCGTTTCAGTTAAACTTAAGTTTGTTTAAATTAAAATAAATAATTTCATAAAACTCATAAAATATTCATAAAATATATCAGTTCTGTGAACTTGAAAGAAAAAGAAAGTGATAAATACTCATAAAAGTTAATTTGACTGAACTAATTAGTTTAATTTGAGTTTGTCCTACTCAAACTAATTAAGTATTTAGAGCGTTAGGGTTTACAGTATTGCCTGGTTTCACAGACAAATCTTAAGACTAGTCCCAGACTAAAATGCATGTTTGCATTGTTTTAACTGAAAGCATATTAAAATATGTCAGTGCTATTATTTTCTCAAGATGCAGACCAGTAATGTTTTTTTGTAAGTCACGTTTATAAAAGCTCCTCAAATTTCCTAATTGAACTAAGGCCTAATCCTGGCTTAATCTAAGCTCTGTCTGTGATACCAGGCTTAAGTATTTGTGTTGGTTGGGCCTTCTTTCAGTGGAGGTCAATGAATCACAAGAGATAAACATTGAAACTTTTGCAAACATATTTTTTATTGAATTTTACAACACATTTAACAAAAGAACGTAACATACACTTAAATACAAACATACCTTACTCAAATCCCTCCCCCTCCACAATAACCCTGGCAGTCAGTAAAAATAATAAAAATAATAAAAGAAATACATACGTAAGCTTCTCAAGGGCCAAAGTGGATATCAAGTTTTTCAGCCAAAGTCCAAGGGAAGGACAACTTGTATTCTTCCAGCAAAGGGCAATTGAATGCCTGGCTTGTAGTATGCACAAATCCACCAGTTTTCTTTCTTTGACGGGTAGAGAGCAATTGTCCACATAGATACCCAATACACATATTACTCCAAAACTTTTGCACCTCACCACATTCCCACACACAGTGAAAAATGTGCCTTGGAACTTATTGCATTTAAAACATAAGTCAGGAATACTTGGGTTAAATTTATTTAATCTCACAGGAGTGATATCATTTCTCATTATCCAATTATATTGTAAGAGTCTCAAACGAGTATTTATAGTTTGAGTTTGTGCTTTTAAACATATTTTACCCCACTCATCTAATGAAATGTCTTCATCCTGCATCCATGCTCGTCTTTTATTTTCAGAATTTTATATATAATTCTGTTCCAGTATATTATATAATTGGGTAATTCGCCCTTTACTGAAACAGTCTTGTGTGGAAAAGGTTTCCAGTGTGGATAATGAAGGGAGTTGCACAGAATTCTTTAGTTTCGAAAAAATAAAACTTCTAAGCTGCAGGTATTTAAAAAAATTGTTTCCGGGGTATATGAAACTTTGATACCAGATTGTCAAAAGACATTAAAATATTGTCTTCATATAAGTCCATCAATCTAACTATTCCCTTAGTCAACCATAGTTTAAACCCCATATCATTTTTAGCTGGAGTGAAATATCCATTCACCCAAATTGGGGAGGAGCAAGACAGCGATGGGGCCTCTCCGAGAAATGAATGAACTTCGTACCAGATCATAAAGGTATTCTTCACAAATGGATTGTCTGTTTTTCTTTTTAGTTCTTTAAGGGGTGCTGAATGTAAAAAGCTGTCAAGTCTTTTGCAGCCAACATTTCAACCTGTAACCAAGGCATATTGGTATCTCTAGAGAACCAGAACATTGCAGCCCTCATTTGAGCAGCTCAATAATACCACAATAAATTTGGTAATTATAGCCTTGACGATTCTTAACAAAGCCATTCTGGTCTGAATATACCAGCAGAGGCAGGACCTTCTCAAGTCTCATCCCCAAGGCTTTAGCAATAATTTTTGCATCCGTATTCAAAGTGAAATTAGTCTATATGACCCACATTCTACAGGTGATCCTCCTGGCTTCAAAATAAGAGTGATCAGGGCACTTTTCAACGAGGGAGGAAGAGATCCTTGCCGAAAAGCTTCTACATACATATCCAGTAACGGACCTATTAATTTATCTTTGAATTCCTCATAAATGTCAATTGGGAGCCCATCCTGACCCGCTGCTTTACCACCTCTCATTTTAAGAATAGCATTAGAAACCTCTTCTAATTCCAATTCCCTATCTAGCTCATGTTTTGTTGCTTCAGAAATAGAGGGAATATCCAACCCATCCAAAAAGTGCTCATAGGAAAATCAGTTTAAACATTGAAACTTTAGTTATGTGGGATATAACATCAGCTAGTATGCTGGGTAATTAATTATTGATCTCATTAATTAGCAGATTGCCCCAATAATGAGTTAACGAGTCATCCAGGTGGTACAAATGGTTTTCTCTTTGGCTTTAAAAGACCTGATTGATTTAACACTTTAGCTTGTGTTGTTGAATTGGCTGTTTTAGTGGCTCAGTTCATGTTATAGAATGGGTTTGATTAAAGTGACTGTTTTGGCAGTTCTTTATCACCAGTTAGTATGGCATGGTGAGTTAATTTTTGTTTGCTTTTAATAAGTTTACTAGTCTGTTTTTTTGTTAAGTGTCAAATGTGTTTCTCAGTTTTCAGCTGCGCAGTCAAAGATGGATCCTTAAATTTCTCCTTGAGTGATGTTGGTAGAGTAGTTGGAGAGAAAGGTTTGTAGACGTGTTTCATAATTTTACATAGTCTTGTACTAAAGTAATAAGAGTTTATACTAACACATTTACATGTTTGTTTTTGCTATTAGCAACAATTTTTTTCTCTTTCTCCCTCTCTCCAGATGATTCTGTGAACGTCACCTTCAGCCAGGATTATGCCGAGGGATCTGGTTCCGTCAACGCCACTTTCAGACAGGATTCATCTGAGGGGTCCGGTTCTGTCAACGCCACTTTCAGCCAGGATTATTCTGAGGGGTCCGGTTCTGTCAACGCCACTTTCAGCCAGGACGACGCTGAGGGGTCCGTTTCTGTCAACGCCACTTTCAGCCAGGATTATTCTGAGGGGTCCGGTTCTGTCAACGCCACTTTCAGCCAGGACGACGCTGAGGGGTCCGTTTCTGTCAACGCCACTTTCAGCCAGGATTATTCTGAGGGGTCCGGTTCTGTCAACGCCACTTTCAGCCAGGATTATTCTGAGGGGTCCGGTTCTGTCAACGCCACCTTCAGCCAGGACGACGCTGAGGGATCCGTTTCTGTCAATGACACCTTCAGCCAGGACGACGCTGAGGGGTCCGTTTCTGTCAACGCCACTTTCAGCCAGGACGACACCGAGGGGTCCGGTTCTGTCAACACCACCTTCAGCCAGGACGACGTTGAGGGGTCCGTTTCTGTCAACGCCACCTTCAGCCAGGACGACGCTGAGGGGTCCGGTTCTGTCAACACCACCTTCAGCCAGGACGACGTTGAGGGGTCCGTTTCTGTCAACGCCACCTTCAGCCAGGACGACGCTGAGGGGTCCGGTTCTGTCAACGCCACTTTCAGCCAGGATTATTCTGAGGGGTCCGGTTCTGTCAACGCCAGTTTCAGCCAGGATTATTCTGAGGGGTCCGGTTCTGTCAACGCCACCTTCATCCAGGGCGACGCTGAGGGGTCCGGTTCTGTCAACACCACCTTCAGCCAGGACGACGTTGAGGGGTCCGTTTCTGTCAACGCCACCTTCAGCCAGGACGACGCTGAGGGGTCCGGTTCTGTCAACGCCACTTTCAGCCAGGATTATTCTGAGGGGTCCGGTTCTGTCAACGCCACCTTCAGCCAGGGCGACGCTGAGGGGTCCGGTTCTGTCAACGCCACTTTCAGCCAGGACGACGCTGAGGGGTCCGTTTCTGTCAACGCCACCTTCAGCCAGGATTATTCTGAGGGGTCCGGTTCTGTCAACGCCACTTTCAGCCAGGATTATTCTGAGGGGTCCGGTTCTGTCAACGCCACTTTCAGCCAGGACGACGCTGAGGGATCCGTTTCTGTCAATGCCACCTTCAGCCAGGACGATGCTGAGGGGTCCGTTTCTGTCAACGACACTTTCAGCCAGGACGACGCCGAGGGGTCCAGTTCTGTCAACACCACCTTCAGCCAGGACGACGTTGAGGGGTCCGTTTCTGTCAACGCCACCTTCAGCCAGGATTATTCTGAGGGGTCCGGTTCTGTCAACGCCACCTTCAGCCAGGACGACGCTGAGGGGTCCGGTTCTGTCAACGCCACCTTCAGCCAGGACGACGCTGAGGGGTCCGGTTCTGTCAACGCCACCTTCAGCCAGGATTATTCTGAGGGGTCCGGTTCTGTCAACGCCACCTTCAGCCAGGATTATTCTGAGGGGTCCGGTTCTGTCAACACCACTTTCAGCCAGGATTATTCTGAGGGGTCCGGTTCTGTCAACGCCACCTTCAGCCAGGACGACGCTGAGGGGTCCGGTTCCGTCAACGCCACTTTCAGCCAGGATTATTCTGAGGGGTCCCGTTCTGTCAACGCCACCTTCAGCCAGGATTATTCTGAGGGGTCTCGTTCTGTCATCGCCACTTTCAGCCAGGATTATTCTGAGGGGTCCGGTTCTGTCAACGCCACCTTCAGCCAGGACGACGCTGAGGGGTCCGGTTCCGTCAACGCCACCTTCAGCCAGGATTATTCTGAGGGGTCCGGTTCTGTCAACACCACTTTCAGCCAGGATTATTCTGAGGGGTCCGGTTCTGTCAACGCCACCTTTAGCCAGGACGACGCTCAGGGGTCCGGTTCCGTCAACGCCACCTTCAGCCAGGATTATTCTGAGGGGTCCCGTTCTGTCAACGCCACCTTCAGCCAGGATTATTCTGAGGGGTCCGGTTCCGTCAACGCCACTTTCAGCCAGGATTATTCTGAGGGGTCCGGTTCTGTCAACACCACCTTCAGCCAGGACAACGCTCAGGGGTCCGGTTCCGTCAACGCCACCTTCAGCCAGGATTATTCTGAGGGGTCCGGTTCTGTCAACGCCACTTTCAGCCAGGATTATTCTGAGGGGTCCGGTTCTGTCAACGCTACCTTCAGCCAGGACGACGCTCAGGGGTCCGGTTCCGTCAACGCCACCTTCAGCCAGGATTATTCTGAGGGGTCCCGTTCTGTCAATGCCACCTTCAGCCAGGATTATTCTGAGGGGTCCGGTTCCGTCAACGCCACTTTCAGCCAGGATTATTCTGAGGGGTCCAGTTCTGTCAACACCACCTTCAGCCAGGACAACGCTCAGGGGTCCGGTTCCGTCAACGCCACCTTCAGCCAGGATTATTCTGAGGGGTCCCGTTCTGTCAACGCCACCTTCAGCCAGGATTATTCTGAGGGGTCTGGTTCCGTCAACGCCACTTTCAGCCAGGATTATTCTGAGGGGTCCGGTTCTGTCAACACCACTTTCAGCCAGGACAACGCTGAGGGCTCTATTTGACTTGGCATATGTCAAGATTTGTAACAATAAATTTTTATGAGTTTTTGAATGGATTGCTTGAATTGCTTGAATTATTATTATTATTTTTTTTTTTCACTTTGCTTGTAGATCGCTAGATTGCTCCCTTTAGGTTGCTTAATGGAAATCTGTTTAAATGTGTTAAGGAGCAAGCGCATCTAACTATTCCCTGGAGTTGGTACACTCACTGCCTATGGTCTGCTGTCTATCTGGCAGATGTTTCTTCAGTCAAGGTTTAGATTGAATGTGTCAGGAGAAAGCATACCATGAGAATTATATCATGATTAATTCGTACAAAACAGTGAGTCAACACTTTGTCCTCTTTATTTGGTGCTCAGTTGATGTGGAATAATACGGCATGTGTAGCCCATGTTGTGTCTTCATTCAGTTGAGCTCAATGAATAACGAGAGACATTGAAACCTAAGTTCTATGGGATATAACATCAGCTTGTATGCTGAGTGATAAATTATTGATATCATTAATTAGCAGATTTGCCCCAATAATGAGTTAATGAGTCATCCAGGTGATAAAAATGGTTTGCTGTTTGGCTTTAAAAGATCTGGTTGGTTTGAAACTTCAGTTTGCATGGTTCTTTGCAAAAGACTGCTTTAAAACTTTCACAGAGACCTCAAACAGAACAGCTGCCTTTCTTTAAATTGAATTTCGTTTTGTGTTAATTATATCTTAATTTTAATCAATGTTTCATGAACCAATTGCCTGGATTTAATAAATAAGAAGTAAATATAGCAGAATCACGACATGGAGGCGCCGGCGAGTGAACTGGAGTTCGTCTCATAAATGAACCGAAACTCAGCGTATAATGCACATTACCCACATCAGAAATTTCAGATCCGACCCCAGACACTGGATCCTGGCAAGAGATCAGTAAAACCTGTCAACAGCAAGTCTTGTCTGGTTCCCAAAACAGTGTTCTTTCATCCTGAGAGTCAGACTGAGAAAGCCAGGAGACAACACAATGATGATAAAAAAGAGAGCAGAGTTTATTGAATCGCCTTTGTTGCGTGTGTTTCAATGCTCAGACTTAATCTGAACAGAACAAATCCAACAAGTGTTATTATAACAAAGCAAAAACAATGGAAAATGACTGCTTCACAACATCATCCTGTGAAGTTAAAAACTTTTAAATGGAGACAATCTCTAATCTTTAAACTCATGAAGACAAATATCCCTTGACCGCACAATCAAACGATTAAACCACAATGGCAAACATTGCAAGAGATGAGATAAGGGTGATAAAAAGGAATAAAATGATGAATAAATCACTAAATGATAAATTATATAAATAAAATAAAAATATGAATACATAATAAAATGACAACTATATAAATGACTAAAACTAATCACACACACACACACACACACACACACACACACACACACACACACCTCTAATACATCTCTCTCTCTCTCTCACACACACACACACAAAATCTAAAAACAGTATTTTATTTCTCTGATTCTATCATTTCAACAAGTTCACAGTATCTGAACATTATTATTTTAGTAATTAAAGACACCAAATTAAAGAGGGACCAAAATCACACGGATTATGCTTTATTTTTCTTCACATTCATCTGTGCCAGTTTCGGACTGGCAGATACATCTGTTTTCATCACACACACACAATTCTTGGAAAGGCGGCAAAAATTAATCATTTATTTTGATCAGTTTTGTGAAAAAGGATCTTTTTACAGTAATATTTAACAAAAGAAACTGCAATCTGAGCTCTGATTGAGGAAGCAGACGTTACATATAAACAGAGGATGATGGTGTTTTCTTGTCTTCCTGCTCAAGCCGCGCGGACGCTGAAGAACGGTAGCGCTCGGATGAAAGAGTCCAGTTTGGTGTTGAACAGGTCGCTCTGAAGAGACTCGCCCAGCACACACAGCGGGTTCTTCACAATGTACTCCACGTACAGCTGCAGTCAGACACAACCACAGTTACCGCAGTAAAACCAGAGAGCATTAGTAGAGTGAGTGTGTTACTGTGCTGTAGAGTGGAGCGAGTGTGTTACCGTGCTGTAGAGTAGAGCGAGTGTGTTACCGTGCTGTAGAGTAGAGCGAGTGTGTTACCGTGCTGTAGAGTGGAGCGAGTGTGTTACCGTGCTGTAGAGTGGAGCGAGTGTTACTGTGCTGTAGAGTGGAGCGAGTGTGTTACCGTGCTGTAGAGTGGAGCGAGTGTGTTTTGCTGTAGAGTGGAGCGAGTGTGTTACCGTGCTGTAGAGTGGAGCGAGTGTGTTTTGCTGTAGAGTGGAGCGAGTGTGTTACCGTGCTGTAGAGTGGAGCGAGTGTGTTACCGTGCTGTAGAGTGGAGCGAGTGTGTTACCGTGCTGTAGAGTAGAGCGAGTGTGTTACCGTGCTGTAGAGTAGAGCGAGTGTGTTACCGTGCTGTAGAGTGGAGCGAGTGTTACTGTGCTGTAGAGTGGAGCGAGTGTGTTACCGTGCTGTAGAGTGGAGCGAGTGTGTTTTGCTGTAGAGTGGAGCTAGTGTGTTTTGCTGTAGAGCGAGTGTGTTACCGTACTGTAGAGCGAGTGTGTTACCGTACTGTAGAGTACAGCGAGTGTGCTACCGTACTGTAGAGTACAGCGAGTGTGCTTTGCTGTAGAGCGAGTGTGTTACCGTACTGTAGAGTAGAGCGAGTGTGTTTTGCTGTAGAGAGAGTGTGTTACCGCACTGTAGAATAGAGCGAGTGTGTTACCGTACTGTAGGGCGAGTGTGTTACCGTACTGTAGAGCGCATGTGTTACCGTCCTGTAGAGCGAGTGTGTTTTGCTGTAGAGAGAGTGTTACCGTACTGTAGAGCGAGTGTATTTTGCTGTAGAGTAGAGCGAGTGTGTTACCGTACTGTAGAGTAGAGCGAGTGTGAGTAGAGCGAGTAGAGCGAGTACTGTAGAGTAGAGCGAGTGTGTTCTGCTGTAGAGATAGTGTGTTACCGTACTGTAGAGTACAGCGAGTGTGTTTTGCTGTAGAGCGAGTGTGTTACCGTACTGTAGAGCAGAGCGAGTGTGTTTTGCTGTAGAGATAGTGTGTTACCGTACTGTAGAGTACAGCGAGTGTGTTACCGTACTGTAGAGTAGAGCGAGTGTGTTACCGTACTGTAGAGTACAGCGAGTGTGTTTTGCTGTAGAGCGAGTGTGTTACCGTACTGTAGAGTAGAGCGAGTGTGTTTTGCTGTAGAGCGAGTGTGTTACCGTACTGTAGAGTAGAGTGAGTGTGTTTTGCTGTAGAGCAAGTGTGTTACCGTACTGTAGAGTGAGTGTGTTTTGCTGTAGAGATAGTGTGTTACCGTACTGTAGAGTACAGCGAGTGTGTTTTGCTGTAGAGCGAGTGTGTTACCGTACTGTAGAGTGAGTGTGTTTTGCTGTAGAGTAGAGCGAGTGTGTTACCGTATTGTAGAGCAAGTGTGTTTTGCTGTAGAGAGTGTGTTACCGTACTGTAGAGTGAGTGTGTTTTGCTGTAGAGTAGAGCGAGTGTGTTACCGTACTGTAGAGCGAGTGTGTTTTGCTGTAGAGTAGAGCGAGTGTGTTACCGTACTGTAGAGTGAGTGTGTTTTGCTGTAGACTAGAGTGAGTGTGTTACCGTACTGTAGAGCGAGTGTGTTTTGCTGTAGAGTAGAGCGAGTGTGTTTTGCAGTAGAGCAAGTGTGTTACCGTACTGTAGAGTAGAGCGAGTGTGTTACCGTACTGTAGAGTACAGCGAGTGTGTTACCGTACTGTAGAGTAGAGCAAGTGTGTTACCGTACTGTAGAGTGAGTGTGTTTTGCTGTAGAGATAGTGTGTTACCGTACTGTAGAGTACAGTGAGTGTGTTTTGCTGTAGAGCGAGTGTGTTACCGTACTGTAGAGTGAGTGTGTTTTGCTGTAGAGTAGAGCGAGTGTGTTACCGTATTGTAGAGCAAGTGTGTTTTGCTGTAGAGAGAGTGTGTTACCGTACTGTAGAGTGAGTGTGTTTTGCTGTAGAGTAGAGCGAGTGTGTTACCGTACTGTAGAGCGAGTGTGTTTTGCTGTAGAGTAGAGCGAGTGTGTTACCGTACTGTAGAGTGAGTGTGTTTTGCTGTAAAGTAGAGCGAGTGTGTTACCGTACTGTAGAGCGAGTGTGTTTTGCTGTAGAGTAGAGCGAGTGTGTTACCGTACTGTAGAGCGAGTGTGTTTTGCTGTAGAGTAGAGCGTGTGTGTTTTGCAGTAGAGCAAGTGTGTTACCGTACTGTAGAGTGAGTGTGTTTTGCTGTAGAGTAGAGCGAGTGTGTTACCGTACTGTAGAGTAGAGCAAGTGTGTTACCGTTTTGTAGAGTAGAGCGAGTGTGTTACCGTACTGTAGAGTAGAGCGAGTGTGTTTTGCTGTAGAGCGAGTGTGTTTTGCTGTAGAGAGAGTGTGTTACCGCACTGTAGAATAGAGCGAGTGTGTTACCGTACTGTAGAGCGAGTGTGTTTTGCTGTAGAGTAGAGCGAGTGTGTTACCGTACTGTAGAGTAGAGCGAGTGTGTTTTGCTGTAGAGAGTGTGTTACCGTACTGTAGAGCGAGTGTGTTTTGCTGTAGAGTAGAGCGAGTGTGTTACCGTACTGTAGAGCGAGTGTGTTACCGTGCTGTAGATCTGCTGCAGTGTGTCTCTGCAGTTCGGCACGCCCAGGTCTGTGTTCATCACAAGTTTGATGCCCGTTGGAGTTTCATAATAATGCAGTTTATACCGACTGGTCTGGAACGCCAGAAACCCATCTTTCCTGAAGAGTTTGGTTAAGGAAAACACACACACACACACACACACACACACACACACACACACACACTCACTCACTCACTCACTCACTCACTCACTCACTCACTCACTCACTCACTCACTCACTCACTCACTCACTCACTCACTCACTCACTCACTCACTCACTCACTCACACACACACACACACACACACACACACACACACACACACACACACACACACACACACACACACACACACACACACACACACACACACTCTCTCTCTCTCTCTCTCTCTCTCTCTCTCTCTCTCTCTCTCTCTCTCTCTCTCTCTCTCTCACACACACACACAGGATACATGTCCAGCGGACTCATCTTGCTGATGAAGGATCTGATGGAGAACAGCATCCCGTACATCAGCTTGAACTCCTGACAACAGAGGGAACAGAATAATGACGTCACTCTCATGAGCGAATCTGAAACATGACAACAGATATTTACAACTGGAAGAATATTATCATACATTCAACTCTCTTCAGGGAATCAAATGAACACGGGAAAGAACATAAGAATTAAATAAATAAAGAGCATAAACAATAAGGAGGAATTACAAGAAAAAAGACTGTGTTTCAACCTCTTCTTTGGAGATTCCAGCCTGTTTCTTGCGGTTCCACTCGCTGTAATGAAGACAGCTGCCATTGCGGTCAAATATGTAGAAGTTATGAACGGTCATCTGAGAGAAATGAGGAGGATCACACGATTACAGCGGCGATGAGCGAATAATATCAGTCACACACATCGGCAGTATAACGCAGAATACAGTTAAACACAAGATAAATACTATTCGGTTATCTGTATTGTGTTTAAATCATGTTCATTACAGTAAATGCTGATGGATTTCATTGTTTACCTTCCGCGCGGCGTCAGCCCTCAGACTGACCCGACACATGCCTGAACAAGAAGAAAAAACTACCCTTGAAACAATTTGGTTCCAATATGCTTCAAAAGAAAATTAATTAAACATATATATGATTGTTTACAACATGTAATGCATTCCCGCAGCTGTGTTTTCTGATTTATCAGACAGGCGCGATCGTTTAAGACAGGCACGTGTGCGGACTCCTGCCAAGGGGTCCTTCAAGTAGCAATTGTTGAGAGAAGATGGCCGCTACGCTGCAGTTTCCAGCTAATGTTTCATCTTTTAATAATTATAATGATGCAGTTCCTGACTGGACGCAGAGGGAAGTCAGCACAGGGGTGAGAAGCACTCATAATCATCATAATAATCTTAATTAGTTGAGTTATGGTGTGGAGAAACGCGTTTATTAGGACATAGACTGATGAAGCTCGGTGAATGATGCAGCAGAACTGAACGAGTCTCATTAATAACATTTACCTGGAATATTTTACTCATATTTGATAAGTTCGCATCATTGATCCTGTGTGAGATCCTGTTTATTACAGAGAAGCTGCTTTGATATATAAATAAATGTGACTTGATTTGGAATAAAGTTTCATTAATCTGTGTAACGTTAGTATTTTTATAATTAATGCGTAAACGCTACTATATTAAATATAACATTTATTGTTATACCCAATTTATAGATTAATCAAAATTAAACATTGAGTTGAATGTTCATCATTTAGTCATTCATTTAGCAATTTTATTTTCAGTAATATCTTAATTTCATAATTAATTTGATTTTACAATCTTTATTTTAATTAATATTTTAATACATTTTAATCTTAAACAATTAAATATAAAAGCAATTTAAATAAGTAATTTGAAAAGATTTAAGTAAATAATTTCATATTTTAAAAATTAAATACTTTAAATAATTAAAAAATAGGTTAAATATTTTTAAATACTTAAATATGTTTTATAGTTTGATTAAATAATTTCAAATAGTTAAATACATTTTAAATTCTTTAAATAATTAAGTTAAATATTTTTAAATACTTTAGTCAAATCATTTTAAAGGGGTGGTTTACTGCCTTTTTTCTTTGCTTGATTGTGTTTATGGGCTGCAATATAACATGTCTTCGTGTTTCGTTTGTTAAAAAACGCCTTATTTTTCATAAATTTCGCCTTTATTGTAAGCCGCTTCCTCCTCTGTCATTTGAACGACCGGTTGACTTCCTGATTCTATGAAACCACTCCCTCAGAAAGAGGCAATGAGCTAAGATTGGTTAGTTCGGCCGGTGTGTTGTAATTGGCTAAACTGCGTCCGGAATCTTCACGCCCATTACCTTTACGGGCGACAGTTGCATGTGCTCCGGTCAAATGTAATGGTGTCAATATTGCCGTATCAGTTTGAGCCAGAATCAGACCCAGAGAGCGGTGATGAAGAGAGTCAAGCAGAACCTCCGCAAACACGGCTCTTACTAAACGTTTCTGAATGGTAATTTATTTTATTATTATTATTTTCTCAAAGAATTTCCACACGCTGTTACTTGAAAATGCTACTGCTGTTTGTTAGCTTTTGAGATACGCTTTCCCCCTGGTTAAACATTTAATATAACTGAATACATGACTGAGTAATACCGTTTTTTAAAGATATTGTTTTATTGATAGAATGAACAACCGTTTAACTATTCACAAAGCTTACCGGTAGTTTACTCAGTTTGTCGTTTTCGTATGTGATAACAGCAGCTGAAGTTCGCTGTTGCGATCATTTTTTGAAGTTTGTACACGTTTGTCTTATGCACACAAAATAACATCGAACTAACTAGCTACTATAACCAAACCGCTTTGGCATTGGTTTGCGTTCTTGATCAAATCAAAAAATTACGTCATAAAGTAGCTATACATGGAAAATACGTTTACAAAATTTGTACATATTACAAATTCGGGTCCAAAATGTTTATACGCATCTGTCATATACTAAAGCCAGCGCTGGCATTTTTTTACATCCTTGATAAAACTATTACGTCTTCTTAAATTATACAGGCAAATGGATTTAAATTGATTAAATCTTACTTGCAGGTTGTGCCCCAACAACTGCTCCCTCTGCTTCATGTTGGAGTAATAGTTTCTTGTTGAATCCGACATTGAACTCGTGAACTCGATTCTGGAAGCTGTCTTCCGTAAAATGTGCAGCACAGAGAGCTAAACTACGATTGTAATTGTCAGGAACATAATCAAACTTAAATTTTAACCATTGTTGACGAACTCCAGCGTCTGTAGGAAGCCTGAACACAGAAGACCTGACAGCTACAGCTCTCCACTATAACTCCTCCTCTTCGACAGCAGAACATGTTCCGGAGGGAGGGTTGATGTAAATGTATGGGTTAGTTACGTATAAAACCCGGGAAGTATCTCGTTGTAGTCCCATTCGAGTCGTTTTTGTAGGCATTAAACTTCCTGATTTTTAAAAGACAATATCTCCGCTTACGTTGAACTTTCAGCGCAGCAACTTTGCAGATACTGTTCATGCACCAACAGCAACATTACACAGTATTTAAAATGAAAAAAGTGAAATAGCTATCAACCACCCCTTTAAATAGTTTACTATCTAAAATAATAAAATACATTTTAAAATAATTGAATTAAGTTAAGTATTTTTAAAGACTTTAAATAATTTAATTAAATAATTTTGAATAATTGATATTGATGATAAAATTAAATACAATTCTTAGTTTTCTGTTATAAATTAAAAGTAATATCTTTGGCCTGGTTTGACAGACAGGGTTTAGATTAAGCCGGATTTAGGCTTTAGTCTAATAAGGACATTTATAAACATGCCGTAGAAAAACACACATTACTGATGCGCATCTTGAGACAAAACAATGTCACTGACATATTTTAATATGTTTTCAGTTAAAACAACTCAAACATGTTTAGTCTGGGCTAGTTTAGGCCTGGTGTGAGGTTTGTGTGACGTCTGGTGTGAGGTTTGTGTGACGTCTGGTGTGAGGTTTGTGTGACGTCTGGTGTGATGTTTGTGTGACGTCGGGTGTGATGTTTGTGTGACGTCGGGTGTGAGGTTTGTGTGACGTCTGGTGTGAGGTTTGTGTGACGTCTGGTGTGAGGTTTGTGTGACGTCTGGTGTGAGGTTTGTGTGACGTCTGGTGTGATGTTTGTGTGACGTCGGGTGTGACGTCGGGTGTGACGTTTGTGTGATGTTTGTGTGATGTTTGTGTGATGTTTGTGTGATGTTTGTGTGATGTTTGTGTGATGTTTGTGTGATGTTTGTGTGATGTTTGTGTGATGTTTGTGTGATGTTTGTGTGACGTTTGTGTGAAGTTTGCGTGACGTCTAGTGTGAAGTTTGCGTGACGTCTGGTGTGATGTTTGTGTGAGGTCTAGTGTGATGTTTGCGTGACGTCTGGTGTGATGTTTGTGTGAGGTCTAGTGTGACGTTTGCGTGACGTCTGGTGTGATGTTTGTGTGAGGTCTAGTGTGACGTTTGCGTGACGTCTGGTGTGATGTTTGTGTGAGGTCTAGTGTGACGTTTGCGTGACGTCTGGTGTGATGTTTGTGTGACGTCTAGTGTGACGTTTGCGTGACGTCTGGTGTGATGTTTGTGTGAGGTCTAGTGTGACGTTTGCGTGACGTCTGGTGTGATGTTTGTGTGACGTCTAGTGTGACGTTTGCGTGACGTCTGGTGTGATGTTTGTGTGAGGTCTAGTGTGACGTTTGCGTGACGTCTGGTGTGATGTTTGTGTGAGGTCTAGTGTGACGTTTGCGTGACGTCTGGTGTGACGTTTGTGTGACGTCTAGTGTGACGTTTGCGTGACGTCTGGTGTGATGTTTGTGTGAGGTCCGGTGTGATCTGTGTTCCCACGGGTCCTTGAAATCCTTGAAAGTTTGTGGATCTTGAAAAAAAAGTCAAGGCCCTGTAAAGTTGTTGAAAGTAAACACACACACACACACACACACACACACACACACACACACACACACACACACACACACACACACAGAGACAGGTCCTTAAAAATGCTTGAATTTATTTTGCGTGAGAAGTTTTCTGTAAAAATATTCCCTCCGCTCCGCTAATGTGTTATTCCGCCAACACTTCGT
This sequence comes from Scardinius erythrophthalmus, assembly GCF_964197995.2. Lineage (NCBI taxonomy): Eukaryota > Metazoa > Chordata > Actinopteri > Cypriniformes > Leuciscidae > Scardinius > Scardinius erythrophthalmus. The sequence goes on from NC_138235.1 coordinate 41,857,445, forward strand.
GGCCTATGCGTACTAACCCAAATATATGTAAACATATAAATAAACATAACATTTGTGATAATAAATATTTTATTTAACGTAATGTTGAATTGCTTTGCTTAAGACAATGTAAACCCATGAGGCAAGAAAACCTAAACGAGTAGTTCACTTTAAATCAGCCCATGATTTACTCTCCCTCAACTCATCCCAGTGTGTGTGACACTCTTCTCTCAGACGAACACAATCAGAGTAATATTAATAAATGGCCTGCTCTTCCAAGCTTTATAATGGCAGTGAATAACACTTTCTGTTTTGAAGTCCATAAAAGTGCATCTGTCCATCATAAAAGTGCATCTGTCCATCATAAATGTGCATCTATCCATCATAAAAGTGCATCTATCCATCATAAAAGTGCATCTATCCATCATAAAAGTGCATCTGTCCATCATAAAAGTGCATCTGTCCATCATAAAAGTGCATCTGTCCATCATAAAAGTGCATCTATCCATCATAAAAGTGCATCTATCCATCATAAAAGTGCATCTGTCCATCATAAATGTGCATCTATCCATCATAAAAGTGCATCTATCCATCATAAAAGTGCATCTGTCCATCATAAAAGTGCATCTATCCATCATAAAAGTGCATCTGTCCATCATAAAAGTGCATCTGTCCATCATAAAAGTGCATCTATCCATCATAAAAGTGCATCTGTCCATCATAAAAGTGCATCTATCCATCATAAAAGTGCATCTATCCATCATAAAAGTGCATCTATCCATCATAAAAGTGCATCTATCCATCATAAAAGTGCATCTATCCATCATAAAAGTGCATCTATCCATCATAAAAGTGCATCTATCCATCATAAAAGTGCATCTGTCCATCATAAAAGTGCATCTGTCCATCATAAAAGTGCATCTATCCATCATAAAAGTGCATCTATCCATCATAAAAGTGCATCTATCCATCATAAAAGTGCATCTGTCCATCATAAAAGTGCATCTATCCATCATAAAAGTGCATCTATCCATCATAAAAGTGCATCTATCCATCATAAAAGTGCATCTATCATCATAAAAGTGCATCTATCATCATAAAAGTGCATCTATCATCATAAAAGTGCATCTGTCCATCATAAAAGTGCATCTATCATCATAAAAGTACATATATCCATCATAAAAGTGCATCTATCATCATAAAAGTGCATCTATCATCATAAAAGTGCATATATCCATCATAAAAGTGCATCTATCCATCATAAAAGTGCATCTATCATCATAAAAGTACATCTATCATCATAAAAGTGCATCTATCATCATAAAAGTACATCTATCATCATAAAAGTGCATCTGTCCATCATAAAAGTGCATCTAACCATCATAAAAGTACATCTATCATCATAAAAGTGCATCTATCATCATAAAAGTGATAATTTGTGTGAGGTCTGATGTGATGTTTGTAGGGGTGTAACGATACACAAAACTGACCGTTCGGTACGCCCCACGGTTTTGACCTCTCGGTTCGGTGGGGTTTTTTTTTAAAGTTTTTTTTTTTTTTACAGTGGTTTAATGAACAAATTCTGTCTTTGTCTTTAAATTAATTCAATTACAATTAAACTTTTCGCAAGGATAAAAAAAGATCTGCTAATGCTGTAAGCTATATAGGGAGCCCACACATTACTATAACCTTAAGGTTAACAACAGAGCCTAGACTTTTAGCCTAATTTCAGATACTATTTATTTTTAGATATAATAATCAACACTCAACACATTGTATGAAAACATGTAAACTGCACATAAGGCAGTTTTCTCATTAACTTATGTTTTCTATTCTAATTTGTTACTGAAATAGAAATATTTACACAGTTGCTGTCATTTTCATGACAGATATTTAAAACATAGGCTATATTAAATAATCAAGATATCAATCATTAACATGTTAGGTAAAATATATTATACAGGCTATATAGTGCATTTATTTAGTGCAAGAGTTCATTTAGGAACCAACAAGCTGTGGCACTGAACGACTTGCCTGAGGTAAATATAAGGCTATGTGACAAACTAAGACGTTTTATTGGCGTCTTTCCGCTGCTGAAACACTGATCGAATGATTACACAAGTTACGATGCCTTTCAGGAAGTATTCTGTATCCTTTAACATACCTTCAGGTGTCCATTCATGTTTATTCTGTGACTGAGGAAGAGAATGGCGTTTACTCGCGCCCGCGCTGCCGCTGTAAATGAGGAGCGAGTACAGCGATCTGTGACGCCACATCAAAGAGCGCCAAAACGGCATTTATTCTTTGAATTTCGTGATCAAATAGACAGAATGTGAAAGATTACACCTTGCTTATTATCGAAAGTAACAAAATACAGAGCTTGTTATTAGAGGGTGTTAATGGTGGTTAGGCTATAACGCTGTATTCGTTGTGTACATAAAAGACATGAGGTCCGTTGAGCCGGGGCAGCGGGGGCGGGGCAGCAGGGGGCGGGGCAGCAGGGGGCGGGGCGTCCTCGGTACGCCATGAGAGTATCGCGATACGTATCGTGGGTGGTGTATCGCGGTTTTTCGGTTCGGTTTGTGTGACGTTTGTGTGACGTTTGTGTGATGTTTGTGTGACGTCTGATGTGATGTTTGTGTGACGTCTGATGTGATGTTTGTGTGATGTTTGTGTGACGTCTGATGTGATGTTTGTGTGATGTTTGTGTGACGTTTGTGTGACGTCTGATGTGATGTTTGTGTGATGTTTGTGTGACGTCTGATGTGATGTTTGTGTGATGTTGTGTGTTGTGTTCAGACCACCATCATGGCGGTGGAGTTTGACGGAGGAGTTGTGATGGGCGCTGACTCTCGCACCACCACCGGGTAAGAGACGCTGCTCATGAGTCGAGGTCACGGTTCGATGATTGTGTGTTTAACGGATGATTGTGTGTTTAACGGATGTTCCGTGTGGTCTGTGCAGCGCTTACATCGCCAACCGCGTGACGGATAAACTCACGCCGATCCACGAGCGGATCTTCTGCTGTCGCTCGGGCTCAGCGGCCGACACTCAGGCCATCGCGGACGCCGTCACCTACCAGCTGGGCTTCCACAGGTACACACACACACACACACGTACCAGCTGGGCTTCCACAGGTACACACACACACACACGTACCAGCTGGGCTTCCACAGGTACACACACACACACACGTACCAGCTGGGCTTCCACAGGTACACACACACACACACGTACCAGCTGGGCTTCCACAGGTACACACACACACACACGTACCAGCTGGGCTTCCACAGGTACACACACACACACGTACCAGCTGGGCTTCCACAGGTACACACACACACACACACGTACCAGCTGGGCTTCCACAGGTACACACACACACACACACGTACCAGCTGGGCTTCCACAGGTACACACACACACACACACACACACACACACACACACACACACACACACACGTACCAGCTGGGCTTCCACAGGTACACACACACACACACACACGTACCAGCTGGGCTTCCACAGGTACACACACACACACACACACACACACACACACACACACACACGTACCAGCTGGGCTTCCACAGGTACACACACACACACACACACACACACACACACGTACCAGCTGGGCTTCCACAGGTACACACACACACACACACACACACACACACACACACACACACACACACACACACACACACACACACACACGTACCAGCTGGGCTTCCACAGGTACACACACACACACACACACACACACACACACACGTACCAGCTGGGCTTCCACAGGTACACACACACACACACACACGTACCAGCTGGGCTTCCACAGGTACACACACACACACACACACAGTTTAGATGCCAGTCGGGTTGGGAATCGAATATTGAGGTCTGGAATCGGATACTTGTTATAAAATAAAAATCTCAATTCCTCTGATCGATTCCTTTGTGAGCGTTTCAAAGACTTTAAATCATTCGAGCGAGAGACTCTGTTTTCTAGGGGTGGGAATTGGCAAAAATGTGACGATTTGATAGTATTGCGATATTTGGGCCACGATTCAATATTATTGCGATTCTTAATATATTGCGATACAGCAAGTATTTCGATTCTGCGATATAATGCGATTCATGTTCAAAGGCATTACAAAACATGAGTAAAATAAGACTGCTCAACTCACTTCAAATGTCACATTAATTCTGTGAACATTATCTTCTACACATTAACTGAAGTGCAGAAACTCTGTCCTTGAACATTCAGGACACAGGACCTTATTACAGGACGTAGCCTAATTATATGGACGCGTCACCACCGCATTAGCACCAAAAACATGGAGATTTTATTTTAGAGAATAATTGCACAACCTATTCGATATTCTATTATTAAATAAACTAATTGAATATTCAAAAATTGTGACTGCATGTAATCTCTTGCCCCCCCCCCCCCCCCCCCCCCCCCAAATCTTCACTCACGTCTCGATTTCCGAAGGGGATTATAAACGTTTCTTGCTTGGTTCGCTTTTAATTAGGCCTATTATATTCACATTCTTTACCGTGGTAAAGTAGAAAACGCTGTAGGACAGATGGCCTACATTAGTACTTGCACGTCAGATTCATTTCAACACAGTTTGTGCTTGTTATTAGACCCGTAAGGCGCGTCAAGTTCATTTGTAAAGCGCGTTTCACACGCGGGTGATTTTTAGTGTGGCTTTCTCTGGCAGCGCAATATCAAACATAGCCTAAATGCCTTGCCCTTGTGGAACATTAAAGTCGCTCTTCATACCTTTTACAACAAGTAGAAAACATGAAGATGTCAGAAAACAGATGGATGGTCTCTCTCCTGCTCGTGTCCCACATCCCTCTCGAAGCGCAGAGCGGTCGGCTGTATCATGCGTCTCTGTGTGGAAGTATTAAACGGAAGGTTTTTTGTTTTTTTTTATGGATTTAACTTTATTACATTGTTTAAGTTTCCAATATTTACTGAGATTTATTTCAACGCTTTACAGGCTTTAGTGTGTCGCTTCTTTGACGGAATTGCTCAAATAAACACTTTTTTTTTTCAATTTTCGAAGCAACCCCCCAGTCACTGCACAGGGATTGGTCCATTACCTCTGCAGTGGTAAAAACTGCCACCGTCGCAGCCCTATAACCCGAAAGTAAAACAGATTTTATAATTAAATATTGCAATACTTTGCGCTACTGTATCGATATAATTGCGTGTGCAAAATATCGCGATACTGAACAGAATCGATTTTTCCCACCACTAGTGTTTACTTTCGTGTGTATCAGTGTATTGGATCCGTGCAGCTCTTAAAGTGACAGCACTAATATTCCTGCCGTCTCTATAATGTCACTTTACGTTTGAAAATCGATTGCACAATCGATCGCACCAACCAACGCAAGTTTCGGAAACGAAAATAGGGAATCGATTTTAACGGTTTTACGATTGTAATGTTATGGCAGTGCACTCTGCTTATTGTTTTCGAGAATGTTGCACTCCTGTTTGTCGTTGTGCACCAAACTTCACGCCAGTAAATCATCAGGACTATTGCTGAGTTGTGCGTCTCAAGCGCGGCGCGCCCTCTTTACGTTCGTCCTCATGCCTGTTAGTCGTCCGTGGATTTGCCCATATTTGGCGTTTAAAATGGAAACGTCTTTAGACATGGAAAATCTATTTTACAATCGATTCAATGAACACTAATGTCTCAAATCAAACAGGATTTTTTCACAAAAGTGACAGCCCTAATAACACTATAATAACACTAATATTCCTTCCGTCTCTATAATAACACTAATATTCCTTCCGTCTCTATAATAACACTAATATTCCTTCCGTCTCTATAATAACACTAATATTCCTTCCGTCTCTATAATAACACTAATATTCCTTCCGTCTCTATAATAACACTAATATTAATATGCCGTCTCTATAATAACACTAGTATTAATATGCCGTCTCTATAATAACACTAGTATTAATATGCCGTCTCTATAATAACACTAATATTCCTTCCGTCTCTATAATAACACTAATATTAATATGCCGTCTCTATAATAACACTAATATTCCTTCCGTCTCTATAATAACACTAATATTAATATGCCGTCTCTATAATAACACTAATATTCCTTCCGTCTCTATAATAACACTAATATTAATATGCCGTCTCTATAATAACACTAATATTAATATGTCGTCTCTATAATAACACTATTAATATGCCGTCTCTATAATAACACTATTAATATGCCGTCTCTATAATAACACTATTAATATGCCGTCTCTATAATAACACTAGTATTAATATGCCGTCTCTATAATAACACTATTAATATGCCGTCTCTATAATAACACTATTAATATGCCGTCTCTATAATAACACTAATATTCCTTCCGTCTCTATAATAACACTATTAATATGCCGTCTCTATAATAACACTAATATTAATATGCCGTCTCTATAATAACACTATTAATATGCCGTCTCTATAATAACACTAATATTCCTTCCGTCTCTATAATAACACTAATATTAATATGCCGTCTCTATAATAACACTAATATTAATATGCCGTCTCTATAATAACACTAATATTAATATGCCGTCTCTATAATAACACTAATATTAATATGCCGTCTCTATAATAACACTAATATTAATATGCCGTCTCTATAATAACACTAATATTAATATGTCGTCTCTATAATAACACTAATATTAATATGCCGTCTCTATAATAACACTAATATTAATATGCCGTCTCTATAATAACACTAATATTCCTTCCGTCTCTATAATAACACTAGTATTAATATGCCGTCTCTATAATAACACTAATATTCCTTCCGTCTCTATAATAACACTAATATTAATATGCCGTCTCTATAATAACACTAATATTAATATGCCGTCTCTATAATAACACTAATATTAATATTCCGTCTCTATAATAACACTAATATTAATATGCCGTCTCTATAATAACACTAATATTAATATGCCGTCTCTATAATAACACTAATATTAATATGCCGTCTCTATAATAACACTAATATTAATATGCGTCTCTATAATAACACTAATATTAATATGCCGTCTCTATAATAACACTAATATTAATATGCCGTCTCTATAATAACACTAATATTAATATGCCGTCTCTATAATAAAACTAATATTAATATGCCGTCTCTATAATAACACTAATATTCCTTCCGTCTCTATAATAACACTAATATTAATATGCCGTCTCTATAATAACACTAATATTCCTTCCGTCTCTATAATAACACTAATATTAATATGCCGTCTCTATAATAACACTAATATTAATATGCCGTCTCTATAATAACACTAATATTAATATTCCGTCTCTATAATAACACTAATATTAATATGCCGTCTCTATAATAACACTAATATTAATATGCCGTCTCTATAATAACACTAATATTAATATGCCGTCTCTATAATAACACTAATATTAATATGCGTCTCTATAATAACACTAATATTAATATGCCGTCTCTATAATAACACTAATATTAATATGCCGTCTCTATAATAACACTAATATTAATATGCCGTCTCTATAATAAAACTAATATTAATATGCCGTCTCTATAATAACACTAGTATTAATATGCCGTCTCTATAATAACACTAATATTAATATGCCCTCTCTATAATAACACTAATATTAATATGCCGTCTCTATAATAACACTAATATTAATATGCCGTCTCTATAATAACACTAGTATTAATATGCCGTCTCTATAATAACACTAATATTAATATGCCCTCTCTATAATAACACTAATATTAATATGCCGTCTCTATAATAACACTAATATTAATATGCCGTCTCTATAATAACACTAATATTAATATGCCGTCTCTATAATAACACTAATATTAATATGCCGTCTCTATAATAACACTAATATTAATATTCCGTCTCTATAATAACACTAATATTAATATGCGTCTCTATAATAACACTAATATTAATATGCCGTCTCTATAATAACACTAATATTAATATGCCGTCTCTATAATAACACTAATATTAATATGCCGTCTCTATAATAACACTAATATTAATATGCCGTCTCTATAATAACACTAATATTAATATTCCGTCTCTATAATAACACTAATATTAATATTCCGTCTCTATAATAACACTAATATTAATATTCCGTCTCTATAATAACACTAATATTAATATTCCGTCTCTATAATAACACTAATATTAATATTCCGTCTCTATAATAACACTAATATTAATATTCCGTCTCTATAATAACACTAATATTAATATGCGTCTCTATAATAACACTAATATTAATATGCCGTCTCTATAATAACACTAATATTAATATTCCGTCTCTATAATAACACTAATATTAATATTCCGTCTCTATAATAACACTAATATTAATATTCCGTCTCTATAATAACACTAATATTAATATTCCGTCTCTATAATAACACTAATATTAATATTCCGTCTCTATAATAACACTAATATTAATATGCCGTCTCTATAATAACACTCATCTAACTACAGAAGACAGAGAGAGAGTTTACTCGCTCTTCACTGAATAACTTCTGTTACTATATCTGTAATGTGTGTTTTATTGATAAAGTGCAGATATTTTAGTTTCTGTTCCTGAACACCTGAAACTCTTAAAACACTGTTTCAGTCATATCTGTTCAGTTGTGTCTATTTGTTGTGATTGCTAATTTTTTATTTGTTCTTGTTTAATTACTGAGTGTGTTTAATAATGCTTTAGTTTATATTAGTTCTGCTAGTTGTTCTTCTACGGTGTTTTAACCCTCAGGCAAACGCTCCTCTGTAAGTGTTCTCTAGCCTGATGATTTCTGGTCATGATATTCAGACACAATCACATGTTTTGAAATGAGAGGAAATGTGAATATATCTAAGATTTTTTTTTTACCTTATTAGAATCTAAATTCTCTGTGACCCCTGACCCCTCTCTGTGACCTGTGACCCATGACCTCGCTCTGACCCCTGACCCCTTTCTCTGTGACCTCTGACCCCTGACCTCTCTCTCTGTGACCTCTGACCCCTGACCTCTCTCTGTGACCCCTGACCTCTCTCTCTGACCCCTGACCTCTCTCTGTGACCTCTGACCTCTCTCTCTGACCCCTGACCTCTCTCTGGTCTCCAGCATCGAGCTGGACGAGGCTCCTCTGGTGCAGACGGCAGCGAGTCTCTTCAAGGACATGTGCTACAGATACAGAGAGGAGCTGATGGCCGGCATCATCGTGGCCGGGTGGGACAAGCGGAGGGGCGGACAGGTGTGTGTGTGCGTGTGTGTGTGTGTGTGTGTGTGTGTGTGTGTGCTCATCTGAGTGTGTGTGTGTGTGTGTGTGTGTGTGTGTGTGCAGGTGTACACGGTGCCCGTGGGAGGGATGATGACCCGGCAGCCGGTGTCGGTCGGTGGATCTGGCAGTAGTTACATCTACGGTTATGTGGACTCAAACTACAAACCTGGAATGAGCAAAGAGGAGTGTCTCAAATTCACTGCTGGAGGTCAGATACACACACACACACACACACACACACACACACACACACACACACACACACACACACACACACACACACACAGAATATCTAGTAAAGTGTAATTTATTCCTGTGATCAAAGCTGAATGTTCAGCATCATTACTCCAGTCTTCAGTGTCACATGATCCTTCAGAAATCACTCTAATATGAGGATTTGATGATCAAGAAACATTTATGATTATTATCAGTGTTGAAAACAGCTCATATTTCTGTGGATACCGTGATATGCCAACACTCGAAAGTTTGGTGTCCTTGATTAATAAAAGTATTACTTTCTCTTTTAAATTTTACTGACACCAAACTTTTGCATTTAAACCTTTTGAACCGTTTTAAACATTATAATTTCTTGATCATCAAATCATTACACGTGACCCTGGACCACACACCAGTCTCGAGGCGCACGGGTTTATCTGTGGCAATAGCCAACAATACAGTGCATGGGTCAAAATTATTCATTTTCTTTTATGCCAAAAATCATGAGGATATTAAGATCATGTTCCATGAAGATAATTTGTAAATATCCTACTGTAAATATATAAAACATGTATTTCTGTGAGTGAATGCAGGACAATCGCCAACATAAATGAACAACTTTAAAGGAGATTTTCTCAATGTTCCAGATGTTCAATAGTTGATCTCAGCCATATATTGTCCTATCCTAACACCATACATCAGTGGAAAGCTTATTTATTCAGCTTTTTAGATGATGTATAAATCTCAATTTCAATAAATTGACCCATGTGACTGGTTTTGTGGTCCAGGGTCACATATTAGTAGTGTTGCTTTCGTCAACAAAAATTATGACGAAATATTGTCGTCAACGAACCGTTATCACCTGACGACAACGAGACGAGACTAGACGTAAATGCATGGTCATGTGACGATGACTAAAATACATGTATAATGCAACATCGTTGACGAATAAAAACGAGACTAAATGTGGCTTACAAAATAAAAACTATGCTAAAAGGTCTCTTCATTTTGTTGACCAAGACGAGACGAAATGTTATAATGTCACGACGAATGAGAGAGTTGTGCGTGAACCCATAGCTTTGTCGGCTTTAAATTCTGGATTGCGATCTGGTCACCCGATTATCAGCGAATTTAACAATATCACTCCATTAGTTATTCTATTAAAATGTCTCATTGATATATTTGACACATTCATAATCATTACTTTTGCCGGTTCTTTGTGACAGCTGCATGTTATTGGCAGCGTCTCTGGTTACATGAACACGTCACCGCATCAGCGCCAGAACATGGAGATTTTATTTTAGAGAATAATCGCACAATCTATTCGATATCCTATAATTAAACTAATCGAATATCCAAAAATCGTGAATCCCTGCATGGAATCTCTTGTTTCTTTTCCCAAATCTTCACTCACGTCTCACGTTTTCTAAAGGGATAAACGTTTCTTTGGTTCGCTTTTAATTAGGCCTATTATATTCGTATTCTTTACTGTGGTAAAGTAGAAAAACGCTGTAGGACAGATGGCCTACATTTGTACTTGCATGTCAAATTCTTTTTAACACAGTTTGTGCTTGTTATATAGACATAGGGCGCGTCAAGTTTGGTTGTAAAGCGCGTTTCACACGCGCGGGTGATTTTTAGTTTCACTTTCTCTGGCAGCGCAATCTCAAACATAGCCTAAATATTTCGCCCTTGTGGGGGATAAAATTCGCTCTTCAGACCAATTTACATCAAGTAGAAAACACAAAGATATCATAAAGAGATTGGTCTCTTCCTGCTCGTGTCCCACATCCCTCTCAAAGCGCAGAGTGTATATCACGCGTCTTTGTGTGGAAATATAAAACAAGTTTTTTTTTTTTTTAAATAACCCCCCAACCACTGCCGGTAGTTGGTCCATTACCGCGGTGGTAAAAAACCTGCCACCGTCACAGCCCTAAATATAGGCTACTAGCCTATAAAAAGATAACCTTGAAATTCTATATTGACTGGGTTAAATAGAATTGCATTACTAAAAAGAGACTAAAATACAATTTTCATTGACTAAAACTAGCCTAAAATGTCATCAGTTTTCGTCGACTAAAACTTGACTAGACTAAAAAGAGTATGAACGTGACTAAAACTAATAAAAACTAAAATGACAGTCTGACACAAAGACTAGACTAAAACTAAAATTAAAACAGGCCGCCAAAAACAACACAACATATTAGAGTGATTTCTGAAGGGTCATGTGACACTGAAGACTGGAGTAAACATTCAGCTTTGATCACTGGAATAATTTACACTTTACTATATATTCACACAGAAAACAGATGATTTACACTGGAATAATATTTCACTGTTTTACTGTATTTCTGAGCAAATAAATGCAGTTTTGATGAGCAGAAGAGACCCTTTCAGAAACAAAAAAAAAAAATCATACAAATGTTTTTATCAGTCATACCATGTCTTGACGTGTGTGTGTGTGTGTGCAGCGCTGACTCTGGCCATGGAGCGAGACGGCTCGAGTGGAGGAGTGGTGCGGCTGGCGGTGATCTCGGAGCTGGGAGTGGAGAGACAGGTGATCCTCGGGAACCAGTTACAGCAGTTCTCCACCGTCTGAGTCTCACACTCAGTGTTCCTGGAGACACTCTCATTACAAGTTCAAATAAACATGACTTCGTACAACTGTCTGCTGTGTTACTGTGTTGACCATCCCAGTTTCAGTGGACATGCTTTCGCTTTTACTTTTGTAAAGATAAGATGTGCGTTTGGGGGCGGGACTGTGTGTTTGACTGACCAATGACAGACGCGATCGGTTTCAAATACTATATCTTTAGTTGAAACTGAGTGTCTCATATTTGAAGTTTGCATGATTGAATTAAAGATAACTAAGAGTTATATACAGTCAAACAAAAAATGATTCAGACACCAGGTATAATTTGATATTTTAGTAGTTAATATTTCACATGTGAGTGAGGAGAGCAGAATAAAGTAAACTGTGACACATTATACCCACATATTCCTCATACAGTGACTACCAGTGACATTTGGGACCAAAAATTATTCATAACTTTGAGCTGATCATGATTTGCTGAAGTGTGTTTTCTTTAATTGCTAATGCTCTTTTTACACACAGACTGAACACAATGAAGCATTGCTTGGTGATTGGTTGAGCTAAACTGGTATTGTCTAATTGTGTAGTTAAATTTAACAGCTGACAGATATTCAACATAATTCATGTGTGAGACAGTCTAACAGAAGGACGGACAAAACCAGTCAAATATCAACTGAGTTCTGCTCATATTTTACTACCATTCTCTAAACTATAGCGAATAAACTGAGATAATGTGAGAAATGTTGAAGGAGTCTGAGTAAAGTTTGGTTTGACTGTATAAAAGCAGGAAATTATTCCAGACCTGTATATGAAACTGGCAATTGGTCTAAAGATGTCCTAAAAACATTATATTATAACATACATTATAATAGAATGCTGAAAATGCATTTTTCTTTAAGTAAACAAAAATAAATAAATAAAATAAAAACAAAATAAATGGAGATTTAAAGGTGCTTCATATACCAGCTCAAGTGAGATTGTTAACTAAACAGAGAAACTAGCCTGTTATCAGCAGTCTTATTTTTTTAACTAGCACTAATAATCTCAGCTATTTTTGTGGAATTGTACAGCTGATTCCTCAAGCGTGTGAAGCTTCTGGACATGAACTGGAGGAAGTCGTCTGGAAAAATGCATCAATGCTGCAAAAAAAGTTCCTCTGATATTTGTACTGGAAAAAAAAGACAAAAACACAAAGCATTCTTAAATCAAGATACATTTACTGGAGAAGCAAAATGACTGAAGATATGAAGTCTTGCTTTCTGTAATAACCAAAATTAAGTGAGTTAACAGTTAAAACAAGAACAGATGTCTAGCAGTGGGAGCAGTAAAATAATGTTTTCAAGTTTATTTTTCTGTAGCTGCATTAAAACAATATGAACTGTGAAACATTTGGCTTGAAATCAACAGAGTTAACCGACGAAACCAAATTTGTATCCAGTGACGGTTCACTCCTGAGCGACAGTGGGGGGCTGGCCAATCAGAGAGCAGGACCTCTGATAGGCCACGCCCTCATCCCCCAGTTCCCATTCCCCGACCACCCACTGCATTTCTCGCTGCGCTCCTCTCTCCTGCCTCAGGATCAGGCTATAGCGAGCGGTCGATCCCTCTCCACTCCGCACACACTCTCCCTCTCTCCATCCCTCTGCCTCCTCTTCCTCTCTCCATCCCTCTCTCCATCCATCTGCCTCCTCTTCCTCTCTCCATCCCTCTCTCCTTCCATCTGCTTCCTCTTCTCGGCTAATCACCCTGTGCAAGGTCTTCCTGAACACGTCCCCGCTCATCTCCGGCTCTCGCTCCTTATCTCTCGCTCCGCCTGCTACAGAAACCAGCTCTACTTTGGCAGAAGCATCTCTCTCTTTAGTGTGGTGCTTCTGCTCTTCCGGCGGGTTGATGAAGAGGACGCTCCGGAACACGGCTTGAACGTCTCTGAGCTGCTTTAGGGGTAGAAAGCTCACGCTCTCGCCTTCATCCTCCCTTCGCTGTGTGTGTTCAGTGTGTCTGTACGCCTGTAGGATGACCCTGTCGTTGCCCGAGTGAGGTAAGCAAGCATGATGCTTGAGCCAGCGGCTGACGGTGAGGTGGTTCCTCAGGAGCCAAACACACAGAAAGCATGACGTGAGAGCCGATAGCAAACACAACAACACAAAACCCGCAAATAACCACCAGCACCACGGCAGGATCCGTCCACCCGCATCACGAGCATCTGCCCAGTGCGGACCAACACTAGTGGGCGGATCTGTTCGGAGAATGGTCCATTCAATGGTTGGTGGTTCGGTCTGGACCGTGATCGTTGTTCTAGAGGATCCAGTGGTACTTTGACCTTGGGATATGGCAGTAATGGGTCCAGTGGTTGGTGGTTCGGTCTGGATCGTGATCGTTGTTCTAGAGGATCCGGTGGTACTTTGACCTTGGGATATGGCAGTAATGGGTCCAGTGGTTGGTGGTTCGGTCTGGACCGTGATCGTTGTTCTAGAGGATCCGGTGGTACTTTGACCTTGGGATATGGCAGTAATGGGTCCAGTGGTTGGTGGTTCGGTCTGGATCGTGGTCGATCTGGAAGTGTGCGGTTCAGATCTGGTGGTACTTTGACCTTGGGATATGGCAGTAATGGGTCCAGGGGTTGGCGGTTCAGAAGTTGTGGGTTGGTACGGTTCAGTAATCCTGGTGTTTGATTGTGTTGCGTAGGCAAGTGATTCGGTGGTGTCTGGATTGAGAATCTCTGGACCAGTCGTTGGATTCAAGCTAAAAAGCTCCCACGTGGTCCAGAATTCAGACCTAATTTCAGTCCAGGTTTCCAGGAGGGTGATGTCGGTGGTGTCGTGTGGAGCATTCAGGGTTTGAGGGCTGGAATTTGGTTTAACTGAGATTATAGTAGAGGTGGGTTTGAAATCCCAGTCTCCGACGGGGTGGAGAGGTGGATCTGGAGGGCAGAAGTCATTCTCCTCCAGTTCAATGATGGGCCGTTGGAATAGGTGAGGCGGTCCAGAACACACAACGCTGTCGGCGGCGGGAACGATGTCGTTCGGTGCTTCGTGCTTGTATACGTTGTGCTCCTGGTCGTTCAGGAAGCTGTGGAGATAACCTACAGCACAGCTGCAGATCCAGGGATTATAGGACAGGTAAACGTACGGTAACTCGGGTTTAGATGAGAAGAACCTGTCAGGCATCAGCGAAACACTGTTATTCTCCAAATCAAACGTCTTCAGGCTGCTGGAAGACACTCGCTCCAGGAGGCGAGCCGGCAGGGCGGGAAGCTTATTCTGAGAGAGACTGATGATCTCCAGACGTGGGAGTTCACTGAAGGTGGCGTCGTGAAGGGAACGAATCTGGTTGGCGTCCAAGAAGATCTCCATCAGGTTGGGAGCGCAGCGGAACACCCGTCCTCCCAAACCAGTTAACCTGTTACCAGACAAACGCAACACGCTCAGGTTCCCCAGCACTGGACCTGAAAGAGACACAGAGTTTGAGTTGAGATCTTTTGCGGTTCTTGAGACTCTCGCTGAGACTCTTTCTGAGACTCTTGAAGTTCTTGAGACTCTCTGAGACTCTTAAGACGCTCTCTGAGACTCTCGCTGAGACTCTTTCTGAGACTCTTGAAGTTCTTGAGACTCTCTGAGACTCTTAAGACGCTCTCTGAGACTCTCTCTGAGACTTTAAAGACTCTTTCTCTTGAGACTCTCTCTGAGACTCTCTCTGAGACACTTGAGACTCTCTGAGACACTTAAGACTATCTCTGAGACTCTCTGATACTCTTAAGACTCTTTCTCTTGAGACTCTCTCTGAGACTCTCTCTGATACTCTTAAGACGCTCTCTGAGACTCTCTCTGAGACTCTAAAGACTCTTTCTCTTGAGACTCTCTCTGAGACTCTCTCTGAGACTCTCTCTGAGACACTTGAGACTCTCTCTGAGACACTTAAGACTATCTCTGAGACTCTCTGATACTCTTAAGACTCTTTCTCTTGAGACTCTCTCTGAGACTCTCTCTGATACTCTTAAGACGCTCTCTGAGACTCTCTCTGAGACTCTAAAGACTCTTTCTCTTGAGACTCTCTCTGAGACTCTCTCTGATACTCTTAAGACGCTCTCTGAGACTCTCTCTGAGACTTTAAAGACTCTTTCTCTTGAGACTCTCTCTGAGACTCTCTCTGAGACACTTGAGACTCTCTGAGACACTTAAGACTATCTCTGAGACTCTCTGATACTCTTAAGACTCTTTCTCTTGAGACTCTCTCTGAGACTCTCTCTGAGACTCTCTCTGATACTCTTAAGACGCTCTCTGAGACTCTCTCTGAGACTCTAAAGACTCTTTCTCTTGAGACTCTCTCTGAGACTCTCTCTGAGACTCTCTCTGAGACACTTGAGACTCTCTCTGAGACACTTAAGACTATCTCTGAGACTCTCTGATACTCTTAAGACTCTTTCTCTTGAGACTCTCTCTGAGACTCTCTCTGATACTCTTAAGACGCTCTCTGAGACTCTCTCTGAGACTCTAAAGACTCTTTCTCTTGAGACTCTCTCTGAGACTCTCTCTGATACTCTTAAGACGCTCTCTGAGACTCTCTCTGAGACTCTAAAGACTCTTTCTCTTGAGACTCTCTCTGAGACTCTCTCTGAGACACTTGAGACTCTCTCTGAGACACTTAAGACTATCTCTGAGACTCTCTGATACTCTTAAGACTCTTTCTCTTGAGACTCTCTCTGATACTCTTAAGACGCTCTCTGAGACTCTCTCTGAGACTCTAAAGACTCTTTCTCTTTGAGACTCTCTCTGAGACTCTCTCTGATACTCTTAAGACGCTCTCTGAGACTCTCTCTGAGACTCTAAAGACTCTTTCTCTTGAGACTCTCTCTGAGACTCTCTCTGAGACACTTGAGACTCTCTCTGAGACTCTCTGATACTCTTAAGACTCTCTTGAGACTCTCTCTGATACTCTTAAGACTCTTTCTCTTGAGACTCTCTGAGACTCTTGAGTCTCTCTCTGAGACTCAACTGCAGTGCTCGGGTGTACCTGGCGGCTCCAGCGTGGTGATGAGATTGTGGCTCAGGTCCAGCTCGTGCAGATCCATGAATCCAGAATACGAGGACCAGGACAGAGAACTGAAGTGGTTTCCAGTGAGAACCAGAACCTGCGTGTCGGGCTTGATCCCGTCAGGAACAGTGGTCAGGCTCTGGTTCACGCAGCTCACGCGGGGCCGGTGGTCCTGGTTCTTGTCCTCCGGACAGCTGATGCTCGTGACGACGCAGCACTGCATCATGAGGAAGACCAAGCGTCGCATGATAACAACTGGAAGAAAACAAGGCCGTTTTAAGCATAGCTGTGCCAATATAATACACAAAACTCACAAAACAAAAGAAAATAAAGACACTATTTGTTCAGTGACATTATTTTCTCCCCAAAATCTCATTAATGTAACATTTGTCATCTTTATTTTATGTTAATGTGAAGTACACTACTGTTCAAAAGTTTGAGGTCAGTAAGAAATAAACATTTCGGTAACACTTTATTTCGATATATTGCATAGTCCACTTTAGACATTCTACTAACTACAGTATAAGTAACTCTACATGTCAACTAGCCGTCATTAGAGGATCAGTAGACTGTCTTCTTCATATATGATAACTCTTTATTCTGATGATCCCCAACAGACATTCCGCTGACTATACATAACTTGGCAACTACAAGTCAACTTATTCTACTAACCCGAACCCTAACAGTCTACTAATACTCTAATGAGAGTTAGTTGACATGTAGTTGAAAAGTTACTTATAGTCAGTTGAATGTCTAAAGTGGACTATCGAAATAAAGTGGAACCAAACGTTTCTATTAATCAGGGGTGCATTATGAATTAAAAATGACGGTAAAGACACTTATTAAAGATTCTAAAATAAATGCAGCTCTTTTGAACTTTCTATTCATCAAATAATCCTAAAATATGTATGACGGTTTCCACAAACATATCAACAGTTTTCAACACTGAAAATAATCATAAATGTTTCTCGATCATCATATCAGAGTGATTTCTGAAGGATCATGTGACACTGAAGACTGGAGTAATGATGCTGAACATTCAGCTTTGATCACAGGAATAAATTACACTTTACTGTATATTCACATAGAGAACAGATGATTTACACTGGAATAATATTTCACTGTTTTACTGTATTTCTGATCAAATGAACGCAGTCCTGGTGAGCAGAAGAGACTCGTCAAAATTATACAAACTTTTGAATCATAGTGTACATTAGTGAAGTAAAATGTTACACAGATATCATGACAGGAGGATTTTCTTTCCTACAGAATGAGAATTAGAACTTGAATGTTCTTGAGAATAAAGTCACAATCGAAACGGTCCCTAAAATAGGCTTCATGTATTTTATCCACAATACAACTGACATCTTTGTGAGATACTCAAATATAAGTGCATAACTTGTACAAAAACAGTACTATTGGTTACTCTCGCTATTGCACCACACAAATGTGAGGTTTCACCTGGAGAATAAATAATAATAAGAGAATAAATGGGTGTGTAGTACCTCTGTGTCAGTACCTCTGAGCGCTGGCGTCCGTGTGAAGGGACGTCTCATGGAGAGCGTTATATCCTCTCTTCTTCTTGTCTCATGGAGAGCGTTATATCCTCTCTTCTTCTTGTCTCATGGAGAGCCTTATATCCTCTCTTCTTCTTGTCTCATGGAGAGCCTTATATCCTCTGTTGGACTCAGCTCTATCTCTCTTCCTCAGACCCAAACACAAACCACAAGCCTCTCTATATATATCAGCACTTTTGCACACAGTGAGTTTTTCACATCAACCCCTGGTCTTTTAGTTTTGCTTGTGTACAAAAACTGTAACATCTGAAATCTAAAGCAATCATCATTATTATTGGAAAATACATCAGAAAATATGAGCACTGCCCACAGTGCCCACGTGAAACTTTATTGCAGAATGATGCAGGCGCTTGTTCAGTGCGGTCTTGGATATTGCTTCATATTTTGTAGTGTTTTAAGCTGGATTGCACGTAAAAAACACCAGTTTTCAACCAACAGCAATAATGATAAAACTTCTGGTGTGAAAAGATGTGCCACTCTGTGATTGGATCCTTGGTGAATGAACATAAACATATATTCAGAAACGATAAGATGCTAAGACAGCTGCCGCACACCTCACCTTAAAGGGACAGTTCACCCAAAGATGAAAACTCTGTCAGTAATCACTCGCCCTCATGTCGATCCAACCCCGTCAGACTCTCGTTCATCTTCAGAACACAGATTAAGATATTTTTGATATATTTTCTAAGGTACGTCAGAATGGAGGCTCACTTTGACGCTGGTCATGTGTGTGTGATGCGTGTGATGCTGGCCAATAGTGAGCCTCCGTTCTGACGTACGACCCAGCAGCGCTGCGCTGTTACACTCCGTGAACTCACTCAGAGAAACACTGAAGAACATGAAGAGTGGAAGAAAGCCGTTATTTTTGTTTGTTTTTGTGCACAAAAAGTATTCTCGCCGCTTGATAAACTTAAGGTTGAGCCGCTGTAGTCACTGGACTATTTTAACGATGTCTTTACTAACTTTCTGGGCCGGCAAGTTTCGATCCCAGAGAAGCCTATGGAGGAGTGAGACAGCTCTCAGATTTAATCAGAAATATCTTAATCTGTGTTCTGAAGATGGACGAGAGTCTGACGGGGTTGAACATCATGAGGGAGAGTAATCACTGACAGAGTTTTCATCTCTGGGTGAACTAACCCTTTAAGACTAATATAAACTGCAGAACATCCACTTCAGAGTCTTGAGATTTTGATGACTTTATTACAAAGCCGAGTCTGTCTGCAGAGCAACTTAAAACCTGAAATACAGATTTCCATATAATCCAGTCAAGGTGGAGTCAATGCATTTCCTACACTGGTATAGTGCATCTCTGGGCTTCTTCGTCCGAAAACGACAGAAAACTTGAACGTTTCGAATTGTTTAATTTTTTTGCTTCATCGGATGGGGGTGAAACTTGGTGACTTTTGTTGTATTACCTATATGAACACACAAAAAAATCAAGGAGATGATTCTGATATGTTAAAGGGTCGTAAAAAAAAAAGTCACACTTAGCTTCCTCCCGGTCAAAAACGGGCGACATAGGAAATGAATGGGAAATACGAAAAAATAGGAAAACTCAGAGAAACTTTTGGTGGTACAAGCTACAGATCAGCCACTGTGCTGGAAAAAAGTGTACAGCAATGAAGGGGTGACACTCTAGAACATCAAGAGTGCAAATAAGACACCCTCCCCCCCCAACACACACACACACACACACACACACACACACACACACACACACACACACACACACACACACACACACACACACACACACACACACACACACACACACACACACACACACACACACACACACACACACACACACACACACACAGAGAGAGAGAGAAATGAACTGGTAAGACTGAAACAGCAAATTTTGTTTGCCATATAAAAATAATACCATATAAAAATTATATAATAACTCCAAAACTATAGCAAGGAGAGTCAAAAGGTAGGTATCGTTTGAAAGAACTCTTTTTAAATTTTTTGAAAATATAAATTACATTACATTGGATAAAGGAATCAAAAGTTACAGCATTTGGAAAAGAGATAGCCTTTTTGTACAGTCTTTGACACCCCCTCATGGGCAATTTTTTCTTCATGAAGAATATCTTGTCATAAAAGCAATAGATTATGTTAATTTTGGGCTCATTTTAATTGTAATAATATGCTGTAAAAAACGAAGTGCCATTTTTAATTATCTGAGAATGTTTCATGAGCTGTATGATGTTTTTGACACATTGCAGTACATTATTTTATAGATTATGAAAAAAAAAGAAATTCTATTTATCAGCAAATAACTCGGCAATACTTAAGAGTTTTTCAAAGTGGATACATTCTTTGTAAAGTTCAGACTCTAAGCTTTCAAATGACATCAACTTTGTGTTAAGGCAAGATTTTTTTAAAATATGGTAAAGAATATTTCCGCAGCTAGGTGGCGCCTGCTGGCGGTAGACTTGGTTTTAGAGGGATTACTCAGCACTCGTTAGGAGTTAATAAATGTAATTAGATGCATTAAAAAGCTGAGATCCTAAGCTTTAAAATGATATATAATTTGTGTTGTTCCATTCAGTGGTTGCTTAGTAATAATTTTTTTCTTTCCGAATGGGAATAAATCAAATAAATAAATAAAAAAGCTATAGGCCGCCTATAGGCGGTTATAGGACATGACACAAATTAATACATTTTGAAGCCACTAGATGGCGCTCTTCTCACTTTAAATCTTTTTTTTTTTAGGCCTGCACTCTATTTTGATGTGAAATGTTGCATTTATTGAAAAATAAAATAAAATAAAAAAAATAAAAAATATATATTAATTCTAATGGAAAAAATAGCTCATAAAAATTATATAATTAATACATATCATACAAAATTAAAAAAATTCTAAATAATAATCAGAAAACATTATAGAACAAAAATATATTTGATTGGTTAACCTGGGAAAAAGTAAAGTAAAATTTTAAGGTTTCGTCCGTTTTCGGGCGGGAGAAAGCTAAGTGTAACCCATTTACGGAGACGCCCAGAGGGTTAAACTTCACCCAGCAACACGAGTCATCTCAGTCGACCAGAGGTTTCTCATGTCAAAGAGTCTTCAGATCATCAAATATGAGCCTTAGATCATCCATGGCTGAGCACAAGATCGTCACATGCTTCTCTCTATGGTCACTTATATGTGAGCACACACACACACACACACACACACACACACAGTTGGCTAGATCTAATGGCAGAGTGAGAAGCACAGTAGAATAAAATGGCTATATTATACATTTATATTCTGATTAATAGAGTTCTTGAGCATTAACTCCGCAGTTCACGGGACAGATGAGCGAAGGCATGGACGATGACACTTGACCGTCTCTAATCTGTTCTATCCGATGCCTTCCAGTGCGTGTGGAAGAGATACAGACTACAGACACACCAGAAGCAATGTTGTTTTTACACATTTTCCTTTAATGATATTTTGCAGTTTTTAAACAGACATTTTTAAAACTCAAAGAAATAACTCAACATCCAGAAAAGAAGAGCAGAAGAAGAGGCAGCTCGTGTCCAGTGACACACGCGAGGTTCATCCAGTCGGAAGCAGAACGTCAACCTCAAAAAACAAAACACACAGGTGAAGAACGCGTGTGTGTTTGAGCACATGAACTCATTTGCATACACACACGTTAACCGATTAAATCATAATCAAACCAAAGAAGGCATGATGAACTAAACAAGCATCATATTATGGCAGTAAACAGTCAGCGAGTGTAAATAAGAGACATCATCATCATCATCATCATCATCATCATCATCATCAAACACACACGACACAATCTGAAGATTGTCCTGAAGGGTTAAAGGTCACGGTCAGAGTGATGTCATGTCTAAAGGTAATCTGGCATAACCCCGCCCACCTGCGACACCGTAACTGTGACATCACTGAACTCCAGAACAGTCCCGTGTGGCTGGTTTGCTCTGACGGGATACAGTGGGAATCTCCAGTGGGAATCTCTATTGGGAATCTCCAGTGAGTGAAAATCTCCAATGAGTATCTAAAGTGGGAATCTTAAGTGGATATATCCAGTGGGAATCTCCAGTAACACTCTCTATTGGGAATCTCCAGTGAGACTCTACAGTGGGAATCTCTATTGGGAATCTGCAATGACAATCCCACAGTGGTAATCTCCAGTAACACTCTCCAGTGAGAATCTCTATTGGGAATCTCCACTGGGAATCTCTATTGGGAATCTCCACTGGGAATCTCTATTGGGAATCTCCAGTGAGAATCTCCAGTGGGAATCTCTATTGGGAATCTCCAGTGGGAATCTCCAGTAACACTCTCCAGTGAGAATCTCCAGTGGGAATCTCCAGTGAGAATCTCCAGTGAGAATCTCCAGTAACACTCTCCAGTGAGAATCTCCAGTGGGAATCTCTATTGGGAATCTCCAGTGAGTGAAAATCTCCAATGAGTATCTAAAGTGGGAATCTTAAGTGGATATATCCAGTGGGAATCTCCAGTAACACTCTCTATTGGGAATCTCCAGTGAGACTCTACAGTGGGAATCTCTATTGGGAATCTGCAATGACAATCCCACAGTGGTAATCTCCAGTAACACTCTCCAGTGAGAATCTCTATTGGGAATCTCCACTGGGAATCTCTATTGGGAATCTCCACTGGGAATCTCTATTGGGAATCTCCAGTGAGAATCTCCAGTGGGAATCTCTATTGGGAATCTCCAGTGGGAATCTCCACTGGGAATCTCTATTGGGAATCTCCAGTGAGTGAAAATCTCCAATGAGTATCTAAAGTGGGAATCTTAAGTGGATATATCCAGTGGGAATCTCCAGTAACACTCTCTATTGGGAATCTCCAGTGAGACTCTACAGTGGGAATCTCTATTGGGAATCTGCAATGACAATCCCACAGTGGTAATCTCCAGTAACACTCTCCAGTGAGAATCTCTATTGGGAATCTCCACTGGGAATCTCTATTGGGAATCTCCACTGGGAATCTCTATTGGGAATCTCCAGTGAGAATCTCCAGTGGGAATCTCTATTGGGAATCTCCAGTGGGAATCTCCAGTAACACTCTCCAGTGAGAATCTCCAGTGGGAATCTCCAGTGGGAATCTCCAGTGGGAATCTCCAGTAACACTCTCCAGTGAGAATCTCCAGTGGGAATCTCTATTGGGAATCTCCAGTGAGTGAATATCTCCAATGAGTATCTAAAGTGGGAATCTTAAGTGGATATATCCAGTGGGAATCTCCAGTAACACTCTCTATTGGGAATCTCCAGTGAGACTCTACAGTGGGAATCTCTATTGGGAATCTGCAATGACAATCCCACAGTGGTAATCTCCAGTAACACTCTCCAGTGAGAATCTCTATTGGGAATCTCCACTGGGAATCTCTATTGGGAATCTCCAGTGAGAATCTCTATTGGGAATCTCCAGTGGGAATCTCTATTGGGAATCTCCACTGGGAATCTCTATTGGGAATCTCCAGTGAGAATCTCCAGTGGGAATCTCTATTGGGAATCTCCAGTGGGAATCTCCAGTAACACTCTCCAGTGAGAATCTCCAGTGGGAATCTCCAGTGAGAATCTCCAGTGGGAATCTCTATTGGGAATCTCCAGTGGGAATCTCCAGTAACACTCTCCAGTGAGAATCTCCAGTGGGAATCTCTATCAAGTTTCAGTTTTATTGTCATTGGGAATCTCCAGTGGGAATCTCTATTGGGAATCTCCAGTGGGAATCTCCAGTGGGAATCTCCAGTAACACTCTCCAGTGAGAATCTCCAGTGAGAATCTCTATTGGGAATCTCCAGTGAGAATCTCTATTGGGAATCTCCAGTGAGAATCTCTATTGGGAATCTCCAGTGAGAATCTCTATTGGGAATCTCCAGTGAGAATCTCGATTGGGAATCTCCAGTGAGAATCTCGATTGGGAATCTCGATTGGGAATCTCCAGTGAGAATCTCCAGTGGGAATCTCCACTGCAGCGTCACACAAGTGGGACCGTTTCAAATCTGCCACTCAAAATAACGTCAAACCGGATCAAACAACTGTCTGTGGCCCAAAGGCACAGGAATCATATTCCAAATATTAAAAATATATATATTTCTGTAATTGATTGAGTTTATTTTATTTATTTACCCAGGAAGGTCCCGTTGACATACAATATCTCTCTAAAAATCCTGAAAAACAAACTCTAAAACTCACACGACTTGCTTTTCACTCCACATGTCCATTTCATTGACCTTTGAACTCTAAACATCCCTTTCATCATCGTCATCAGTGATTGACAGCTGTCAGTCATGAGTGTAAACTCAATCCAGTCCTACACACTATTGCCTTCCTCACTGCTGCTCATCTCACTTCTCTCCGCTAGTCTGAGCCGTCTGAGGGAATCAGCTCGTTAGGCTCGTTTCCCAGTCGTTTGTTCTTCTGGTTTAATGTCCATTATTTGAGCTGTAAGCGTTCGAACGAGGTGGAGCTAATGCTGCAGGTGGTGCTGAAGCCGTGTGCTGTTTAACAGTTATCATCTGGCTCAGTTTAGTCCACTAAAGATGGTAAGTTTGGCTTAAAAAACAAATTTAATTGAAAAACTGAAGAAGAAAAAAAAGAAAAACTGTAGTGTGAGTAAAAGTGATTCAAGCTGGTGTTGAACAGCATGTATACGAACACATCCTTGAGGTGTTTGAGCTGTTCTGGTGTGAATCATTAACATGAACCGTTCCTCCAGCTGCATCTCAGATCACACACACACACACACACACTCACTCTCTCATGGCGTTTCTGTCAGTGATCTCTGAGGTTATTAAGGCACATTGAGGCTGAACATACGAACGCCCAAATCTAGTGCAAATCTGATGCACAGCCAATCCTGGGCCGGGTCGTTTCTGAGAGGTACGTGATGCTGAACACAGGCTGAGCGGTGACGTGTGCGTTAGCAGGGTTTGTGCTAGCTAGTCTTGGACCGCGCACACATGCATATTGCACTTAAAACCATGAGAGCCTTCCAAAAACCACAAGCTCTAATCTGATTGGATGAGCAACAGTCAGTGTGCACAAAACTCAAGATGACACGATGAACGATAACCATAACGATATATTAGCAGCTCCACCAGCCGACGAACACCGTATCGCTATCGTTATCGCTCCGGCTGCGTTCCTTAGCGGACACTGGCTGCGTTTACATGCACAACTTGTGTCTCAGTCGGACTGAATTCACTCCGACTGATGAGTCTGAGCGTAGTGTTTACATGAACACTAAACATGTGATCGGGTTGATGTGTGTGTTTATATGTCACAAGCTTCAAATCGGAATAGATGTTTTGACATGCGCACACTGCACGAATATACAGAGTTTCCCGCCGTCTGCGCATTATAACCATTCTCTTACATCAGTTCTTATATTGATCACGCAGTAAATGGCCAAAACCAGTGGCCTGTGGATGAGCGTCTGAAGCAGCACTGGGGGGCCGTTGTCCTGCTCCACTTCACACACGCAGGGAAAGCAGGATTATAGAGGACGGGAAACTCATTTACACAACACTTTATTCATCAGGAAGAACAGCTCGATCCACACAGCATACGGCATCGCACACGCACACTCCTTCACATGTTCTCTCCATCAGATCTGATCAAGTGTTCACATGTTCTCTCCATCAGATCTGATCAAGTGTTCACGTTCTCTCCATCGGATTAGAAAAGGAATAAACCTCTTTCAATCCGATCGAAATGTCATTGGGATCGAGCTCAATCGGGTCGATAAGGTTTACATGAAAGATTTTGAGTCCGATTGAACAAAAAACGGATTATTTGTTGCATGTAAAGGCAGCCAGTGGCGCTCTCTTGCTGTCCCGAAGTGGGCGGGTCTAGCCCAGAATAAACTCTTTCTACTGATAGTCTGACTACATGAGACTGTGTTAACTAACTTACTAACCCATCAAAACAACACGGCTAGTGTTTCCTGACAGCGTCAGACGGGCGTCTCTCTGCTCTTCAGGTCCGGGGCGCTGTACTGGCGTCTCATGCGCGGCGGGGTGACGTAGCCCTGCGCTTTTTGGTGTTTGCCGTGCGGCTGATCGGTGAGCGTGTGCGGTAGAGTCTGGGGCCGTTGGTGATTGACGTACCCCCCCTCCCCGCGTAAGCAAGGGCCCGGCGACTGTTGCCGATAGCGACCGCGGTTGTTGTTGTTGTGGTGCCCGTTGGTATAATAACCCTGGTTGCCAGGTACAGTGGAGCCATCTAGCGAATTGCGCCTGTAGCGCCATTGTTGCTGCTGAGGAACGTGATTGCCGTTGCTGTAGTGACGAGGTTGCCAGGGGCGACTAGGGGAGGGCACGCGCATGATGACCGGCATTTGGAACGGAAGAGGAAGTAACGGCACGCCGGGAGCGGGGCCTCGTTCCTCGTCTGTCACGACGGACACGTTCGGTCCCCAGGAGAGCCGGTGTTGAGGGTTGCTCTTAAAGGGGAACTTCAGCTTGCAGTCCTGAGGGGGAATGAAGCGTCCCGTTCCGGGGAGGTGGACCACGCCCTCCCCACCCATAGCCCCGCCCCCGGCCCCGCCCCCTCGGCGCAGACGCTTGGTGATTTGCTGCTGCTGCAGGTTGAGGAGGCGTGTCTGCTCCTGTTTGAGCCAGCGCATTCGGCCCCTCCTGAAGGCGGGGTCTTCCTCCATCAGCCGTGACACGCGCTGCTCTTTGGGGAGGAGCTCTAGAAGGCCACGCCCATCTTCCTCATCGCCCTGATCACCGTCTGCGCTCAGATCCTCGGATACATCACCGTCCTACACAAACACATGCACAACGACTGAATGCATGTGCATTAGGGCTGTGCTACATTCAGAATTGATTTGTGTGTGTCAGTAGATAGTTTCCATCAGCCTGTTTTTATGCAAGTTTTGAAGTATCGCATCAGAAACGAGTGATGGAAACGCCAACGCCAAATGAAAAAAAAGAAAAGTTTTTACGCTCTCTTGAGGTGATTTTTTTACTTGTGCGAAAAAAAAAGTTTCAGGCATAGTTCACCCAAAAAAAGCATATTAGTCCATGATTTACTCTCCCTCAACTCATCCTAGCTGTATATCGTCGCTGTCGGGCGGAAACCTTGTATGTCAAAGTATCTAAAGTGTTGAAAATAGCTTGAGAGCAAATCTCTTAACTCCATTGGACACTTCAACTGTCTGAGAATCCTCGTAACTCCACGGCGGGAGCCTCGCAGTATTTTGTCTCCTCAGGATTGAAAGTCGCAACGATTAAGAAATCCTCGCCTTAACTCTGATTTTATCTGTGTTAAACTATGATATCAGTTATTGATGTATTTTAAATGTCTACTTATTACTAGGCTTATTATTACTAGGCTTATTGTACGTGTGCATTGAAGTTTTAAAATGTATCTAATATAATACTTGAATTGAATTAAATGTTTTGGATACCAGCATTAAATTATTGTTTTTATTTTTATTTTACTGACTGGAAGTTGGCACTGTGCATGTAAAATACCCCAAGTAGCAGGTTTTATTTATGGGAGAAATAAGGGCTGTCTACTGGCGCCAAGTAAGCCTATCTTTGGATAACTCTGTCTGTTTTTAGACAACAATGAGTGAAAATAGTTAGGTTAGATACATTTGAGTAGGCCTGTTTTGTTCAAAATCAATAGCTGTAATGCTTCGGTGCAGAAGGAAGCCCGTGAGCCACGAAGGTAAGTATTACAGCCTAGTCAGCTCATCATTTTTTGTTCTGCTTCACTCATATCTCTTAAACGTTTAAAATGGTGTTTAGGGAGATGTATGTAACCACAGTCATTAGCTTTGAATAGCTCTTAAAGCCTTATCTCTTGTCAAAAGGCTCAAAGTGACCGCAGACTTTGATGAACACTGCAGCCAGCAGCGACGTCTGTGTCCGTACCGTTCTTATCAATGACAGCGTAACCTCGTATCTCCCTGCTCCCAAGTCATAAATCTCCTATCTCTGATTAAACATGATTTTGGGGAAATGTTGTGTTAATGTTGGTACACAACAGTATATGATAGCAATATAAGGTATAATACCAACTTTAACGATAAAATGTTTAATAACTAAAAAAATATGCCGTTTTTGAATTTCCTGAAAAATAATGGTTTTGGAGATACAAGGATTCCGCCCGACAGCGATATGAGTGAAGCGAAGAAAAATATCCATATTCAAAACTTTATCGACTGAAATAGCTAGCTTCCGGCAGATAAAAAAAGGGAAAACCTCTTTGAAAAGATTCGCTTCACGTTTGGATGGAAACCCAGCTACTGTGTGTGTGTGTGTGTGTGTGTGTGTGTGTGTGTGTGTGTGTACCTGCACTGCTGGTATGATGCTCTCCATCTTCATCATTCGGTCTCTGAGGGCTTTGATCTCCTCGTCCTTCGTGTTGTTCTGCTCTTTGACCTCTTGTAAAATATCTGTCAGTTTGTCGATGTGAGCTTTCAGGT